>NW_022436982.1:15944977-16328596 GCF_009761245.1 Sapajus apella
GCTGGGCACAGTGGCTCACGCCTGTAATCCCAGCACCTTGGGAGGCCAAGACGGGTGAATCACGAAGTCAGGAGTTTGAGACCAGCCTGGCCAACATGGTGAAACTCCGTTTCTACTAAAAATACAAAAATTAGCTGGGCACAGTGATGTACTCTTGTAATCCTAGCTACTTGAGAGGCTGAGTCAGGAGAATCACTTGAACCCGGGAGGTGGAGGTTGCAGTGAACTGAGATCACACCACTGCGCTCCAGCCTGGGCAACAGAGCGAGACTTTGTCTCCAAAAAAAAAAAAATAAAACATTAAAAAAAAAAGTGAAACGAAATATATACAGACACAGATATGTTTTTTAGTTAATAAAACTTTTGTGTGAAATAAGGTTTATTCAGAAGACAAAATTATAGGCATGTACGTTTTCTTCTGGGTTTTTTTCTTTAATTTCTCAATACCAAGATTTTGGCAATTCTTAATACTCTGAAGTCAAGAAGTTCTTTCTCCCCTGTCTAGTCTTATAATTTACAACTTTGGGTAGAGACAAAAATAGCTCCTTTAGCTTTTTTCACTCACTGTAACATTTTTCTTTTTCATGTTAAGTCTTGGGTTGGCAAGCTACGTCTGGTTGGCCAAATTCAGGCCAATACTTGTTTCTACTTTTTTAAATGGTTGAAAAAATTTGAAATGATGCTACTATTTTACTGCACAAAATAATTATTTAAATTTCAAATTCAAATTTCAGCATCCTTTAAGTTTTGTTAGAAAACAGCCACACTCATTCATTTAAATGTTGCCAATGGATGTTTTTGTGTTTAAACAGCATTGGCAAGGAGTTGTAAGAGACCTCAGAGGCCCTCTGGCCCCAAAAACCTAAAGTACCTACAAAAAAATCTTGATCCCCGTGCTACGTGCTAGCTTCACTAATAATAATGCCATGCTCAATTTATAGATGATAGTACTAAGTATTTCACCAGCTGTCTCAGTCTTTAGAGACAACATACTAGAGAACAGAAGGCATGGAACTGAACAGAATGGGGTTGCTCCTCAAGAGGCATGTGAATGTTATCTTTTTTCCTTGAAGAAAATAAAAGTCGGTGTTTCCTGAACTTAGGTGATAGGACTCGTGAAGAACATAGCATTATTTGTGGAGCAACAAAAAGACTGAAAGATATGATTTCATAGTATTAGATACCACATTATACCAGATGCTGTAGCAGAGCAGAGTTTAAGAAAAACATAGACACCTTAAAGGGAGCACTGATAGTTTGTGAGTTTAGTGATTACCAATAAATACATGAATTAAGCCAGGCATGGTGGCCCACGTCTGTTACCCCAGTGCTTGTGAGGCCAAGACAAGAGGATTGCTTAAGGCGAGGAATTCAAGGCCAGCCTGGGAAAAACAGTGAGACCCCATCTATACAAAAGATTTAAAAATTAGCCACAGACATACAACAAAAAAGAAAACTTCAGTCCAAGGTCCCTGATGAACACTGATGCAAAAATCCTCAATAAAATGCTGGCAAATCAAATCCAGAGGCATGACAAAAAGCTTATCCACCATTGTCAAATAGGCTTTATCCCTGAAATGCAAGGTTGGTTCAACATATGCAAATCAATAAATATGATTCATTACATAAACAGAACTAAAGACAAAAACCACATGATTATCTCAATAGATGCAGAAAAAGCTTTCAATAAAATTCAACATCAGTTCATGTTAAAAACTCCCAATGAACTAGGTATTGAAGGACTGCACCTCAAAATTTTAAGTGCCAAACACGACAAACCCATAGCCAATGTTATACTGAATGGGCAAAAGCTGGAAGCATTCCCCTGGAAAACCAGCACAGGACAAGGATGTCCTTTCTCATCATTCCTATTCAACAACATTGGAGTTCTGGCCAGGGCAATTAGCCAAGAGAAGGAAATAAGGGGTATCCAAATAGGAAGAGAGGAAGTCAAACTATCCCTGTTTGTAGACAGCATGATTTTATGACTAGAAAACCCCACAGTCTTAGCTGAAAAGCTTCTTAAGCTGATAAAAAACTTCAGCAAATTATCAGGATACAAAATCAATGTTCAAAAATCACTAGTATTCCTATATACCAAGAACAGTGGAGTCAAGAGCCAAATCAAGAACAATCTCATTCACAATTGCCACAAAAAGAATAAAATACCTAGGAATACAGCTAACCAGGGAGGTGAAAGTTCTTTACAAGATGAAATATAAACAATGTTGAAAGAAATCAGAGATGATACAAACAAATGGAAAAACATTCCATATTCATGGATAGGAAGACTCAATATAATTAAAATGGCCACATTGCCCAAAGCAATTTATGGATTTCAATGCTATTCCTATTAGATTACCATTAAGATTCTTAGCATAACTAGAAAAAACTATTTTAAAATTCACATGCAACCAAAAAAGAGCCTGAATAGCCAACACAATGCTATACAAAAAGAACAAAGCTGGAGGCATCAAGCTATCCAACTTCAACTATACTACTACAGGGCTACAATAATCAAAACAGCATGGTACTGTTAAAAAAAAAAAAAAAAAAAAAAAAAAAAACAGACACAAAGACCAATGGAGTAGAATTGAGATCTCAGAAATAAAACTTCACAACTACAATTAATCTGGTCTTTGACAAATCTGACAAAAAGCAAACAACAGGGATAGGATTCCCTATTCAATAAACAGTGCAGGGATAACTGGCTGGCCATACGCAGAAGATTGAAACTGAACCCCTTCCTTATACCATATATACAAATTCACTCAAGATGGATTAAAGATTTAAATGTAAAACCTCAAACCGTAAAAACCTTGAAAGACAACCTAGGCAATACCATTAAAGACATATGCATGGGCACACATTTTATGATCAAGACACCAAAAGCAATTGCAACAAAAGCAAAAATTAACAAATGGGATCTAATTATACCAAAGAGGTTCTGCACAGCAAAAGAAACTACCAACACAGTAAAGAGACAAACTACAGGACGGGAGAAAATTTTTGCAAACTATGTATCCAACAGAGGTCTAATATCCAACATTGATAAAAACTTAAATTTACAAGAAAAAAAGCAAACAACCCCATGAGCAGGTAGGCAAAGGACATGAATACTTTTAAAAAGACATTTATGCAGCCAAGAAACATATGAGAAAACACTCAACATCACTGATCATTAGAGAAACACAAATCAAAACCACAATGAGATACCATCTCACCCCAATGAGAATGGCTATTAAAAAGTCAAAAAAATAATAGATGTTGGCAAGGTTGTGGAGAAAAATGAATGCTTATACTCTGTTGGTGGGAGTGTAAATTAGTTCTACCATTGTGGAAGACAGTGTGGTGATTCCTCAAAGTCCTAAAGACAGAAATACCATTTGACCCAGCAATCCCATTACTAGATATATACCCAAAGGAATATAAATTGTTCTATTATAAAGGCACGTGCACATGTATGTTCACTGCAGCACTATTCATAATAGCAAAGATATGGAATCAACCAAAATGCCCATCAATGACAGACTGGATAAAGAAAATGTGGTATGTATACACCATGGAATACTCTGCAGTCATAAAAAAGAATGAGATCAGGTCCTTTGCAGGGACATGGATGGAGCTGGAGGCCATTATCTTTAGCAAACTAATGCAAGAAAAGACAACCAAATACCACGTTCTCACTTATAAGTGGGATAAAAATGATGACAACACATGGACACAGAGGGAAACAACACACATTGGACCCTATTGGAGGGTGGAGGGTGGGAGAAAGGAGACGATGAGGAAAAATAACTAATGGGTACTAGGCTTAATACCTAGGTGATGAAATAATCTGTATAACAAACCCCCATGACACATGCTTAACCTATGTAACAAACCTGCGCATGTACCCTTGAACTTACAAGTTTAAAAAAAGAAAGAAATTGGACTTCAAAGATCAAACAAATAATAAAAATAAAAGTTAGCCAGGCATGGTGGTATGTGCCTGTAGTCCTAGCCACTTGGGAGGCTGAGGCAGCAGGATCACTTGAGCCCAGAAGTTTGAGGTGATAGTGAGCTGTGATTGAGCTACTATACTCCAGCCTGGACAACAGAGTGAGACCTCAATATCCAAATAAGCAAGTAAATAAATAAATTAGATAGATGAGTAGATGAATTACATACCCACTTGAACATGAGGTAACTCGCAGTGGTATATAAAAGAAATGTTAAAACGTCATACAAAAAACTAAAATCTTTTCAAATTCTTAACTTTTCTGTCACCAAAGTTAAGAAAATGCAACTATTAATAATGCATATACATCTACCTAAAGTACTGAGACTCGTGAACAAGAACAGCTAAATAAACAATCACAGAGACATGACGCAAAAAGTGTCCTGGGAAGGTCTGTCTGGCAGTGCGATACAGGCTGGTCCAAGAGTGATGTTTTTAGTAGCCCCCTACTGACTCAGAAGAGTTAATGCATCTGTCCCCAAGCTGCCTTGATTTGAAACATTATCTTATGTATTCAGAAAGCCCAGCTGACAACAACACGTTGGAAAACAAAAATAAGCAAGATTATTAGGCTGTGATTGCTCCAGTGTATTTGTTTGTTGTTAATCTTCTTGGCCATTACCTTTAATGAATATAAGCTTGGATATATATTGCAAACGTGTAACTTAGAGGAAGCTTGTCATCACTGAATTTCACACTAAGGACAAAGATGTCTTTAAAGCTCATCTTGTTTGGGTCTCTGGCCTTCCTTACATCCCCACACCAGCGGGGGTCTCTTAGCACAGTGCTCCATGCCTCCACCTTTCCCATCACACCATGAAGGAGACGTCCATGGGCACACTCAGGGATATGTGTTGCTCAGAGCATCCTGGCTGGAACTCTACTCCTTCTTCTCCCACTTGAGAGACATCACTGAATCCAAGTAAGAGTAACATCATTAAAAAGTGACATTATTAGTGACAAAGTACTAGCCACAGAACTCACAAGAGATGACTGGTGTGCCTCACATGATTGCGGGGAACTAGTGGGTCAGCCTGTGTTCCAACATGGGCAGTGGGAAATAGGGGCTCAGCCTGTGTTCAAGCACAGGCAGTAATAGGGAATTCCGTCATTTCTGAGGCAAAAACAAACAAACAAACACACCCATACAAATACAGCTTTGAGAGCCAAAAGCTTTTCTTCTATTGAGCCAGAATCTATCTCCCCATGGTTTCTACTCATTAATTCTAGCTCTACCACTAGGGCTGGATAGAAGAATTGAATCCCTCTCCACCCAATGACTGAGTATATGAAGATAATGACTGTGGACATTTTCCTATTGGCCTTTCTCCACATCCAACTCTGCCAATAATCCTCTCTTATTCTCAAGTGGAATGGCATTCTTTCTCAACATCTTGCTCTCCTTAAAACTCAAGCTGCTCCTTAAAAAGAATCCCACTTTTATTAAAGGGCCCATAGACATGCTTTTATCCCTACGACATCTTCTGGTTTCGACAGAAGAGATTTCCCAGGATACTTTTCAGGCTGAAAAAGAGATACTATATTCCTTGGCTTAGAATTATGCATTAACCATATAATCAGGGACAAGACAAATGTTCAGGATTTAGCTCAGATACCCTCTGTCTTCTAGGCAGCCTAATATACCCAGCCTGAGTTAGGTCTTCCATGGGAATCCTCCCTGGGACACCAAGCACTATGTTCTGTAAGGTATTGATTCGTGTATCTCTTTTTTAAAAATCAAAACTGAAAGCCCCTTGAAGGTAGAGACAGTGCCTTAACATGGAGGCACTTTCCAAGTGAATTAATCAATGTAATTATACACACAACAAAAAACTACACAATCATTGTAGCAACTGAGAGAAATTTGAGAAGGAATCAGAGGTTCTTCAAATTTCAGAACTTCCTCTTAACAAAAAAAAAGCTGTAACTCTGAAAGCTGTACTTTCAAAGAGCAAATTCTCCAGTGTGTGCAACATAGTAAGACATTTAGCCTATGTTTAACAAAGCTTGTAAGCAACAGACAGCATTTTAAATGAAAACAGAAAGAATTCCATGCAAGGCACTTGAGAGAAATCATTATGGGCAGGGATCCTACAGAGACAGCACAGCCGCAGGATTCCAGTCAACCAGCTCAGACAGAAGAGGGCTGCAGAGCTAAGGGACACACAAGATGATTTTACTGCATCTCAGTGGGAGAGTGGCGGGGGCTGCTGATTAGAGAAACACCCCTAGGAAAACCCACTTCTCTCTCCCAGTAGTGTTGCTTGAAGCAAACCCCAAATTTATTTCATTTTGTTGTCTAATTGCACCCCTGAGAATACAGATGAACAAAGGTCTCTCTATCCCAAATGCCTGATGAGCAGAAAACCAACTATGGAAAGGCAATTCTTGCGTCTGCTTGGAAACACTGAGCTAAAACATTTGTGTGAATAATAAATTAATAGTAGAGAAAAGATTTGAGAGTCTAAATCCAAAGCAAATGCTTTCAATTACCACAGAAATCTTACACTATTCATGTAAATTTAGCATGAGTTAAGGGTACAAAATTAATATGCAACAAAGACACAGATGAAACAAAAGATATACAGAACTAAACAGAGTAGAACAATTTCCACACTGCACTGAAACCTAAATCTCTCAACTTACTCAGGTATAAACCCAAGTAAAGAGCCATGAGTGTGTTCTTCAATGAATCAGAAGTTTACTTTGTTGCAGACATATCTGTATTTTGAAATAAAAGCTTCAGAAACATTTCCATAAATTAGGAGAAATAATCCTCATATCTTACTTTCAGACTCAAAAGAAGGTCTGTTGGTATTTGCCTGAAGTAAAATCCTTGCAGATTCTGTTTCAATTAGTTTGCAAAATTGGCATATATTTCTCACCAAAATAAATCTCCAAAGGTCTAATTAGCTGCTCAGTGATAAATTCTGCTCAGTTTTCCAAATTTCCTATTCCTTTTAGTCTCATTTAAGAAACAGAAAGTTAGTTTGTCTCAGTTTAGACAATGAGCTGCCTAGCTTATTCCCTTTAGTCCTGGCAGATGCTAAAAGCAAGTCAAATTCTGACTCTCGTCAGTACTTAGTTCCAAATTCCTAAATACCTGCCTAATCTTTCATTAATTACATGACATTTAGCCATGTGACATACTATAAATGCTCTCCTGGGTTGCGGGGAAGAAGGAGCAGCAAAGGACAAGGAGGAATCAAGCAACATTGGGTGAAGACAGACTGATTAATCCATGGACTGCTCGAATGAAGGGCAAGGCACTCCAATTTTATGGGCAGTAGAAGAGTCAAAGTCAAGACATTCTGGGAATGTGTGTCAGTTCCTGGAGTCTCAGAGGCTGCAGAAGATGCATGGGTAAAATACTGTTTCCAGAACGATGGGTATCCGTGGCTACCAGCTGTGGTTGAAGATCAGGTGGTATTTAGAACCACCCGGAGATGAGAAACAGGAACCAATGCAGACTTCGGTCCTGCTGGAGCAGGTAACTACCAGGCCTCAGCTGGAAGAGTCTGGCTTTGCAGACTTCAGAAGGCTGGGACTCAGAATTCCAGTAAAAAAATCTCCTAACCAGTGGGTACCAATTAGTGAGGCCTACTTCAAGAACTTAGCCAGAATGACCAGCTGGATCAACACTATGCAGTCTCATTTCACAACACCCAGCCTCTTGGCAATGTATCTTTTTTTGGGGAACTCAACAGTTCCCTCCTGCCTGGTTGCATGCTGTTTTCTTTACCAGGCTCTGCTAACTCTTCCACATCTTCAACTTAACTATCAGTAAGGTTATCCCTGACATTGCAGAATAGGTGGGCTTCTCTAGCACCATGAGTTTTCATCCTTGCCATGCTGGTCATTACTTGTCCCAAGTTTGCCTTCCCCACTAGACTATGAACTTCGTACACTCAGATACCTTGTCTATATCCCACCTCCTGGTTCATGGAAGACACAAAGGAAATATTTACTGAATTCATCAATAAACTCATCGGGAGAAAAAAAAAAAAGAAAGCACCAAGGTTTTTTTTTTGTTTGTTTTGTTTTTAAATTTCCCGCACTACACTGATGTATACCTAGGAATTTTTTGTTTGACTCTTCATGCAAACATAGCAAAAACAGCAAAGCTGATGTAGGCTGTTGGATCTGATGTGGACTAAAAAAAAATCCAGTCCCTAAAACAGCTCTGGTAGAGTCAAAATAAGAATATTGCTTTGTTACAACAAAGTACAAAAGCAATATTCTTAATAATGCTTAAATGTGGTTTCTAGGTACCATAGGTTTATAACAACCTCTTCTGTCCCAGTAGAGGATTGGTACTCTCACATCCATTACCCACCATGCACTTAAGACCTAAAATGTTTCTGTGCACAATGCAATATATGCCTATAATTATAAGCCTAAATGTCACTTAACTCTGAAGAGGGTCAAAGTGAAAGAAAAGAGAAAATATGGCTCATGTCCCAAGAAAAATAAAATGAGATGTTTTGTCCACCACTTCTACCCTCACTTGCTGAGAACCTATCTTTTAAACACAAAGCTAAACGATGCACATTATTTTTAATCCTTAACTAAAGTCCCCCAAATGAGTATTAGTATTCCCATTTTACATTCATTTAAAAAGGGGACTCTGCCCGGCGCAGTGGCTCATGCCTATAATCCCAGCACTTTGGGAGGCTAAGGTAGGTGGATCACCTAAGCTCAAGAGTTTGAGACCACCCTGACCAAGGTGGTGAAACTCCATCTCTATCAAAAAGACAAAAAGTAGCCAGATGTGGTGGTGTGCACCTACTAAGGAGGCTAAGGCAGGAGAATTGCTTGAACCCAAGAGGCACAGGTTGCAGTGAGCCAAGATCATGCCACTGCACTCCAGCTTGGGCAAGAGAGCAAGACTCAGTCTCAAATAATAATAATAAAATTTTAAAAAGAGGCTCTGATCAGTAGATGGACTTTTGCAACACATGGTAGGAAGGGGAGTTTGGGCCAAGGTTGGACAGGCTCCAAAACTGTATTCTCTCCATTACAACTGGCTGCCTCTGGCCAATCATCCAGTCAGGAAAGTCCTTAAAGCCAGAAAGTGACTTAAACTCTTCCCAAAACACTGGGGATGTCATTCTGCACCCTCTTTTCTTCCTGTCTCATCCTAACTCAAACATCAGCTCAACACTGTCCTTATTTTTCTTTAAATGATGATGAAATTCACCAGGAAAAGTCCAATGTGACCTTTCAACTTCATTGAGGTTTTGTTCTCAGGACAGTACAAAGGGAAGAGAGGATATTTTCTGATTTAACATATACACAAAAAGAGTATTTTTAAGTAACAAAATGTATTCTCAGAGACCAGTGGAAAACATTTGCCCCCTCCCTTTTTCTATTTTTCTCTAATTATGGTAGACACTTTTATGTCAAAGGGAACACTAGGCAGTAGTGAAGACTTACCCTTTCCATCTCTTTGAAGTCATCATCTAGCTTTGTTCCTTCAGCTCCTCCAACCTTCTCACTCACTTTCTGCAGAAAATAACCACAAAGAAAAATTATTATAAACAGTTTATTTAAAAATATGTGTTAGAAGTTGTAAGCATTTTCACAAATATCATCTAATGTAATCTCACAACCATTCTCTGACTCGGGTGGAGAGTCTCATTTTTATAGCAGCACACTGTGGCTCAGAGGGGCTGATCCACTTACCAATGGCTATGCACCTGTTGACTACAGAAGCAAGCATTCAAATTTGTTTCTTCTGATTTCAACCTCAGTGCTCCTTCTATCATATAAATCATTATATAACGACCTAATCCTAACATTTTCCTCTTGAAAGTTCTATGGGGCAACAGCATCATACAATAATCATTTCCCTTTGATAATGGATCTAAAATGCTACCTACGTAGAAAATTGCTACTTATTCAACCTAGTCCTAAATGGGCTATTGAACAGATAATCACAAACATCTATCAAACTGTTATGAAAAGAAAAAAGTCTCAGCCCAGCTAATCTTCAGATAAAAGGACATAGTCTGTTTCATAAAGCTGTCCACATCTTTATGTACATAAGACAAACCATATGAAAAGCTGTTGAGGGCATTTGTTTGCTACTTGATCATTTTCCATTACCACACATTTTATATTTATCAAATAAGAAATGCAAATAGTCATTAACCACATGTAAAATTCATGTTCAAAAAAATTAGATACACTATTATATTCTGTAATAATGATTCAAATTAAGTCTAGTAAAAATATATGAAGGAATCACACAAAAGATACTCTGGTTTTATCAAAGACAGAAATACAAAATGTTAATGGCACAAGACTTTTTCATTCACTTTAAAATACCCTAATTGTAAAGATAGATGTTTTTCCCTAAGTTGACACTGTAATACATAAAGTTACCGCACACAGATAACAAAGTATGGTTTTTAATTTCCTTCAATAGCAGCTAGGTTGAGGGTCTTTGCAGAAGATTCCTACCATGACCAACCCACAGCAAGTTCAGCAACAACCTGGATCACTTCTCTCCAAAGGGCCCCTGCATACCTGCTCCATCTCCTGGCCAGGAATGCTCTGATATCTCCTTGTTGAGGTGCCTGAGCTGTGTTCCTTACCCACTCTGTCTGTCCTTCCCTCCCACTTCCTGCCTTCAGGAAAATCTTCAGAAAAGATCATTCTTGGGAAAGCCAAGAGTCGGAATTCCATCATCACTCTGGCCCTGCATACCATTTGCCACTCATTTCACCCCATCAGTAGAATTAGGAGAAATACGGCACATGGAAGAGTATGGCATGGACTGACCCCTCCATTCCTTGATAGGTACACACAGTGGTGGTTATGAAAATAGCATAAGAATTACAACAACCTACGTCTGAACCTACATGGTATACAATAAATCCTACTTCCCATCTCTCACCAATAAAATGTATATCTGTTTACAGTATCCTGGTTTCTCCCGTCAGTTTATTTAACTGTTATTTCATACTTTGAGAAAAAGCTGGCAATTTTCCTTGACATAATATAAGCTTAGGTAGATAAAGGGCAATGATTCAAAGTGAAAGGTTATTAAAAACATATTAACATCTTTAATTTATATCAATGACAAATATTTTCACTTTCAATTTATCATTTAATATGTGTACCCCAAGAACTATATAGAACATATATTTATTACTCCATTGCAGATGAGAAAATAAAGGCTGCATAAAGTAGGTTACTTGTTTATAGTAGACATCTTTAGCTAGGAAAAAGTGGAAGCAGCTTTTCCAGGCCAACCCATAGGAGTTTTTACATCCAACCAAAAGCTTTGAGGAGCTGTCCATGGTGCTGGCTATCTCTGCCTGAAGTTCCATTAGACTCAAAAGGCTAGCGGTGGACTCACTGTCTTAACACTTAATCTTTGATATCAGCCCTCTCACTTAACTTGTGCCCTGAGTGATGCTGACTGATGATTCCCTTCTTCAGTGTCTCATGCCTGTAATCCCAGCATTTTGGGAGCCTGAGGCAGGAGGATTGCTTGAGCCCAGGATTTCCAAGACCAGCCTGGGCAACATAGTAAAACTCTTTCTCTAAAAAAATAAAAATAAATTAGTTAAACATGGTGGTGTGCACCTGTGGTCCCAGCTACTCTGGGAGCTGAGGTGGAAGAACTGCTTGAGCTCCAGAGATTGAGGCTGCAGTGAGCCGTGACTGTCCCATTGCATTCCAGCCTGGTTAACAAGTGAGACTCAGTCCCCTGCTCCAAAAAAAAAAAAACCCAAAAAACAACAACAAAAAAAACCTTTGAAGTGCAACTGACTTGACCAGCATATTAAGGTTTAAGTTACAGAAAGTCACAAATAGAGGGGCCTTAAAGGTTATTAACGTAAGGTTTTCCCTATCACAAATCAACTTTTACTGTTACACTAATTCCCTATATTTCATTCTGCTCAGTGACAGCAGTTTTAGCTCACATGTCAGCCCCCTCTTGTGTCTTATTCTTCAAGTACATGGTTTACCATTAAATTTGGGCTAGGAAACTCTAGTCCAGTTGAACTCCCACACAATAAAGAAATATTTTCTATAAAACCCCAAATCAATTGTTGTCATTATAAAGAGAATAGACCTCTGATGTGACCTGAAACCTATGATATTTAATGTCATTTTAAAAAACAGACACACAAGGAAACATGCAGCTGAGAGATGCTTCATTTATAGAGAATCCTGGTAACCCTGTGTTAATCACATTTTGACCAACTCTAGACAATAAACTATCTCCCTTATCAAAAGCACATGGGCCTATATCACACTTTCAATCCTATATTGTTAAATACAGAGTGATTTTAATTTCCCCTCTTCTGGCATTCATCAACAGCTTAGCACCACAGTAGCTGGGTCACTCTATCAAATGAGATACTTGGATCCCACTTGCCATTAATAATTCAGAACTAGTCTTGATAACACTCTGAGGTCAAATCAACAATCCATTGGCTTTAACTATTTGGGGTGTGTCTGTGTGTGTGTGTGTGTGTGTGTGTGTGTGTGTGTGTGTGTGTTCAAAAAAAAAAGAGAAAGGGAGAAATAGAGGAAAAGGAAGGAGGAGGGTGGAGTGCCTCAATGAGAATGAGAACAAGAGAGAGCTTTTCTCTTTTCTATAAAAGCTGACATTTGAGCTGCTGAGAGAGTGACTTCATTGAATATAGTGAATGATATTAGCAGTTGGATACTGATCCTGGCCTGACTGGTTGGTTGATATAAAAATTTCTTACATAATTAGATTCCTTGGGGAAAAAGTAATATTAAAAATAACATCTATATTGCCCTCTGGGCTATTTTTCTAAGTCACAAAGAAGCTAAATATATCAAGGACCTGAATTAAACGGTGGACTAAGTAACAACTGACTCATTCCTTAGGAGTATGGCAAACATTTTTTCTTCCTTTTCTTTATATAATTGTATTAAAATTTCCCTTTGTTTTATGCATAAGGATCAAGGTGAGGCATACAGGCTCACTGAGTTCATCTGGCCATAGGAAGAGTTTATTTCTCCTTACCTGGTACCATTCATTTGGTGCTATTATATTTCCAGTGAGGTGATATCTAAAATTAAGAGTTCACAATAGTGAATATTTTCTGATGCATTTTAGTATACTTTGACTAATATACTTGCCATTTGAGAAACTGTTCACCTATTTAAAAGTAAAAGGTTTCTGAATCAAACAGAACAGTATATGTGAGCCAATATGTCCCCCATATCATTCAAAAGTCTACAAATAACTCCTAAAAACACTCTCCTATACCACCTAAAAACCTAAAAACATTGAGGATTCCAAACTTTTAATGGAACCCATTTAGTACAACATTGAGACTTTATACTTCTAATCTATTACATTTTCCATACACTCTGTATTCCAACCAAACTCATTTTCCTCTTATTCTTCATTGTCTTCCTCACAAGAGGTATTCAATAAAGATTTGTTGAACTTCACTGCAATGTAGTTTTGTGAATACTAGTGTTAAGATGACTGCAAGGTACATAAAGCAAGGCAAATAACACTGCCCACCTCACTCTGGGTGGCATTTCAAACAGCACAACTTTAAAAAAAAAATCAACTCACATTTTAAATTAAAAGTCTTAATTTTAAGCCTGCAGTAGTGGGTGTCTCGTGCTATTTTTTTTCCATATACCAAATAAGAAAAATGTCAAAGAGGGCCACCAGCCAGAGAAAGCTTAAATAAATGACCACTGTTTTCAGCCCAGAGGATGCTCTCTTGCTTTCCAATAATGACTCATCCTCCCCTTAGCTATCACCTCTAGGCAGAAGACATTCTATCCTCTAGCGGTGGCTCTGATTCTTCCCAGCATTGCATTTCATTTGCTAAACGCTTAAAAGCCAACTATGGTACCTCCAACTGACATTTATAAAGGTCTCCTTGAAAATCACATCATCAGTGAAATTCAACAGACTTAAGATCAAATTTATTCATACCTCCCAAAACTGCAAGTTTATTTACCTCCTAATTTCCCTGATTTTGTTCAGCCACTATTCAGCAAAGCCAGGTTTCCTTACCAAGCACCAAGTGTGCTGTTTGTCCCCTCTGCTTTGTATCTGAAACTATTTCCCTTTTCTACTCTTCAAATTCTACCAATTGCCAAAATGCCCACCCAGATGTCACCTTCTCCATCATCTGTTACTCCCCATCCAAGCTGGAAGTTATTGGACTTCCTTTGTACTCTTAATGAGACATCATCTGTTGGATTACCTGGAATGAACTACTTGAGTAAAATTTCTAGGCATATTTGCTCATCTAAATTGTAAACTGCTAATGCCAGTTTACTTTAATATTACTTTTTCCCCAAGCATATATCACATGCTCTTTTATTTGAAAATATCTGAGACTTCAGTAATTAACATAGTGCTTGAAGAGCAGAGCAGAAAATATTTATCTCAATGAATTATCATAAAACCAAAAATTGCATGTAAATTAAATAAGGACTCTTAACTATGAATTAGCATTGGTTCTGTTATGTCTTGAGTTTAATCTCCACCCCAAAGTACTATATCATTTACTCTATCAACAACAGGTAAAGAATAAGAAAATTCAACAAACTATGTTGTATGACATTTTACTTATAGCCAAGGCTAAAGAAAATCTTATCTTCATTGTAACTATTCTGCATTCAACCACTACATGACTTTTATTACAATTGCAATTAGTATTAATGACCTTATTATTTCCATTAATCCTGGTGCTATCTAAATACATGTATTTTAGTTTATATATATATTCACATGTGTGCATATATAAACACACACATATGTGGGAAAATGTGTTGTTGTGTGTATACCCACATACATTTGATTGAAAATATACTTTTCCAAAATACTTTCTTGAAAAATCACTCCAAATATTTTTAAGTATGGTACCATTTGTTTACTCATATTAAAACAGAATTACTTTAGTTAGCATTCTATAAATTAAGTATGCATAGGTTTTAAGAGTAGAAATCAGAATTTATAAATATTCTTGCCCAATCTACATTATGGAACAATCTATAAAATACATATATGTACAAAGAAATCTCATTGACAATTCAGTAAATGAGAGCCATTTTAGGCAAGGGTTTTTAAAACTTGGATTTAGAGTCAAGAGACATGAATTCCAATTATGGAAATGTCACTAATAGTTTTGTGAAAAAAAAATGCATAATCTATTGCTGCCTCAATTTCTTCATCTGAGCAATGAAAACAAACATCATCTAACACTGGATTTTTTGAGAATTAGATGAGAAAATACGCGTAAAAGCATTTTGTCAACTATCAAAAAATCATAATTTAAATAAGGTATTATTATTCCTTAATAAGCAGTCTTTTTTTTTAAATAAACAAGATGGAGGTTTCCTTTAATATTATCACAATCCTAAAAATTTACAACATATTACCAATAACAAGTTGAAAAACAATAAGCAGTCTTAAATGTAAGATGGAATTTAAAATTGTTTTCACACATTTAGCAAATCTAAATGTAATTTAAGTGCATTATTAAAGAACAACATTAATTAATGCACAAGCTCTTAAGAAATGTGTAATACTAGCCCTGTAGGACACTACTGTATTCTTGATATTTATAGAAAGGCATAAGCTCTGATAATAAATTAAAAAGCCCATCCTCTGACTCTATGTGAAAGTTTTTTTAATTCTTTGTTATTCAGTAAAGTACTGAAACATTAAAAAAATACAATACTTGATGACATATCAAATATTTAGAGGGAAACAGGAGAGTCAAATTTCAGCAGTATTCTTTTGGCATTTGGCTAAATACACACAGATCTTGTTTTTCCAGATGGTGGTATCCCCATGTATAAGAGACAGGGTGGATTCACTTTACGCAATATATGTCTCACACTATTCTTTCTCAGCTGTCATTAAGTTGGAATGCTTAAATGCCACGATGTTTTGAAAATGGATTTCAAAAAATATATATTTATTTTCCTATCCAGAAATTTAAGATTTTCTTTAAAAATGAGTAAAGACATTTTGTCTGTCTAAATTGAGATAATTTTATTTCTCACTATTAAGAAACTGTATATTTAAGAAAATTGGAAAGGTTCCTTTTAGTTAGTATAAAAACCAGTGATGGTCCCATGAATTGGAAAGGATGAAGACTGATTTTCTTCGAATATCTAAAGCTAAAAACTTTAAAATGAGCTTGGGTGAGTTAAGTACTTGGCCTTTTTTCCATCTTCCAGCCCATTTTGTTCCTTGCCAAATACTTTATGGAAAATGCAGAAATTGATTTGTATGATGCTGTAATTGTTTCTGGTGTGGTTCACTGGGGTTAAAAGTAATAACTTTCTCAGCCCCATTTCCCCAAAGTGAAAAATTCCCACAGACTGTACGGCAAATTACTTCCTTCCTTCAAAAGGAGTTGGAAAAATTTATGATAGAGGGATCATGCAGAGATTTTGCCTCCTTCCTGGAAAGATGGTTTATAGCTGCATATTACCTATAGGTTTCATTTGCAAGGTTTCCTGTTTTTGTCTTACAGAAAATTTTTTGAGTATATACAATGTGCCAAATAATAAATAACTGGCATTTCTCTATTTTTCAACTCCCCCAAATAATTTAGTTCATCATCAGACAAGGGGCAATTGAAAAGGGCAGTTCAGCAGCAGAGATGGTATTTCCATAAAGCTTTCCATCCCTAGCAATAGGAAAAAATTTGATACATCTTCATAGTCTACTCTAATAAGCCATTAAAGTTACACAAAATATAAAAAGACTGTATCTGCTAATAACAGACCAGTAATTACTTTGGAACTTCTGAGCTGGTTAATAAGTGGTCTAGAACGCAATGCTTGATGACTCAGTTCATAAGGCCAAAGCAAAGTCAATCAGGACTTTCTCATTTGTTAAGAGAAACTTTCTGGCAAACCCCTTTCTACTAACCAGTTTTGTGAATTGAAACTACAAACTACCCTGGGCCTGTTTCCTCATCCACAAAATGGGGCCAGAACAGGGTGGACCTGGGTAATCAGGAGAGTTCTCAGATATGTTACAACTACAAACTTCATGCCTATTTCTGTGATGGTGAGTTTCATGCATCAACTTTGCAAGTCGACAGTATCTAGTTAGTCAACCAAACTAATGCAATAGCTGTGAAGGTATTTTGCAGAAATGGTTAACATCTACAATCTGTTGACTTCAAATAAAAAAGATTATTCTTCATAATGTGGATGGGCATCATCTAATCGATGGAAAAGCCTTAAGAACAAAGCTGAGCTTACTGTGAGGAAGAAGAAATTCTGCCTCAAGACTGCAGCATCACCTTCTGACCGACAGTTTCCGAGCCTGCTGACCAGACTAGCAAATTTCAGACTTGTCAGCACACCCAATTGCATGAGGCAATTCCTTGAAATAAAATTCTCTCTCTTTCTCTGTGTGTGTGTGTGTATATATATATATATATATATATATATATATATCCATATCCATATCTATGTCTCGATGTTCTGTTTCTCTGGAGAACCCTAATTGCTACAATTTCTACCTGCTGCAGTACTATTTATAGTACAACACAGGCAGACCATATATTAGGAAGGGAGGAAAAGAGAAAGTACTATGCAAGGTGCTTAAAGAGAAAATGCTATGGCATATTTTTTTTTTCAGATTCGAATTATTTTTGTGCAAGTTCCATTCTTTAGAAAAAAGAGACAAAAACATCTTGAGATTAAATCTACCAAATGAAATAAATACAGCAGCACTCAAATTGAATGCCTACTAGGTACCAGGGACTTTGCAAGCATTGAAGGTTTTAAACACAAGTAAAATAAGCACATGCTGTCCAGAAACCTGCAGTTTTGTTTGGATGATTGTATATATAAACAAATCATTTCAATACAATGGCATACATATGTTAACAAAAGTACAGAGTACCCTCATGGACAATTAGAACATAGCTGGGAGAGAAAGGGCTGGGGAAAGCTTCCTGGAAGCTGGGCTGATCTCGAAAGGAATAAGTAAGCCAGAAGAACAGACCTGGGATCAGGTAAGAAGCTTTATTACAAATAAATTTCTACATGACAAAAAGCAAACAAGCAACAAATGTGGCATATGCACAGGAGAATGCATATACTTCAGCATTGCCAGATCTCAGAGGCTAAGGCCGGGAATGATGAGGACTGAGGCTGCGGGGGAAGGAAAGGATGAAATGGCAATGTGCCTTCTATGATATGCTAAAAACTGTAGGGGTGTGAATGTATGTGTTTGTGTGGTGTGCATGGTATGTATGTGTGTGCACGCACATGTTTCTTTCTCTTTTTTTTGAGACAGAGTCTCACTCTGTTGCCCAAGCTGGGGTGCAGTGGCGTGATCTTGGCTCACGGCAGCCTCCGCCCCCTGGGTTTTGGCAATTCTCCTGCCTCAGCCTCCTGAGTAGCTGGGACTATAGGCACCCACCACCATGCCCAGGTAATTTTTGTACTTTTAGCAAAGATGAGGTTTCACCATGGCCAGCCTGGTCTTGAACTCCTGACCTCAGGTGATCTGCCCACCTCAGCCCCCCAAAGTACTAGGATTACAGGCATGAGCCCTCATGCCTGGCTTCGTGTTTTTTTCTTGAGCTCATTTGGAGTCACTGCCCACTCCTACCTTTAGGCAACTGTAGGGGTTAGACCCCATAAGTGTCTAGGCAGGAGCCAGAAGCCTCAGCCTATTTCCATGTAAATAATGAAGAAGAAAGTAACTAGAAATATAACCATAGTTATTAGTTATTCATAGGTGATCTTAGTTATTCATAGCTGATCTTAATTCTTCTACTAATGCCTCTGAGGTAGGAAGTGTGAACCTGAGGTGACACTGTGAAATGAAGGACCCTAAGGCAAGATGCTTTAAGCCTCTGTCACTCCTGAGTAAGGGGTACTGGGGGGCGCCTTCGCTGTACAGCAGCGCCAGTGCTGGGAAAGCGCCCACTGTTTAGCCAGCTAGGGACAGAGGCGTCCAAGAGGGCCACTTTGCCTCCCTCCCTGGAGGAGTCAGGAGAAAACTCTGCTTCTCCAAGCTCTTGTGGTAGGCCCGACGGCTGTCAGGTGTAAGCCTGCAGACATCCAGGCTTTGTCTCTGTGTGATGCTGTGCTTCAGTGGTCACACTCCATGTCTACTCTCATGTTCCGCTTCTGCACCTGGTTCCTTTTTTCTTAGATGAGATAATCAGTAAAAGTAACGTAAATCTTAATGTCTTTGTTCTTTCTTGACAAGTATGGAAAAAGTGCTGATGCATTCTGCTCCTTACCTCATCTCAGCTGCTAGAAATTCCTGAGCCCCTACCTGTATGACATATGATGTATTTGACCCTTTCACTGCCATGCCCTATCTACCCTGCCCCAGTCACCCACCACCAAAGACATTCCCTACCTACCCTGCCCCCAGCTTTGTGCTCAATAAAAGTCAGAATGTGCGGACACTCAGGGCCACTGCTGGACTCCACGCTTTGGTTGGCATGGACCCCTGGGCCCATACTTTCTTTTCTCTATCTCTGTGTCTTGTGCCTTTTAATCTACTATTTCTCATGTCCACACCAGTAGGGAGGGCTTGCAAGGACCCTCAGGGCTGGACAACTCATCTGCTTTCCATTCCTCATAATTTTAACTTTTCTAGAAATGTCATTTAAGTTGGATCATATAATATATAGTTTTAAATATCTGGCTTCTTTAACTTAGCCGAATGCATATGAGTTTAATCTGTGCTGTTACGTATATCAGGATATCAGTTCCTTTTTATTGGCTGAGTAGTATTTCATTGCATGGCTATATCACACTTTGTTTTTATCCATTCACCGGTTCATACTGCCTCCAGTTTGGGGTTTCTATAACTAACAGTGCCACAAATATTTGCACATAAGTTTGCATGAACATGTTTTCATTCCTATTGGAAAGAAACCTGGCAATGGAATTGCTGGGTCTTGTGGTAGATGTGTAGTTAATTTTTAAAGAAACTGCCAAAGTATCTTCCATAGTGGCGTACCATAAATCCTTAGATTTTATCTTAGCATTGATGGGAGCTATTAACAGGTTTTAAGCTAGGAAACGATATAGTTACATTAATTTTAAATCATCTGATTATGGAGTGAGGACTGAGTTGGCAAAATTCAGACTGGAAATAAAGACTCCAGTTAAAACACTACTGCAATCATCCAAGTGAACAGTTAGGGTTTGAATCAAGAACTCTGGGAGTATATAAGGAATAAGTAAATATTTAAAACACAAAAAAGTAGGAAAGAGAGAAAGAGACAGAGAAAGAGAGAGAGAGAGACAGAGACAGAGAGAGAGAGAAAGAGACAGAGAGAGAGAGAGAGAGAAACAGAGAGAGAGATCACTATATATTTGTAAAACCAGAAGAGCAGATGCGACTCCTTAGGGAGAACATGCATCCAGAGTACAGCTATGAGTCAAGGAAGGAACCCTGAGCATCACCAAAAATTAAAGACTAGGCAGGGAAAGAACCAACAAAAGACCAAAACAAACAAACAAACAAAAACAAAACCAGAAAGTAAAGGAAGAATCTGGAAAGAAAGAGGTCTTAACAGTCAAGAAAGTTTCCCTAATGATTATAAGCAAGCCCAGAGAATGGGCAAGGAGGTAGCAGTAGGGTGTGGCTGAAACAATCATTTCAGAGTCATCAGAATTAAAGAGTTTGATAGGTTCCAGCAGTGCAAACTGCTGTCTATGTGATGTAGATTAATACAATGGGCTTAAAGACAAAATAAGCACGTTCCAAAGTACACTAAGAATAGCATAATAGGATCTACATCATTATATTTCTTTTTTCAGACAGATTTTATTTATTTATTTACTTTTTTCTTCTTTTTTTTTTTTATCACACTTTAAGTTCTGGGATAGATATGCAGAATGTGCAGGTTTGTTACATAGATATACATGTGCCATGGTGGTTTGCTGCACCCATCAACCCATCATCTACATTAGGTATTTCTCCTAATGCTATCTCTCCCCTGGCCCCCTACCCCCTGAAACGCCCCACTGTGTAATGTTCCACTCCCTGTTTCCATGTGTTCTCACTGTTCAACTCCCACTTATCAGTGAGAACATGTGGTGGTGTTTGGCTTTCTGTTCCTGTTAGTTTGCTGAGAATGATGGTTTCCAGCTTCATCCATGTCCCTGCAAAAGACATAAGCTCATCCTTTTCTAAGGCTGCATAGTACTCCATGGTGTATATGTGCCACATTTTCTTTATCCAGTCTATCATTGATGGGCATTTGGGTTGGTTCCAAGTCTATGCTATTATGAATAGTGCTGCTCTGCTCACATCCTCATATTTTTGTAGACAATATTTCCCTCTCATCTCACTTTCTGCCTATAGAAATATCATTCGGAACCATAGGAAATGCTCATTCAAAAGTAGAGTAATTGATGGCTGCAGGGCACTAAGACTTGCGACAGATTCCATCCATTCACGGTAAGCACTTCAGCTTCACAGAAAGCCAACATCAGGGACAAACTGCAAGCTGATGGATATTTGAAGATATTTAAGAGACTTCCTACACATATTTCACACCTCTGTATAGTCAGTTCTCCATATAGCATTTTATGTCACCAAATGTGGCATCCAAGCTCTATCCTGAGATAAATGTTCTTCCTTCCTAAGCCAAAGGAAGCTACTGGCACCATGCTCATAGATGCAATAATAAATCATACGCTTTACCTTAGGTAACAATAAGGAAGAGATATGAAGAGGCTTCAGAGGTAGTCATGAAAGTGGATGGACAACCAGGGGGCATGCAAAAAGAGACCCAAGACCTATCATCTTATACAGAAAATTCATTGACTTTTCTATAGAGGAAATAAAAGTCCTGATTACTGACAAATTAGGAAGAAAAATATAACCACACAGAACTCAGAAAGATGGATTCCTGTCTGAGGTATGAAATTTGAAAATTAATATCTGTAGAAATTCTGTGATCCAAACCAAAAATTTTTAAAAGCCTCCTAGTGACAGGGAAGACACACATATCCATCTATTCATCCATCCACATATAAACACACAAACACATTTCCTTTATAATCTTGGACTGAATGCCTTGAATGCTAAGCAGCTCATCACTGCCTAAGAAGGCTATGTACTGACAGATGCTCCACTCTGCTTCCACCCTAAGCTGTGAGGTCTGCTGCCTGCACTGCAGCTGACTCCCTGCAGATACTCAGACCAGGCAGGCTCATGCTGAAGCAGACAAGACATTGTCAAAGATCCCCTACCACACAAATTCCTGACTTGTTTTCTTCCCACAGGCTCAGGTATCAGAACTGTACCTGTTCTCTGCCCTCACAGGGTATAAGTATGTACCAGGAAAGGCTGCTGCAATAGATGAAACATATATGCAGAGTAACGTCACTGCATCCCACACCACCTACCTGCTAACTTAAGCCCTTTCTTTCTCATTATGCTTCCCATGTGTGGAAAGAGCTTCCAGCTTCATCTTCCCATTTCCTACCGCTCAATCAGCTCTGTGCCAATAGAGTTGTCCCTCAGTGTATGCAGGGGATTGGTTCTAGAACCCCTGTGTATATTAAAATCCTACATGCCCAAGTCCCTCAGTTGGCCCTGTTGAACCCGCATACACAAAAATTTAGCCCTCTGCATAGGCAGGCTTCACATGCCATTAATATTTTATATTCCTTCCACATTTGGTTGAAAAAATCCATGTATAAGTGGACCCCACAGTTCAAACTGGTGTTGTTCAAGGGTCAACTGTAGTTATATGTCATACTCTTACACAAATACAAATCTTACACAGGTATATATATTTTAATATATGTATATATATTGAAAGGAGTATTTTATAAGTAACAGGTAGCATTTAAAAAATAACAGGTACATTTCTGGATTTTCTATAGATTCAGGGTTGCTTATACTCATACATTAAACTAAGGACAGGTGCCAAATCATATTGCAGGATTCCAACCTGGCACTAATGGCTTCCTTTTCTTTCAAGTTTCTGCCTAGTGCTTTTTAAGCCATGTGGAAGACTTGCTCTTGAATGAGTTGACTGTTTGTAGAGCTCTGATGAAAGTATGTCAAAAAACAAAATACAGAAAGGACACAGGAAACAATATTCTCCTTTAAATTCTGCTTAGGCTTAGTAATGTGCTAATGTCAACATCTGCCAGTGAGTGGTAAGTAGTGAATACCAGGATTCCGAGAGGCTGTCCCCTTAGTTGTTCAAGTGATATCTGAGAGGAAGAGACAGAGAAATATTTAGAAAGAAAAGACTTTTAAGAGACTGGGTACACCTTCTCATGATGTGGCAAAAGTGAAGCAGAATATGTACCAGGAGGGAGCCCCAAGGCAGTGGTTTTGAAGTTACTTGTCCTTTAGCCCCAGAGTATAAGGCAAAGAAGAATACATTATTTTATAGAGGTGTAATTTTTATCCCATGAAGTTCATCCATTTAAAGTATACAATCCAGTGATTTTTAGTCTATTTATAGTTATATAATCCTCACCATACTCTAATATTAGACAGCTTTTGTCATATCAAAAAGAATTTTTTTACTTTACCCATTAGCATTCACTGCCCACCCTTGATAATCACGCATATACTTCTGTCTCTATGGATTTTCCTCTATGGATATTTTATATAAACAGAATCATATAATTACGTGGTGTTTGTTTCTGGCTTGTTTCACACAGCATAATGTTTTCCAGGTTCCTCATGTTGTGACACATATCACTGTTTCATTCCTTTTATGGCTGAATAATATTCCATTGTATGGATATACCATATTTTGTTTACTCATTTAACTGTTGATGGACATTATGTGCTATTTACTAGGTTGATAACTGTGGGCAAACTGTCTTATCTCTTAACTTTCCTGCTATGTGGATAACTAAAAGCTACCTCACAGGGCAGTTATACATGAACTTATGTGAAGATTCTACAATATAACTGAGTAACTGCTTTGTTAACTGTAAAGTTGACATCATATGAAAACTCATGGATATAGTGACAATAAACTTCTAAAATGCTTCTACCTGAGACAAACATGTGGCTAAAGGAGGAAACACAGACACTTTCCAAAAATTCAGGTAAATTATAAGTATGAGGGCAATTAATCTAAATGGCATCATTCCAGATGATCTTTGAAAGCAAAATAATGTGCCTGTGGGCACCTGTTATGGAATGATGAATTTGAGATTTACATTTCAAAATGTAATTCTCTACTGACAGTGCATTTTCTAGAAGGGACCTATATTAAGTTTTCTTATCAAATCAGCTCTTGTTGCCAGAGTTCTTTAGTACATTGGTTCATTGAGCTGGCAAGCAGAGGTTAAATAAGAGAATATGAGGAAAATAAACACATTCATTAGCCTATGCAGTCTAGTTTTGTTTTGTTTTGGAAAAATGAAGGATTACATTTCTGATTTGGGGTGAGGGTTATAGGAAAGAGGAGGTCTGGCCACCCATCAAAAGAGAGTCACTGCAGAAGTAAACTTGTGCTTTTGATGGGAACATATCATCCCATGGGTGCGTACCTGTGCTGAAGAGTGGGGAAAGCAGCAGTAGTGAGAACTGCTGAGGATGTTTGGGGTGAGTAAACAGGTGTGCTATGGTCAGAGAGCCAGGTGGTACAGAGAGAGGACTGAAACCCAGGTCCCCTGATTCCATGCCCAGTCAAACTCCTGTTCCCAGGAAAAATTTATTTGGATTGGCTATAATCAACACGCAACTTCAGTGGATAAAAATCCTTTGAATTTTTAAAAAATTTGCTTCTCATAAGTATTTACATTGCTAAAAGCTATTGGTAAACATTTTCTTGGAAATGAGCAAGAATTAATTAAAATCAATTAGGTTTTACTGTCCTTCAATAATAAATACATAACCTCCTTCCTTTGCCTATAGGCCTATTGAATCACACTGTCACTAGGCCAACTGTACCCTTCCCCATGAAGACTTCCAAACCCCTCTGTGCTCCCATGGCCCCTGTGCCTAGCTGCTCAGCACTTGTTAGACAGTACTTCAAACCATCATTGTTTATATGAATGTCTCTCCACACTTTTTGAGTTCCTGGAAGGCAGTAATTTTGATCTTATTCATCCCTCTTTCCCAGTGTCTAGTGCAGGCCTGATATATGCTCTGGAATGTATTCACAGACAAGGAGGCAGCGGAACAGTATAGCAACCTCTGTACTAACGTGATCTGCTTATTCTTCCTTTAACTTCCAATTTCTAATCAATTCTCTTTGATTCCCTGAACCATTGCTGTATTTGTCTTTTTCTCTTTCCCACCAAATATGCCTTTTCCAGTGGCAAACTTTGAGGGAAAATGGCAGTTACAGAAAACAGAGTAATTAGCAACAACTCTGGTCACCATTTCCAACAGCATCAACTTAAACAGGTTCTTTTTTATAGGGTAATATTAATGTGCTTGTATGATTGTTGGTGAGAATATGATGAAGTCAGAAAAAAGAGTGGAAGTGAGTTGGCCTACTCAATAATCATATCATTTAAAAGAGTAATGATCAGACACAACAGTCAAGTGTTGTCTTTTTTTTGTTTGTTTAGAGATGGAGTCTCACTCTGTTGCCAGGGGTGGAGTGCAATGGCATGATCTCAGCTCACTGCAGCCTCTGCCTTCTGGGTTCAAGCGATTCTCCTGCCACAGCCTCCTGTGTAGCTGTGATTACAGGCGCCCACAGCTATGCCCAGGTAATTTTTTGCATTTTTAGTAGAGACAGTGTTTCACCATGTTGGCCAGGCTGGTCTTGAACTCCTGACCTCATGATTTGCCTGCCTCAGCCTCCCAAAGTGCTGAGATTATAGGCATGAGGCACTGTGCCCAGCCGTGTTGTCTTTTTTATTGCTTGTTTCCCTACCACAGTATCTCCTCCTCTGCCATCACAGCTCAGAACCTGACTACCTTCTAATTTCTGCCACTTCTACATTTAAAAATAGACACTGAATGTCTTTTGTGTCAGGGAGTGAAGATACTGTGAGGATGATGTGTAAAGGCCCGGGACTACATAGGGGAAGCATGGCTCCTCCAAGAGACCGGCACGGCACTGATGAAGATCAGAGAGTGAGGGAGAGAGCACTGGAGATGAAGCTGAAGACACTGGCAAAAGCCAGACCCTGCAAGCCTCTCCGGATCAAATAAAGGCTTCCATCCTAAGACCAATGAGGGAATCTATTAGACAGCTTGGGCTGTCATAAAAAAAAATACCAGAAACCAGGTAACTCCAACAACTGAAAGTCACTTTTGTGTGGTTCAAGAACTAGAAGCCCAAGATAAGGGTACCAACATGGTTGGGTTTCGGTGAAGGCTCAATTCTTGGTTTGCATGCAGCTGCCTTCGCGTTCTCACTGTGTCCTCACATAAACTTTCCTCTGTGCTTGTGTCGAGAGAGAAAGATTCTCTCTCTCTCTCTCTCTCCCTCTCTAATCCCCTCCCCATGCCTCCCTCTCTTGCTCTTCCTCTTTCTCTTCTTATAAGGGCACGAATTCCATCAACAGGGTCCTACCCTCATGAACTCATAGAACCCTAAACACCTCCCAAAGGCCCCATCTCCAAATACCATAACACTAGGGATATTCCACATATATTTGGGGGGGATACAAACATTCAGTCCATAGCAGGGAGAAACATAAGATATATAATTTTAAAACATCACTCTAGATATACTCAGTGCAAAGCCACTCAGCCAAATAACTGCTTGGCATAACCAACGGACACTGCTTTAGGAAAAGGTATCATTACTGACATAAGGGCTATGCCACATTTTGCTTTCATTTACAGAACCACAGAATCGTGACTGTCTCAGGGCTCGTGTCCATAAGCACATATGGCTCTCTCTGAAAGAAGTTTTGCATGCCTCAAGTACCAAATCTGCTAATAAAAACATCCTGTTCTCTAAGTAAGCTTAGTGAGCACTTATTTAAAAAATTGTTTTTGTCCTTTTGTTTTGGTTCCTCTCCTTGCACAGCATATTAAAATCTCCAGTGAGGCTTAATTTTCTGAAGTCTAAGAGAAATTTTCCCAATGAACTATTTTATAGTTTCCCACAAATTTTGCCTCCTTGTTGAATTACCATTCACGTACATCATATTTAGAGCAACTTAGAGCTTATTTGACCTGTCATTTAAAATTCAGAAGAGTATCTTCAATAGATGCAGAAAAGGCCTTCGATAAAAATTCAACACCCCTTCATGCTAAAAACACTCAATAAACTAGGTATTGATGGAACATATCTTAAAATAGTAAGGGCTATTTATGACAAGCCCACAGCCAATATCATACTGAATGGGCAAAAGCTGGAAGCATTCCCTTTGAAAACCAGCACAAGACAAGGATGCCCTCTGTCACCACTCCTATTCAACATAGTATTGGAAGTTCTGGAAACAGCAATCAGGCAAGAGAAAGAAAGAAAGCATATTCAAATAGAAAGAAAGGAAGTAAAACTGCCTCTGTTGGCAGATGACAATATTGTATATTTAGAAAACCTCATCGTTTCAGTCCAAAAACTCCTGACACTGCTAAGCAACTTCAACAAAGTCTCAGGATACAAAATCAATGTGTAAAAGTCATGAGCATTTCTATATACCAATAATAGAGAGCCAAATCATGAGTGAACTCCCATTCACAACTGCTACACAGAAAATAAAATATCTAGGAATACAACTTAGAAGGGATGTGAAAGACCCTTTCAACGAGAACTACAAACCACTACTCAAGGAAATAAAAAAGGCACAAACAAATGGACAAATACTCCATGCTCATGGATAGGAAGAATCAATGTCGTGAAAATGGCCACACTGCCCAAAGTAATTTATAGATTGAGTGCTATCTCCATCAAGGTACCATTGACTTTCTTCAAAGAATTAGAAAAAAACTACTTTAATTCATATGGGACTGAAAAAGAGCCCATATAGCCAAGACAATCCTAAGCAAAAACAACAAAGCTGCAGCACCACGCTACCTGACTTCACACTATACTACAAGGCTACAGTAACCCAAAGAGCATGGTGCTGGTACCAAAACAGATATATAAACCAATGGAACAGAACAGAGGCCTCAGGAATAATACATCTACAACCATCTGATCTTTGACAAACCTGACAAAAGCAATCAATGGAGAAAAGATTCCCTATGTAATAAATGGCGTTAAGAAAACTGGCTAGCCATACACAGAAAACTGCAACTGGACCCCTTCATTACACCTTATACAAAAATTAACTCAAGATGGATTAAAGATTTAAATGTAAGACCTAAAATCAGAAAAACCCTAGAAGAAAGCCTAGGTGATACCATTCAGGACATAGGCATGGGCAAAGACTTCATGACTAAAACACCAAAAGCGATGGCAACAAAAGTCATAATTGACAAATGGTATCTAATTAAACAAAAGAGCTGCTGCACAGCAAAAGAAACTATCATCAGAATAATCAGGCAACCTACAAAATGAGAGAAAATGTTTGCAATCTATCCATCTGACAAATTTGGTGGTGTTTGGCTAATATCCAGAATCTACAAGAAACTTAAACAAATTTACAAGAAAAAAACAACCCCATCAAAAAGTAGGCAAAGGATATGAACAGACACTTCTCAAAAGACGACATTTATGCAGCCAACAAACATATGAAAAAAAAAGCGCATCATCACTGGTCATTAGAGAAATGCAAATCAAAACCACATTGAGATACCACCGCATGCCAGTTAGAATGGCAATCATTAAAAAGTCCGAAAACAACAGATGCTGAAGAAGATATGGAGAAATAGGAACACTTTTACACGTTGGTGGGAGTGTAAATTAGTTTAACCATTGTAGATAACAGTGTGGTGATTCCTCAAGGATCTAGAACTAGAGATACCATTTGACCCAGCAATCCTATTACAGGATATATACCCAAAGGATTATAAATCATTCTACTATCAATAAACATACATACGTAGGTTTACTGCAGCATTATTAACATTAGGAAAGACTAGGAACCAACCCAAATACCCATCAATGATAGACTGGGTAAAGAAAATACGGCACATATACATCGTGGAATACTATACAGCCTTAAAAACGAATGAGTTCATGTTCTTTGAAAGGACATGGATGAAGCTGGAAACCATCATTCTCAGCAAACTAACATAGTAACAGAAAACCAAACACCACCAAATGTTCTCACTCATAAGTAGGAGTTGAACAGTGAGAACACATGGACATAGGGAGAGGACATCACACACCGGGGCCTGTTGGGGGATGGGGAACAAGAGGAGCAATAGCATTAGGAGAAATACCTAATGTAGATGATGGGTTGATGGGTGCAGTAAACCACCCTGCCACATGTATACCTATGTAACAATTCAGCACATTCTGTACATGTATCCCAGAACTAAAGTATAATCAAAATAAACAAAAAATTTTTAAAAATAAAATTCAGGAAAGTATCTTTAAGTGGAAGGTTTTAGATACCATCATTCTTCTGGAAATGAAATTTATATTATGAAGCACAAAATAAGGGAGGAAAAACCACTTTTGATTTAATTACTGTGGTATATCATCTCTTCTATTAGTTAAATACATACACCCTTCCTTTATTTTCATTATGAATCGATTTTCCTCAGGATATGATGAACATGCCAAGGTAGAAACCAGATTTTAGGCACCATAAGAGTCAAGTTCTTGAAGAACGAAAAGTCAAGGAGGAAGACTAATTTCACAAAGATATCTGGTGCATCATTTCAAACTCAAAAATGTAAATGCCTAGCTTTTAAAAAGCAAACATTTTGCCATATTTGTTACTGATATTTTCAAATAAAGAAATAACGCATAACAAACACAATGAAAGCCGTTTTATGCTCCCTATCTTCCCTGAGATAACTATTCTCCTCCCCAATGGCAGTTTTATTCTTTTACTACCCACATGTCTGCCTTAGTCTGGAGTCCTCCAAAGCAGAGTCTGGAATAAGGATAAGGGGACAGCAGATTATCTGGGTGATGGTTCCAGCAAGCAGAGGGAAGGAGCCAGAAGAGAGGGGCAGTGAAGGAAATGGCAAAGTCAGTAAAGGGCATATTCTGGAGCCAGTTACCAAGTTGGGCAAAATGGCTCAATCCTGCTGGGTCCCTATGAGGGACCATGCAGAACATGCCTCAGCACTGTTCCTTAGATGAACAGGAAGATATGGAAATCATCATCCACTGATTCACATTCCCATCGGTTGTGGTTGCCTCCAATGTGTTAAGCCCTGATGTTTCAGGCTGCCCCCAAGGAAGAGCAGAAGTTCCAAGCCACATGAATAACTCCTAGGGCAGGAAAGTTAGAGGAGGCCTCCAGGGAGCTGTCCACTGAGCTTGGGCTGGAGGGCATGACTCTGGGCACACAGATCATCTGTACAGCAGAAACCAGCAAACACTTTTAGCAAAGGAGCAAACAGAAATATTTTAAAACTTGAGGGTCAGATAGAGTCTATGTAACATGTTTTGGTTGTTTTCACACTTTTAAAATGTAAACATCATTCTTAGCTTGTGAGTTGTTCAAAAACAGCCCATGGGTCAGATTCAGCCTACATATTTTAGATTGCTGACACCTGTGTATGGTATCCATAAGCAACAAAAATGCATTTGCTGTTTTTTAACTTACATAAACAGTATATAATACCGTACCATTTACAACTTTCTGTAACTTGTTATCCATCAAACTTATATATGTTGCTCTCTGTAGAGGTAGACTATTCATCTTAACTGATGCATCGTGTTCTACTCTAAGACTATATTAACATTTATTTCTTCATTTCCCCATTGATGTATATTTGGGTTGTTGTAGTTTTTCACTATTACAAAAAGTACAGCAACAAGCATCTCTCTACAACTGCCTCCTGCTCCTCATGAGTGACAGTTTTCCCTGGAATCTATGCCTTGCAGTATAATTACTGTGTCTAGAGTGTGACTATATAACCTTCAACCTATTTTGTTACTGCTATATTTTTCCCCAAAAGAGTTAAACCAATTTACAGCCCTACCTGCAGTTTACCAAAATTTCTGTTTCTCCACATCTTCCCCAAAATTTTGTCAGACTTTTTAATCTTTGCAAATCTGATAAATATAAGTTTATGTTATATCATTTTTAAATGTCATATTCCTGACAGGTGGAATATCTTTAATGCTAATTGATCTTCTGAGTTCCTATTTTAAGCCTGCATAGGCATATCATGCATCTATTTTTTGTTGTTGCTGCTACTGTTGTTTGTTCTGCTATTGGGTTTTCTCTTCTTATTCATGTGTTGCGTAGTGGCTCCTCATACCTCTTTTATTTTTAGAAGTTCTAGCTCACTATGTTTATGCTGGGTCTGCAGAGTCAAAATCTACTTCCACAGCCAGCAAAGCGTCAGAGTGCCCAAAGTCCCCACTGTTTGCATTGCTCTTTTTGAGTAAAAATCAACATATCACTTGAAAAATATGGTATCCATCTATTCATTCATTCACAGACATTTACTGAGTACTTACTATGAAGTAGCATTCGTAATAGTACAGACAGGGAACATGAAGATATAAGAGGTCACAGCCTGATGAACACATTCAATGACAATGAAGGATTAGTCCATCAGATAAGGTGAATGTCACTCTGCTGGAGAAAAAGCCTTAACAAACCACACAAAGAAGGGGAGTCTTCTGGAACAGCAGTGTGAGATTAGCAGATCCTCTCTTGGTGCAACCACTATTTACTTAACTGGTGAAAATTGTTTAAAACAAACTGAAGAAACATTTCAAGTGTCTGCAAATTTTACTAAGAGTATACAGCAAGTGAATAAACATCTCTTCAAGAACATATACTAAATCTTGGTAAGAACAGCAAGAACCTGTGGCACTGGAGCTATGACTTGCTCCCACACCCTCCCTACACCCCTACTGCCAGGTCTGTGTGATGGACGCTCTGCTATGGGAAGATATGGCCAAGAACACAGGGGTTCCCACTCTCCCCAGCTCCTAGTCTAGGGCTAGAGTTTCACCTGAGAGAGGCAGGCTGCCAGTGCCTCTCACTACCTACTCAACCCCCAGCCATGTGCTGTGGATGCACAATTCTTGGCAGGTGCTTCTAAGAAGACTCCATCTCCTTTCCCCATTCAGTTCCACTTGTGCAGCAAGGCTGTGTGCCAAGAGCAAAGTCTGAGAATACGGAGGCCCTTAACACCCCAACCCCAGCTCACTTATATGGTATAGATTACTGAGAAGTAGGCTACAAAGCCCAGAGCCACCATCATAAGATGGCACTTGTCTCCAGTGTCTGCTCATAGTACACAGTGCTCACTTTGGGAGAAGCAGGTCACTGTTTGTGCCTAAAACTCTGGCTCAGTGCCACAGAGGTTCTGTGCAGGCAAAATGGCAGGCCCTGAGGACAGACGGAGCTGTGCCTTGCTGACTTTATTTGGAACAAAGAGAGGAGAAGCTCATGCCTAAGGGCATTGTCAAAAACAATGGAGATTTTGTTGACAAGCAATTATGCAGAGCCTGGTAGCTTCAGGATAACAGTGGCAGAAAGTGAAATGGTGGACCAAGGAACCTGAGAGACACCGAAGAGTGCTCTTGGAATCACACTTATCCCTAGGGGTTCAGAAGGTTGAGCACATGCCCTGGAATGCACACCTCTTTTACTTCTACTCAGGAGTAAATAAAGTAGAATAAGAACAGACTTGAAAAAGAAATTCCCAAGTCATACACAGGTCTATCAGTAACTTCAGGGGCTTAAGTACAATCTCTGACCAAATACTGGCTGAACATTAAGCTACTCTATCCTAGGGGTGACTCCTAGGAAGGGAGTTAAAATAAAATCATATTCACCTATCATGGTCTGGAAGACTGTATGCATGTCCACGCTGCACCCTCTCAGGAGAGAATGGAGAAAGAACCACTGACCTACTAGAGACTGGTGGAACTCAGGACAAAAGTGTAAATTCCCTAACTGTGAAAGCCACACATACATCCAACTGGCTAAGACAGCTTAAGCATACACATTGATCAGTAAATGATTTAGGCAGAACCAGGGGTGACTCCTAGGAACTCATGCTAACAGATAAACGCAAAGAAAAAAATGTGAGCAGGGATATCAGAGACCACGTAGAGTGGGAAAAACATTCTTCAAATAAATACTACAGCCAACTCACTAAACAAATAGACCAATGAGCAAACAACTTCAAGAAACTTTCCCCAGAAGAGGGAGATGATCACTATCCAGAGATACTAGAGTATCTAAAATTTACAGGTTTCAACAAAGAATTATGAGACATTCAAACACATACATACACACTCATGTGCATGTGCACACACATCCACACACACACACACACCCCCAGGAAAATGTGACACATACATGGTGAGGAGGGGGGTGTGAAACAGGTAGTAGAAACTTCCTTTTCAGGGCCCAGAGGTTGAAATCGGCAGATATAGCTTGGCAGTAGTCATTATAAGTATGTTCAAAGAACTAAGGGAAAACCATGCCTACAGAAGTAAAGTAAGGCAAGATGACAGTGTCTTATCAAATAAAGGATATAAATAAAAAGACAAATTATTTTTTTAAAGCGCCAAATGGGACTCTTGAAGTTGAAGAGTATAATAATTTGTATGAAAAATTCACAAGAAGGGCTAAGCACTTGATTTGCATGGGCAAAAGAAGGAATCAGCAAACCTGATGATATATGAAGGCAGTTAAGATGATCCAAAAAACAGAGAGGGAATAAAGAAGAAAAAGTAAACAGAGCCTCAGAAATGGGGGATCATGGTTAGCAAACCAACACTTTCATAATCAAGATACAAGAAGGAGAGGAGAGAGAAAAAGGATTAGAAAGAATATTCAAAGAGGGGCCGGGCATGGTGGTTCACACCTGTAATCCAAGCACTTTGAAGGCCAAGGTGGGTGGACCACCTGAGGTCAGGAGTTCAAGACTAGTCTGACGAACATGATGAAACCGTGTCTTTAAAAAAAAAAAAAAAGAATATTCAAAGAAATCATAGCTAAAACTTTCCAAACTGATGAAAAATGCTAATCTACACTTTAAAGAAGCTCAATGAACTACAAGTAAGAAAAACTCAAAGAGAACCACACCAGACACTTGAAAACGTTGAAAGATAAACTTTTGAAATCAATAAGAGGAAAATTATGAATTTTATTATGTAATGATGGCATCACAGTAAGATGAACAGATGACTTCTTATCTGTAACAATGGAGGCCAGACAACACTGGGATGACATGTTTGAAGTGCTAAAAGAAATCAGGAATGGCATGTACATTTTATTTCGGGAGAGACAAAAACCCATAAAAATTATTTGAGACAAGTCTTCATAGGTAGCAGAGATCCTCAGCCAAATAGAGGAAGAAGATGGAAGTGGCAGCAAGGAAATTCCGAGAGTGAGTCATGAAGAAAAAGATGTTGTTTGTCGAAAGACTTTATCTGAAACCTGCCTTTTCATTAAAGGTTAAATAGAGGCAATCCCTCCTGTTACACAGTTGAAAAGTTTAGGAGAAGTTAACAGGTTTTCACCTCAACAAATTATTGAGATACATTTCTCAACCACACCTGGCAGTGAATCACTCTATATTTAAGTTCATGTATGAAAGATGTATGCAATCTTTTTTTAGAAAGAAGTTGCTAAATTATTAACAGCTCAGAAACATGTACCATGTACATGATAATGAAGGCAACATAATGTAATATTAATTACATAAAATAACCAGAGTACTTACTCATTCTAATTTTTTAAATTGAAAATATAAGATACTGAAGTTTGGTAAACTTAGTGAACATAGAAGAAATCTTAGAATGCTCCCTCACTTATTTTAAAAACATAAAAAATACATAAGGTGAGAATTTGACATTGCATTATGAAAGCTTTGGTACAGGTATGATGCAAATAAAATCCACAAAGACCATTTATCTACACCAATGCAATAAGCTTGCGCAAAAGAAAAAGAAAATTTGTTTTCTTTCTGTGACAGAAAACAAACCGTGAGTGTGTTTTAAATGTGCTTTCACTGTATAGTACTATTTATCTTTTACAATTCAAGTAAAATTACTAAGCAGGCACTGGTGATTTAGATACAAGGCATGTGTGAGAGAAAGCAGTGAGGTTGAGATAATGAGCTGAAACAAAGAACCAGCTAATTCCATTTAGGGTGCCTTGGATATGCATCTCTCGCTTGTATCTGCCACATCCTACTGGAATCCTAGTTGTTATAGTCAGACATGGACATAAATTACTGACAGAATAAAATGGCTAATTTATGAAGAAAATAAGTGACAATGTATGTATAAGCCTTATCAGACGCTGAAGGGAAGTGATCCAGAGGTATGAAAATTCTGATGAGTTATTTGGTAAATAGAGGAATTTTTTAAAAAAACATTTCACATTCATTGCCACAGTCAATCACAAAAGGTTTAGAGTGCAAACATGCAATGACTATTCCCAATAGTTAATGAATTTTAATGAGTGCATGGAGAAAATATTTTCTCTTGAGTATTGAGGCATTAACTATATGTCTGTATATGCAATAGTTTTCTGTATATGCAATGTATTGGTACTACATATACAGAAACCTAACATTTTGTCTAAAAGTAGAGACAAGTAAAACTTACTAAATAGATTTTCATAATCATATTTACCTTCTACTTGGCAAGCACAGAACAGATCTGAGGTTAACTTAAATAAAGAGAGGAAATCCAAAAAGCCACATTTCCTGGGTACTAATCCTGCCACTTCCTGGGTATATCACCTTGGTCAGGTCTTTCACCTACTAAACATCTTCAGAATCCTCCAAAGTAGAGTCTACAAATTGTACTTACAAGTGGATATAGAAATTTAGAGAGACTGAATCCTTAGCTACTGGTATGAAAATTATACATGTGTCTTGGGCACCAGCCTAACTACCAAACCTACCTTACCTCACTACTGACACTACCACGGGGTTCTCTCCAGAACTACCCCTCCCCTGCCCCACCCCATCTCATTGCCTAATTTTCCTATTAGTGGTTGTACTTGGGTTCTCCAGAGAATCAGAACCAATAAGAAATATAGATATACAGAAAAATGAGAGGGTATTTATTAGGGTAATTGACTCATGTGTTATGCAGGCTGGGAAGGCTGATGACCTGCTCTCTTCAAGCTGGAGAACCAGGGAAGCCAGTAGTATGGCCCAGTCTAACAATTCTTAAGGCCTGAGAACCAGGGATTCAAAGCTACAAATATAAAGTGAGGAACATGTATATTAAGTGCATTCATGGATAATTGCCCATAAAAATATACTTTTTTTCTTTACTTTAGCTGGAATGGCAATGGGAAATTTAAGAGAAACTTTCCAAGAAATTAACAAAAAAACTATACTGCTTAAGTAAAAATATAGCATGGTACAGTCATTTAATGGAACACACAGCAATCATTTGAAACAATAGAAAAGATATTCATCACATGTAGTAAAATGAAAAGGAAACAGGTTTAAAATAGTATGATCCTGTTAAAATATACATATAAAAAAGGTTAACAGAAAAATAAGTCCTTATATATCAAAATTATGTCTGGTGAGAGAATACAGATTGTTTAAATTTTTGTTTGTTTATACTTTTCACAAGATATATATCACTTTTATAATCTTGAAATAAACCCCGCAATGGTCAAGTTCCATAGAAACCCCTGTATGTGGCCATTTCAATGCTAATTTTCTCAACCACATTTGTGTGAGTGTGTGCACATCTAGGGGCCAAAACCAAAATCAAAAGCCAAGCAGTCAGTTTAACCAAGCTGCCAATCTCAGAGGGCCACACAGAGACTCGGGACCAAGTAGGTTAGCAAGAACCAGCCAGAGGAGAGTACAAGAGTTCAGAAAGCAGAGCAGATGTGGCCTGAAATACTGACCTCATTTTGTTACCAGTCTATAAGGCTTCCCGTGTCTTATGTGCCACAAGTCGTACCCTGCTCCACAACACACTACCACTCAATCCAATCGAAATATTTCCTCTGGAAAGACACTGGAGTGACCACTGTAGCAAACACTAATTGTCCACATTCATCAAATTTTGGTGGCTCAACTATGAAGAGGTGCTGGAGCAAAAGCACATCATGGCTCATAACTCAAGAACCACCAGTATAGATAGGTATGCTTCAATACCAAGACCATCAGGCCTTTTGAAAAGTTAAATTTAGAAAAGTAAGTGGTAAGCCCTTCATTTTTATTTCCTACATTTCCTTATATCTTATTTCACCTTGTTAAATTGAGCTTAGCCTAAAACTGCCTCCTTACACAATTTAGGTTCAGCCTAAAGGTTTCTTAGCAGGTAGTGAACTGTAACCTAACCGGATGTGCAAACAGACTGTAACCAATTCTTGTGCCAATCACCAGGTTTAAGCCAATAAAGGCTGCCAATGGTTCAACCCATGTTCAAATAAGGCAGATGCTGAGTTGTGACCAATCCAGCTGTCTCGGTACCTCATTTCTGTTTTCTGTACTTCACGTTCCCTTTTCTGTGCATAATTCTTCCTCAACCATGAGGCAGGACAGAGCCTCTTTCAATGTATTCTGGTTCAGGGGCTCCCTGATTTGCAAATCATTCTTTGCTCAATTAAACTCTGTTAAATTTAATTTGTCTAAGGTTCTTCTTTTAACAATCTAAGTATCGAAAGTATGTTAGAAAGTAACTTTCTACTTTTGTCCCCTCCTATCTGTAAAGAGGCAAAACATGATGCAGTTCATTCTCTTTGGGACAATTTGTTGCTGCATCATGCTCCTGTACCAAGTTAATTTCTTTGGGAGAGGGGATGCTGCTAAAATTAAAATTTTAGATTTAAGCAAAATAAAGTAAATATCTTTCCTTATATTGATAAACTATTAATACTACTTAATTTAATTGTCACTGATGAGCTTGTGTATTTGTTTTGGTCAACTACAACTTTATAAGCAGGATATTCAACACATCAAAAATAAACAGGAGTTTTTTTGAATTAGTAAATAAATTCTACTTATCAAAAATAATATACAATTTATAATTTATTATTAGATATACACACGTGGTACATGAAATAAAATGTGGAAAAGATTCTTCACATAGTGCCATAATTAAAATACTAATAGCACAAGGGCATTAAAACTTCTTTTTTTTTAAGACATTGTCTCACTTCATTACTGAGGCTAGAGTACAGTGATGCAGTCATAGCTAACTGCAGCTTCTAACTTCTGGGCTCAAGGGATCCTCCTACCTCAGCCTCCCAGATAGCCGGGACCACAGGTGCATGCCACCACGCCCAGCTACATTTTTTTTATTTTTTGGTAGAGACAGGGTCTTGTTATGTTCCTGAGGCTGATATCAAACTCCTGGGCTTAATTAAACCATCCTCCTACCTTGGCCTCACAAAGTGTTGGGATTACAGGCATGAGCCACTGTGCCCAGCCCAAAACTTTCAAATGTACTGAGAAGGATGTGATGTATCTGACGCCAATAGCTTAACTTTATACTCTAGACAAGATTCTGTACCTTCTTCATATTTATAAGCTGCTCTGAATTTGGCAGATCATGAAAACATTGACTGGAATTAGGCCTGGCAGTTCCTAGAAACAGTCTATAAATAATCAACTCATATTTATCACTTTACAATGTTTTAAGTTTTAGAGTTCAGAATCTGTTTTTTTTTTTTTAAAGTTGAATTTCTTTTTTATTTTATATATTTTTTAAATTATACTTTTATGTTCTGGGGCACATGTGCATTACATAGGCATACATGTACCATTGTGATTTGCTGCATCCATCACCCTGTCATCTACATTAGGTATTTCTCATAATGCTATCCCTCCCCTATTTCCCCACCCCCTGTTATCCCTCCACTAATCCCCACCCCAGAATCTTATTTAGGTACCTTAACCACTTTTCAAAGAAGTCATATTTGGCACAATTAATGCTAAGAGAGGACTAAGTAATATTTGCTATGACTGTGGGAAGGCACTTGACATTCAACTGGTTTTCACAATAACCCTCCTGAAGAATAAGTAGACCGTATCATTCCAATTACATGCAGTGAGCTTAAAAGTAACATATTCAAGGTCAGGGAGCTACCCTGGCTAAACCAGACAGGCCACACTGAAGATTTTTGGAGAACAGAACCATTTTAACTCATCTTTTTGACACCTTGGGATTTAAATTACTGACAAAAAGTAAGTCCTCAGAAGTTATAGTGGATGGTAGAATAAATACAGGGTAATAGGCAGAAGAAGAAGGAAAACTGAAGAGTATTTGGAGGTGGGGTCTGGGAATTACTATTTTCTTTTCAGACAGGGTCTCACTGTGTCACCCAGGCTGGAGTGTAGTGGCATGATCACAACTCACTGCAGCCTTGATCTCCCCTGGGCTCAGGTGATCCTCCCACCTCAGCCCCCCAAGTAGCTGGGACTACAAAGGCATGCCACCGTGCCCAGCTGATTTTTGCGGTTTTTTTGTTTTTTTTTTTTTTTGACAGAGATGGGATTTTACCATGTTGCCCAGGCTGATCTCAAACTCCTGGGCTCAAGCGATCTGCCCGCGTTTGCCTCCCAAAGTGTGAAAATTACAGGAGTGAGCCACTGTGCCTGGCCAGAATCTGTATTTTTAACATGATCTCCAACCGTAAGAAATGCTGCCACATTATGTAGTTTCCCAAAGTCTGACTTTGGCACCATGTCACATCAGTATACAGTAGTTCTTAATTTTGTTAAATTGTTGGTAATGGAATGAAATGCTTGATAAATCATGATAAGAAGTTCTAACACTGTGAGGGAGGATGAACTAGTGCTACAAAACCATGATACTGGAATCTTGTCACTGCTTTCTTCAGAAAATTGTTTTCTATTTCTCCGTATGGTAAATGCTAAAGTATTACAATTGCCATCTGGAGTTGTAAAGTCTTAAGCAAGAAAGCATCAGTAGAACTTTACAGTGTTCCTACCTTACAAGATTTGAATTCATGTGAGAATTCACTGGGTACAAGTCGTCTTTTATAAGACCAAGCCCAAATAACTTACAAGAATAGGAGAAAAAAATAACTTATTGTCATGTTTCTACCCTCTGTTGGCAACATCACACACTAAAATTTATTAATTATGTGGAACCCAGAGGTTTCAAACAGAACCTTAACATTGAAAAGGTCAAAGCATAACAAACTCCAGAAAAAATAATGTGTATGGAGCAGCTGCTGGTACATCTTTGACTACTACTAATAATATCAAATATAATCAAACACAGTCCTTTACAGCACATAGAGTACATTTCACATACTTGCATTAATTTCATCTATAAAATCCTATGAATTGCCCACCATGTCCGGCATATTTCTATTAGCAATTTTATCTCTTTGCTGTATCATTTAACTTCTCTTCCCCCAATTTCTCTGAGTCCCTGGAAGGCAGAGATGGCATATTCTCTTCTGCATTCTGAGCATCTGGCATGATATCTTACTCATTAAAGAAGGCACTCACAGATACAGGAATCATTTTTAAATAAATATCACTCTTTTTTTTTGAGATGGAGTTTCACTCTTGTTGCCCAGGCTGGAGTGCAATGGTGCAATCTCGGCTCACCACAACCTCTGCCTCCTGGCTTCAAGTGACACTCCTGCCTCAGTCTCCTGAGTAGCTGGGATTATAGGTATGTGCCACTATGCCTGGCTAATTGTTGTATATTCAGTACACACAGGGTTTCTCCACATTGGTCAGGCTAGTCTTGAACTCCCGACCTCAGGTGATCCGACCGCCTCAGACTCCCAAAGTGCTGAGATTACAGGTGTGAGCCACCGCACCCAGCCAAATACATTTTATAGATGAGACAACTGAGGCTCACAGAGATCAAAACTTTTTACTCTGAGAGATTACTTTGGAAGGAAGAGGGCAATATGCCCTCAAATAAGAGTGGGGCTACTTTGTGGAAAAAAGGATTAGACTCATTTCATATGGCTTTGCTGGATAAATTTGGATGGAGGTTAGTGGGAGACCAATTTCAGCTAATATGAAAAAGATAATTCTAATGCTGAGAAATACCTAAAACAGAAAATGTGTTATTCAAAAGTAAGAGCTGCCCAACATGTGACAGCATAAAAGAGAGACTGTACAGAAAGCAATTTATGCAGCACTGGAGGATCAGCTACATGACCTTCTGAGTAGGAGGCTCCACAAGTCTGTCCCTTGAGACAGCTGGTAATTGGTAGAAACAGGATGAGACCTTCAGCTTTATATCACCGTTCCCACTGGCCCATAACGAATGCCTTTAAAGATATAGATAGCTAGCAGGTTCTGATGAAACAAAAGCAGGCCATCAGTTCTGGGCAAAGTGGAATAAGAGGGACTGGGTTTACCCTCCTGCCTGAAACCAACCAACCAGTCAACCATATGTATGTATGCATGTATCTATATAAGAAACAACCATTTTCAAGAATGAGTATCAAGAAAATGTTTCCTGTCAGCGATCCCTGACTGACAGGAAACAAATGAGATGAGCCCTACAAACGTCCCAGTTTACTGCTTTGAGAGATTTTCCAGTTCACAATGCAAAGAGAGAGAACAGAGGTAAAGAGAGTGAAGAAAGATCAGAACCAGAGGAGACCAAGGTGGCTAGTGTTTACAGGACACGGTACCAGAGTGAACAGAGCTGCACTGAGAGAGAACCCAGGCTATCTATAAAAGGTTTCCTTTAACTATTCAGTAGGGTTCTGGTCAACACATGCGTGTGAGGAAACTAACCAAGACTGAGAAAGGAACCACCACAAAAGAGTAGAGGGAATAGCACTCAGCACTCAGAATAGAGCTGGAAGAGTGCCTATTCCCACTGAACATACTGGAAAACCTTATAATTTACATGGAATTGAGTGGAGGATTCAGAGAGGTCTTATCTCAGTAATGCAAAGCAAGATGCTTTAGCTATAAATTAAATGATGCTCTGGTCCATCCTAGCAAATATTAAAAGCAAGACCCAAAAGGAAAAAACTATTTCCATGTAATTTAGCTGTGTTCCAAAACAAAGACCAAGAATTTTTATAGAAAGATAAAAGCATCCAGCACCCAGTCAGGCAAAATTCACAATATCATACAACTAAAGGTTATTAGGCATTGCAAAGAAGCAAAAAAAAAAATATGATCCATAATGAGAAAAACTAACCAATTAAGTCAAACTCAGAATGCCACAGATGATAGAATTGACAAGGATATTAAAATAATTATAATTACCTTCCATTTGTTCAAAAAGTTAGAGAAGTAGAATATATAAATACACACATACAAACATAGACAGTCCCCAACCTATGATAGTTCAACTTAAGATTTTTCAACTTTACAACAGTACAAAGGTGATATACATTCAGTAAAATCATAGTTTGAACACCCATACAACCATTCTTCTTTTCACTTTCAGTACAGTATTCAATAAACTGCATGAGATATTAAGCACTATATTATAAAATAGGCTTTGTGTTAGGTGATTTTGCTTATCTGCAGCAAATGTTAGGGTTTTTGAGCATGTTTAAGGTAGGCTAGGCTAAGCTATAATATTTGGTATATTAGATGTAATAAATGCATTATCAACTTATGATATTTTCATCTTATGATGGGTTTATCCAGACATAATGTGATGCCCATTACAAGTCTAGGAGCATCTGCATATACATACATATAAATATGAGGTATAATCCTCAGATGCAAAAAATACAACGTCTGAGACAAATAGTAAACTGGATGGTATTAACCACAGGAGATCCTGCAGGAAAAACCATTAGCGAAATTTAAAGCCTAGCAACAAAAGCAATCCAAAGATGAAACACACAGAGAAAATGAATCAAAAAAAAAAGAAAGAAAATAATCAGTGAGATAAGGGACAGTATCAAGTGAGCTAACAGATGAGTAAATGAAGTTCATGAGAAAGAGAAGAGTTGGAGAGAGGCAAGAAAGCTTTTGAAAAATTAATGGCTGAAAATGGCTAAACCTGAGTAAAACAACAAACTGATGAATCCAAGAAACTCAATGAACCCTAAACACAAGAAACACTAAGAAAATTACATCAAAGGAAAGTATATTCATGACCAGACTGGACAACAAAGCAAATTTGTGAGCAACCTGGGCAACAAAGTGAGAACTCACCTTAAAAAAAGAAAAGAAAGAAAGAAACCATAATTAAATACCCAAAACCAATGATAAAGAAAAACAAATCTTAAATACAGGCTAGAGGAAAAAAGACATATCATATACAAAGGATGAGGGATATGAATACTGCATATGCAATACAAAACAAAAAGACTGTGGGTAACATCTTTAAAGTACTAAAAAAAGAAAAAAATGTCTACTAAGAATTCTAGGTCCAGTGAAAACAACTTTCAAAAACACAGGAAACATAAAGATTTATTTTCAGACATACAAAAGCTGGAATAATTCATCACTACAACAACCACATAAGAAAGAAATATTAAATAAAGCCTTTCAAGCAAAAAGAAAATGATACCAGATAAAAATCTGGATCTATGTAAGAAATGAAAAGTATAGAAAATGTTACAGGTTATAGATGTGAGTTTTTTGTTGTTAAAATTTATTAAAATAGAACTGACCATTCAAACAAAAAGAACAACTATGTACTCAGTGGTTTATAACATACATAAAAGTAAATATGTATATGACAACAGTAACATAAAGGCCAAGAGAGAGAGAAATGAAATATACAGCTCTAAGGTTTTGATGCAGTAAGTGTAGTAGTAATTATCACTTAAACTGTGCTAAGTTAAAGATGAATGCTATAGACCATTTAGGCACTACCAACTACTAAAGTAGCAAAACAAATCGCTATGAACAATGTAAGAACAAGGAAGATAAATCAGAATCATTAAAATACTCAATCCAAAAGTGCAGGGAAAAACAAAGGAAATGAAAAAACAGATGAAACTAGAAAACAAACAACAAGATGGCTGGTTTAAACCTACATATAGGAATAATCATATTAAATGTAAATATTCTAAATATCAACAAAAAGGCAAAAATTTTCAGGTTGGATAAAGACCCAACAATATTTGCTTACTACAAACCTACAAACACTTTAAACACAAAGACACTAATAGGTTAGGAAAAAAGGTAATAGAATGGAAAAAGATACACATAGTAACACAAGTTAACACATGTAAAAAATACAGCATAGTAAGGACAATTTCTAGGGATCAAAACCATCATTTCATACTAATAAAGGGCTCAATTAATCAAGATGATGTAACAATCCTTAGTATTTATGTCCCAATATTATTTCTTCCAATGCATGAAGAAAAAAACACATAGAAATAGAAGTAGAAATAGACAAAAATCCTAAATTAAAGTTGAAGACTTCAGTACCCTTTTCTCAATAATTAGAACAAATGTACAGAAAATTGCCAGACATGTAGTAGACCAGAACTATCCTATCAACCAAATGGACTTTATTAACATTTATAAAAGACTTCATCCAACGACAATGAAATATATATTATTCTTTAGTGCTCACGAAACATGTATACAAGACAGGCAATATTCTCAACCATAAAATAATTCTCAATACATTTAAAAGGATTCAAGTTGGCCAGGTGTGGTGGCTCATGACTGTAATCCCAGAGTTTTGGGAGGCTGAGGTGGGCAGATCATGAGGTCAAAAGATCAAGACCGTCCTGCCAACATGATGAAACCCTGTCTCTACTAAAAATACAAAAATTAGCTGGGCGTGGTGGTGTGCACCTGTAGTCCCAGCTACTTGGGAGGCTGAAGCAGGAGAACTGCTTGAAACCAGGGAGGCAGAGTTTGTAGTGAGCAGAGATCCCGCCACTGCACTCCAGCCTGGCACCTGGAGGCAGAGCAAGACTCTGTCTCAAAAAAAAAAAAAAAGATTCAAGTTATATAATGTATTTTCTCTAACCACAATGAAATTACATCAGAAATAAAAAACAGATCTCTAAAAAATCTCCAAATACGTATAAAGTAAACAATGTTCTTCTAAGTAATCTACTGGTTAATAAAGAAATCAAAAGAAAAATTAGAATGCATTTTGAAAAGAACGAAAATACCACAGAATTTGTGGGATGACACTACCATAGTACTTAAGAAGAAATTTATAATACCTAATATCTATGTTAGAAAAGAAGAAAGGTCTCAAATGAATGATCTTTAACTGAAAAGTAACAAAAAGCAGAAGAAAGGAAATGATAAAGCTCAAAGCCAAAAACTCAGTGAAATGAAAAAAAGAAAAACAACAGAGAAAAGTCAATTATGTGGAAAGCAGGTTCTTTGAGAAGATCAATAAAATTGATAAATCTCTAGGCAAACTTATCACAGAAAAAGAAAGTATACGTAAATTATTGATATTACAAATGAGAGAGGATGTCAACTATAGATTCTATAAATTTTAAAGGGATAAGTGGAGTTTATTCAAGGAATATACAGTAAGCTTAACACTCAAAACATCAATCACCATATTGAAAAAAACTACAAAGGAAAACTATGTGATCATCTCAATAGCATATGACAAAATCTAACATCTATTTTGGACTAAAAAAATCACTCAGCAAACAAAGAAGGGAAAGGAATGCCCTTAAACTTTAAAAAGGGCCTATAAGAGCATCACATATGGAGGTCTGTGGGGGTGGGGGGGATACAGGAGGGACAGTGAGGGGTAGGGAGTTGGGGAGGGATAACATGGGGAGAAATGCCAGATATGGGTGATGGGGATGGAAGCAGCAAACCACATTGCCATGTATGTACCTATGCAACAATCCTGCATGTTCTTCACATGTACTCCAGAACCTAAAATGCAATAAAAATATATATATGTGTGTTTGTGTATACGCATATATGTATCTCCTACTGTACCTAATTTATATATATATATATATATATATATATATATATATATATACACATTTAAGACATAACTTCTGACAGGTTCGGTGGCTCACACCTGTAATCCCAGCACTTCGGGACGCCAAGGTGGGCGGATCACAAGATCAAGAGATCAAGACCATCCTGGCCAACATGGTAAAACCCCATCTCTATTAAAAATACAAAAATTAGCTAGGTGTGGTGGTGCATACCTGTAGTCTGAGCTACTCAGGAGGTGAGGCAGGAGAATCACTTGAACCCGGGAGTGGGAGGTTGCAGGTGAGCCAAGATCATGCCACTGCACTCCAGTGTGAGGGACAGGGCAAGACTCTGTCTCAAAAAATATCTATCTATCTAATCTATCTATATCTATATCCATATATATAATCCTCAATATTGGGGGAGTGGAAAAAAAAAAGAAAAAGAAAAACATACAGGTAACATCATCCTTAATGGTGAAAGACTGAATGCTACTTCTCTATGATCAGGAACACAGCAAAAATGTTCACAAGGATATTCACAATTACTATTTCTATTGAACATTGTAATCAATGTTACAGGTAATCAGATGGATGGATGGATGGATATACAGATAGACAAACAGACAGAAAGTAAAGCCACAAAGGGAAATAAAAGGCATCCAGATCAGGAAGGAAAAAATTAAAAGCAGATTTTCTGTATAGAAGATCCAATGCAATCTACAAAAACTACTAGAACTAATAAGTGAGTTTAACAAGGTTGTAGGCTATAAGGCCAATATATAAAAATTGATTGTATTTCTACATACCAGTAATGAACAATCATAAACTGACATAAAAAATATCATACAAAATAGCATCAACAATATAAAATATTTAGGGATGAATGTGACAAAACATGTAAAAGGTCTGTACACTGAAAACAGTAACATTGCTGAAAGAAATGTTAAAAGATCTAAATAAATGGAGAGATTACCTTGATCATGGGACACAAGACTCAATACTGTGGTCTCAATTCTCTCCAAATTGATGTACAGATTCAATGCAATCCCAATCAAAATCTTATCACGCTGTGTGTGTGTGTGTGTGTGTGTGTGTGTGTGTGTGTGTGTGTGTGTAGAAATTAACTGATTCTAAATCCATTTGAAAACATTGTGAAGGACACAGATGAACAAAACAACTTACAAGAATGTGATTTCAAGACTTAACATAAAGCTACTATAATCAATGAGGTACTGGCATCAGAAAAGACAAATAGATCAATGCTACAGAATAAAGACTCTAGAAACAAATTTAGATATATAGGACAAATAATTGTTTTCAGAGATAGAAGACAATGCAGTGAAGAATGAACAGAGTTTTCAACAAATAATGCTAGAGAAATTGGATGTTCATATGCAAAAACAAAAAACATTCCATCCACACCTTCAGTAATACACAAAATTAGCACAAACTGATCACAGGTATACCTATAACACCTAACTATGAAACTTCTGAAATAAAAGATGAGAGAAAATCTTTGTAACCTTGGGTTAGGCCAAGATTTTTTTTATTCCTCAGGGTCACCACCCTGTCATTTTATTAAACAGGTACAATTTTTCCCTATAATCTGTGATCTCACTTTTCATGATTTCAGTTACCCACAGTTAAGGTATTTTGACAGAGAGAGAGAATGAATGTGCACAATCATATATCTCTTATTAAGTATACTGTTATAATTGTTCTACTTTATTACTGTACATCTCCTACTGTACCTAATTTATAACTTAAATCTTACAGTACTGCAAATATGGGGAAAAACATAGTATAATATATACAGCATTCAGTAATATCCATGGGTTTCAGGCAAACACTGGGGGTTTTGGAACACAAACCTTGCAAATAAGGGAGGAGAGCTGTAGTACTGTTATCATACATCAAAGACGAGGATTGGCTTATTTCACTTAGTATAATATCTATAAGGTTTATCCTTATTGTAGGATGTGTCAAAATTTTATTCCTTGTTAAGGTTTTAACGATATGCCATTGCACATATGTATAACACATTTTGTTTAGCCACTCAACTGTTGATAGACATTGGGTTTTTCCATGTTTTGACTATTATGAATAATGTTCCTGTGAACATGGATGGACGGATATCTGCTCAAGTCTGTGCTTTCAGCTTTTTTGGGTCTATATTTAGAAGTAGAATTGCTGGATCATATAGTAATTTATTGTTTAAATTTGTTGTAAAGTTCCTCTAGCCTCTCATTCCTAAATTGTAGTCCACAGTATCAACTTCTTAGAAGGAATATCTGACCATATCACTCCAAGACTTAAAATTCCTTAGTGGTCCCTGTATTAGTCAATTCTTATGCTGCTATAAGGACATGCCCAAGGCTGGATAATTTATAAAGGAAAGAGGTTTAATTGACTCAGGTCTGCAAAGCTGGTGGGGCCTCAGGAAACTTACAATCCTAACAGAATGCGATGCAAACACATCCTTCACATGGCAGCAGCAAGAAGTGCCGAGCAAAAGCAAGGAAAGCCTCTTATTAAAGCATCGGGTCTTGTAAGAACTCACTCACTATCATGAGAACAGCATCGTGGGTAACTGCTCTCACTGGGTCCCTCCCATGACACATGGGAATTATATTTTGAATGGTAACTACAACTCAAGATGATATTTGGGTGGGGTTACAGCTAACCCGTATCAGTTCCCTGACTGATTTTAGGGTGAAACTCAGACTCTTCAACATAGCAGGTCCTTCCAAGACAATTCCACTCCTACCCTAAGGACCACTCCTTCCTCTAAGGTTTCAAAGCACTTTGTAGCTATAGGGCCTCTAGGAGCACTGCCCTCACTCTATTGTTAATGGTTTACATTTCTATCTCCCTCATTAGGCTATAAGCTACTTAAGAAAAGGATACATATTTTTACTTATCTTTGTATCTTCAGCACCCTTCCATGGTGCCTGGAACATACCAGGAACTCAATATATATTTGTTAAATGAATGTCAGTTCAGTTGTCCAAAATATAAGAATATTGTCACATTTTAAAATAAGCAAAATGACAGGGGAGACAGAATACAGGTTAAACGTGTGTGTGTGTGTGTGTGTGTGTGTGTGTGTGTGTGTGTGTGTAATACAAATAGGTTAAACTATATATATACACACACACATAATGTATAATATTTGTAATACTATAATGAGAAAAGTTTTCTTTACATGTAACATGTAATAATTCATATGCTAGTTTCTATTTTCATTTGTAAGCTCCTTTAGGATACTCTACTAAGCACACTGGAAGAAAAGAAACCAGTGATACACAGCCCACTTGCATGTTAGAGACAGTGCCAAAATCAGCTGAATATCTGGAGCACCTTCTCTCTGCTGAGGGGTATGACCCATTTATGTATGTACCACGCCTTTGGTTTCATGGACTTGCCACACAAGAAATATGCTCTTACATATGGGATTAGGAATTTGGTATTACTTCTTCAGTAAAGGCTTTAATATGCTTCTATTTTCTATTCATGAGTGGTCTATTCCACCCATGACAAGATATTGTAAAGGAGTGACTTATCTTGCAATTAATATACAAATAAACCAAGCTTCTTTCAGGCCAAATTCATTCTTCAAGGTCCCCAAATCACCAAGCCCTGGGAAACATGTCAACCTGTAGAATGTAGAGAATCATAGATCAGCAGAACCTCTGGTCTAAACATTTTACCTACATTAGAAACAAAAACAAATATCTTGATAGGAGTAAGAATCATGGCGGCAGAAAATAAACTGACAAAAGTACATGAAGACAACAAAATCAATTTCTGAATGGGGAGAAAAAATAATAGCTTGGTCACTTAGGACTTAGGATGAAAGGTAATACATTGGTGCTGGAAATGGAATTCTTAATTAAAACCTAACAAACCTGAAACTCAGTGGTTTAGTTCCAGCAAAATCTAAGATCCATGGTAATAAAGAACCTCAAATGCACATCCAATTTCTTTAAACCTGAATCTCATAATCAGGTTGGATTTGCATAGCCTAATTTCTTAAATGGGGCCATGCAAACAGCCTTTAAATAGAACATTTTAAACTAATCTCAGAAGAGGACTGCTGTCACATAACAAACTTAAAGCACAACAAAAGGCATTATCTTAGCCACGTGACGGTAAATGAAGTGGTCTTTACTTAAAGCCACTAGAGAGACCTGACCAAGTGTTTATAGTTAAAAAACATTTAATTTATAAAAAGAAAATAATGCAATCATATATATTTGTTAAATATATACTTGTTGATGAATTTCTTAGAAAGTCAAGCTCTAATGGTTTCAGCTTCACATTTTATTTGTTTTTAAAAGCCAAAATTAGAATATTTTCAAATTGGAATTGCTCTACTCTGGAGTCCCTAAATTACTCAAAGTAGTTTTTCTAGAAACACCTGACATGAAAGAATGCTAAGAGTCAAAATAAAAAATGAAATATATAAAGTGTGACAATCATTTAAGCTGAAACAAAATTCAGTCTCACTATCAAAGCCAAACACATATACAAGTGAAACTGCAAAAAAAACTGAAGGTATAAAAGAAAGAAGTGGAGATGCTCCATGCATGTTGCTGCAAAGGACATGATCTCATTCTTTTCACAGCTGCATAGTATTCCATGGTGTATATATACCACATTTTCTTTTTTTTTTTAATTTATTTTATTGCATTTTAGGTTTTGGGGTACATGTGAAGGACATGCAAGATTGTTGCATAGGTACACACGTGGCAGCGTGATTTGCTGCCTTCCTCCCCATCACCCATATTTGGCATTTCTCCCCATGCTATCTCTCCCCAACTCCCTACCCCCCACTGTCCCTCCCCTATTTTGCCCCAACAGACCCCAGTGTATAGTGCTCCCCTCCTACAGCTGTGTCCATGTGTTCTCACTGTTCAACACCCGCCTATGAGTGAGAACATGTGGTGTTTGATCTTCTGCTCTTCTGTCAGTTTGCTGAGAATGATGGTTTCCAGGTTCATCCATGTCCCTACAAAGGACACAAACTCATTGTTTTTGATGGCTGCATAATATTCCATGGTGTATATGTGCCACATTTTCCCTGTCCAGTCTATCATTGATGGGCATTTCGGTTGGTTCCAGGTCTTTGCTATTGTAAACAGTGCTGCAATGAACATTCATGTGCACGTGTCCTTATAATAGAACGATTTATAATCCTTTGGATATATACCCAGTAATGGGATTGCTGGGTCAAATGGAATTTCTATTTCTAGGTCCTTGAGAAATCACCACACTGTCTTCCACAATGGTTGAACTAATTTACACTCCCACCAACAGCGTAAATAGGAACACCAACAGTGTTCCTACTTCTCCACATCCTCTCCAGCATCTGTTGTCTCTAGATATTTTTAATGATCACCATTATAACTGGCGTGAGATGGTATCTCAATGTAGTTTTGATTTGCATTTCTCTGATGACCAGTGATGATGAGCATTTTTTCATGTTTGTTGGCCTCATGTATGTCTTCTTTTGTAAAGTGTCTGTTCATATCCTTTACCCACTTTTGAATGGGCTTGTTTTTTTTCTTGTAAATCTGTTTTAGTTCTTTGTAAATTCTGGATATCAGCCCTTTGTCAGATGGGTAAACTGCAAAAATTTTTTCCCATTCTGTTGGTTGCCGATTCACTCTAAACCACATTTTCTTTATCCAGTCCACTTAGGTTGAATCTACATCAACTTAAGCGGCCTGAATATAATATATATGGTACATATTTTCTTTATCAAGTCCATTTAGGTTGATTCTATGTCTTTACTATTGTGAAGAATGCTGTGCTGAACATATGTATGTACGCATGTCCCTTTATGGTAGAATTTACATTTATTTAGGAATACACCCAATATGGGATTGCTTGGTTAAGTGGTAATTCCAGTTTGGAGTTCTTTAAGAAATTGCCACACAGTTTTCCATGATGGCTAAACTAATTTACATTTCCAGCAGCATTATATAAGTCTTCTCTTTTCTCTGCAATCTCACCAACATCTTTCATTGTTTGACTTTTTTATAACAATCATTCTGACTGGTGTGAGATAGTATCTCATTGCCTTTTTAATTTGCATCGCTAATGATCAGTGATGTTGAGCATGTTTTTATATGCTTGTTTAGCCACATATATGTCTTCTTTTGAAGTGTCTGCCTATGTCCTTTGCCCATTTTTTAATGGCGTTATTTGATTTTTGCTTGTAAATTTAAGTTCCTTAAAAATTCTGTATATTAGATCTTTTTTTGCATGCATAGTTTGCAAATATTTTCTCCCATTCTGTAGGTTGTCTGTTTACTCTGTTGATAATTTATTCTGCTCTGCAGAAGATCTCCAGTTTATTTTGTCAATTTTTGTTTTTGTTGCAATTACTTTTGGCATCTTTGTCATGAAATTTTTGCCAAGTTCTATGTCCACAGCGGTATGTCCTAGGTTACACAAAGAAATGGAAAAAGATTTTTTGCTCACAGATAGGAAGAATCAATATTGTTAAAACAGTTATACTCTCCAAAGCAATTTACATATTTTGTACAGATGTACAAAAATCAGTGGCATTTCCAGGATTTTTACAGCTTTAGGTTTTACATTTAAGTCTTTAATTCATCTGGAGTTAATTTTTTATATGATGAAGGAAGGGGTATAGTTTCAGTCTTCTGCATATGTACTAGCCAGTTATCCCAGCAATATTTACTGAATAAAGAGTACTTTCCCCTATTGCCTCTTTTTGTCAGCTTTGTCAAAGATTAGATGGTTGTAGGTGTGTGGCTTTATTCCTATGCTCTCTATTCTGTTCCATTGGTATGTGTGTCTGCTTTTGTACCAGTACCAGGCTGTTTTGGTTACTACAGCCTGTAGCATAACTTGGAGTGAGGTAATGCGTTGCCTGCAGCTTTGTCTTTTTAGCTTAGCCTTCTCTATTCAGGCTCTTTTTTGATTCCATAGGAGTTTTAAGTATTTTTTTTTCTAATTCTGTGAAGAATGTCATTGATAATTTGATAGGAATGGCATTGAATCTGTATTGCCTTGGAGAGTATAACTGTTTTAACAATATTGATTCTTCTATCTGTCAGCATAAAATAGTTTTCCATTTCTTTGTGTCATCTCTGATTTCTTTGAGTAGTGTTTTGTAATTCAAGTTGTAGTGATCTTTCACCTCCCCGGTTAGCTGTTTTCCTGGGTGTTTTATTCTTTTTGTGGCTACTGTGAATGCAAGTGTGTTCTTGGTTTAGATCTCAGCTTGGATGATGTTGGTGTATAGAAATGCCACTGATTTTTGTACATCAATTTTGTATCCTGAAATTTCACTGAAGTTGTTTATCAGATCAAGGAGTTTTTTGGCACAGACTGTGTGATTTTTCCAGGTATAGAACCATACGGTCTACAAAGAGATAGTTTGACTTCCTCTCTGCCTATTTGAATGCTTTTTCTTTCTCTTGCTGACTGCTCTAACTAGGACCTCCAATACTATGCTGAATAGGAGTGGTGAAAGAGGGCATCACTTCCTTCCAGTTTACCAGAGGAATGCTTTAACCATTCAGTATGATGCTGGCTATGGGCTTGTCATAAATGATTCTTATTATTTTGAGGTGTATTCCTTTGATGTCTACTTTGTCGAGGATTTTTAACATGGACAGATGCTGAATTTTATCAGAAGCCTTTTCTGCATCTATTGAGATGATCATGTGGTTTTTGTCTTTAGTTCTGTTTATGTGATGAATCACATTTATTGATTTACATATGTTGAATCAACCTTGCATACCAGGGATAAAGTATATTTGATCATAGTGGATTAGCTTTTTGATGTGCTACTGGATTTGGTTTGCTAGCATTTTTCTGAGGATTTTTGCATCTATGTTAATAAAGGATACTGGCCAGACATTTTCTTTTTTCATTGTGACTCTGCAAGGTTTTGTTATCAGGATGATGCCAGCCTCACAGAATGAGTTAAGGAGGAGTCCTTCCTCCTCAACTTTTTGGAAATGAAATGGCCATGTTATTCTAAACACATTAATTTTAATATACAAATTTGTGATTGTTACATCAAAATTCAATCTCTATCAATCTCATTATTGATGTCACATGCATTTTAAATATTTTTATGAAAAGAGATTCACTTAAGCTAGTTGTTTATAAAATATTTTTATTGTTTTTTTTCTGAGCCATGCCATCCTTAAAATCATTCCCTATCCAAAGAATGCAGCTCATTTTCATTTGAAAAAGGCTGGGAAATTCTGGTGGCACACAGGCTACTACTACCTCCACATTTCATCTCTGTTGAATCTTCCTTCAAGAGCTTGAGGGTCTTGACAATATCTGACGTGTCTGCATCTTGAGGGATTTATTAGAGACTGCTGGGCTGTCATCCGTCGCAGTCCTAAGCGATTGTCAAGAGCAGGATAAAGCAATGGGCTTCATTCAGGTCAGAGCAAGATCCAGGATTAACAAAAGGATAATCAAGTGGTATAACCACAGACAGCAAGGCATTAACAGATTCAGGGCATTTGGAAAACTGAAAGGGGAAAGCATGTCTAAATTTAGTTTAATATAAGTTTTTGTAGCATATTCCTCTATTTTAAACTTTTTAAAAACATTTCTGAAATCATAGAATGTGCCTTTTAGATATTTTGTAAGTGGGCATTATTTACTTGAAGACTAATTTTTCCTATGTCTTAAAAATGATTGTGAATATTAGGGAATCACTAATTTCCTAATTGTAATAATGGTATTTTAATGTGTTGAGGAAAAAAAGGACTCTTTTACAATCACAAGCAGATTTTTTTAGATGACATGATAAGCAAAGATTACCTTCAAAATAAACAAATTCAGTTGTGAGTTTGTAATGGTTGAAAGGAAGATGGAAAAAAGAAGTTTCCCTATGTTTTACTCCTTGGTTTTCCATCTGTTTAAATTGTTTAATGACCCGGTTCATGGGTGTTTTTTTCGTTTTTTTTTTTTTTTTTTTTTTTTTTTTTTTTTTTTTTTTTTTTTTTTGCTGTGCAACATGATTTCTCTTTATATAGGTGCATATCTTGATTCTTTCCTTTATAGTTTCTGGGCTTGAGTTCATAATTAGAAAAGTTTCCATCAAATCAAAATTACTTTTAAATTTCTTCAATGGTTTTTTCTAGTGATTTTTATTATTTCATTAATTAACATTTAAATATTTATTTATTCCATTGGAAACTTTTCCTGGTCCTGCCAATGCGAATTATGGATCGAAGATATGAATTGTGGATCTAACCTTTTTCCCAAGAGGACTATCCATCTGTCCCAAAACCATTTATTGAATTATCTATTTTTGCTTTACTGATTTGAAATCTACTTGTATCTTATGTTAAACTATTAATGTTTCTTTATGAACCAGTAATACACTGTTTTAAATATCAAAGATTTTAAGTGTATTTTAACATATATTAGGGCTAGTTTTCCTTATCATTATTCTTTATGTTTTCCTGGGCTATACTTAACTATTTTTCCATAAATTTATAATCATCTTGTCTTACTAAAAATAGTACCTTTTGTATAAGTATCACATTACATTTATAGTTTAACTTAGAGAAAACTGACTCCTTTATGATTCTAGGTCTTTCCAATCACAAAAGGAACATGGTATGCTTTTCTGTTTCTTACGTCTTCTTCTAGGAAAAATTATATGCGTGGTATATTTATTTTTTAAAATAGAAAAATTATGCCATTTATACCTAGGAATTTTATCTTTGTTTAATGTTACTGCAAATGAGATCTTTCCTTCTACCATATCTTCTAATTGGTGGCTATTTGCATCTAAGTAGGCTATTTCCATATGCTCATATTTCTGTATGTTAAAATGAACATGCTTATTGTCATATTGTTCCAATTGCTTCTAAAAAGTTTTCTAGGTATACACATATCATCCAATAACGTAATTATTTTACGACCTCTTCCCCAATTTCTATACCCATGCTTATGACTCACTTCCAACTTCTCCCCTCGTAGAGGCCCAGAATAATATACAATATACTCAAGTCCTACCCTCACCCTCTACCTGCTAGCACCTCTCCCCTCCCTCTCCCTGAAACAGCTCAGGTCTTCGGTTTCCCTCTTCATTTTAGGCTCCTGATATCACTTTCTGGTTAGCTCTGCCATGAATAAAAACATATTTTTGTTGTTTTATCCTTCATTTCTAAGTATTTTGTAGCAAGAACTTTTCAAGTTTTGTAGTCAGTCTGATTCTTCTGGGAAGGTTCTGTGTACAGATTTCTTCTGTGTATACAATGTTTATTCAGAAACCAGAGGGAAGATTCTCTGCTGGGTTTGTGACTCCATTTTCACTCCCCACCCTCTTTTCTCCTGTGGGGTCACTTTAAGCTGAAATCTATAGAATGATGAAAGGTTATAATTCATTTTGCCAATTGGGATTAAGGCCCAATATGAAATGAGTTGCCCAAGGGCAGACATACTCCATACTAGCATGATGAAACACAGTGTAGAGGTCCATCCATCTCTCCATGACAGGCTTTAAGATGGGTTCATCTGCTACTCTGATATGGTTCTATTTAGGTTGGTGCAAACATAATCACAGTTTTTGCCAGTAAAATAATATGAAAAACTAGCATTTTTTATACCATGTGTTTAAGTCCTCAGAGTTTGATTAAATATCAGAGTAAGTGTTTTCTTTAGTCTGCAGAACATCTAGGAAACCATATAGCTTTATTGCTGACAGGATTTTAACATAGGCCCTTTGTAACTTCTAGGAGACTTCAGAAATCAATTACAAGCACAGAATACAGAAATATTTCTAAAGAATAAGGGGAAATTATAAAAAAATATCAGAAAGATAAATGAATCTGGCTAAAGAACAAAAGACAATAAATGGTTATCTTTAGAAAACAACAAATATTCAGCAATTAGTTCCAGCTAACCTAACCACAGGAATCCAGGCAATCAAGAGGCCAAAGGGGAGATCTCCCACTTTTCTAGAGTTCCACAGATTTTCAGTTCACAACTGAGTCTTAGGATATTTCTTTAGAAAGTTTTAGCTTGAAGACCCTAAATTTATAGTTTTGCTACTGGATAAGTCATACATACACAACAAAACACGGTGAAACGGTTGGAAGGCTGAGAAAAATCTGGCCATTCCTTCAAATATGGTAAGAGAACATGAGATAAATAAAATAGCTCACGCTCTGAATTTAAACGGGTCAGCATGACCAATTCAACATCATCTTAGGGAGAGGAAACAAGAAAAATAATAAATCCCTAGCAGATGGATCCTGAATACCAGAGGAACCCAAGTTCTCTAGAGATAATGTTGCCATGTGTATGACCATATGTTCTTCTTCTGAGATTGTGGTAGCCAGAACTATTTTCTTCTTCCCCAGAGATCATCAGCAAGTGTGACAAGGAGTGCACTCCAATGCACTCTTGGGAATGTAAACTGCTGCATCTATTCCAGAATGCAAACTTGCAATACAAGTAAAAACTTTACAGGTAAACCTTTTGACATAGCAACATGACTCCTGAGTGTTAGCTCTAAAAACACAGATAGAAGGTCAAAGATGTATGTAAAGTGTTCATCATGACACTATTCATAACTAATATGGACTTAAGCATTCACCATGAGATGACTGGCTGAATAAATGATGGCACATGTCATAAACGACATATTATGTAACACAGGAAATGGATGATGCACTGCACTAATAGACCTGTCCTTGTTCAAAGAGGCACGTCGTCTTTGCTGGGAGCTCAAGCTCATGATATTTCACAGTAACATAAGCAAGCATTATTGTACAGCCAAGAGGGGCTAGTGCTCAACAGTGGTGCCACATGGCTGTAAGGCTGAGGGTAGGGCAAGGATGGCAGCAGGAGATCAATGGTTGATAAGGCTCCTCTCTGCTTGAGAGCAGATTTCAGTCATATTCCTTTCTAGACTATATATACTTATAGTGGTTGGGGTTAGGGGACTGGCAAACTAGGCACAGGAGAGAATATCCCTGGAGCGTGATACTGAACGTCCTGTCAATCTGGCAAGCATATATTTCAGTTGGATTTAATTTAGATTGGAAAAATATAAGCTGTGACTGCTTGTTTCCTTCACCTTGAATGTTTTTCATGCTGCTTGCACAGAACTCTAATGGTATCTTTACCAAATGACTGATAGTGACTCAATCATGCTTTCATATACAGAGGAATATTTCAGAGCATTTTGGCTCTTCCTCCCCATGTCTTTCTGTATTTGATTTTTTAATAATTTGAATATACTATATCTTTAGGGAAAGAACAAAAACTAAAAGAAAAAAATGAACAAACATCTTACTTCCCTTCAAGGTTAGAAATATCTGTACTTGTGACCTTTACAGAACAGAAGTTCAGGTATAATTTAGTCCAATTCTTTTACATACGCAAAAACAAAGTCAGGTAATTTGTTAAGGGGCCTGTCCAACATCATTTTCTCTAACTCTTTTCATCTCTTATTTCCTTTTCTCCTCTCTCAGTTGTGTATTACTCATTGACTTCAGCTCATGGAATTTTACCTCTTGATGTTACATCCTATTTTCTTAGTTTATCTAAAGTCTAGAATTTAGAACCATCCCAATATAAACATATTCACACAGACTTTAAAAAGTTCTTTCCAAGGATTTTCTTCTGTCTCTCTCCCACTCACCACAACAAGCCAGATATCCAGATACCCATCCATCAGCCACTCTATCTCTGTTATGTAATCCAAAAGTTAGAGCAGCCTGGAAAGCTACCTCCATATAAAGCTGATATTAAAAGCAGTACTCACTGACAATATGGCTTGAACCATTTTATGAGTCAGAAATTCAGAGGCAGAAAGTGTCATGTTTTAGACAAGACAACTGAAGCCTGGACGTCTTAAGATGCTGACCAAAGTGACAGGTGACTGGCTGCATCTGGACTTGAAGCCAAGACTGCAAAGTCTTCCTATCCAGGACTCCTTCTACTATTCATATGTTATATTCATCTTTCAGTTCTTCCAAAATTAGCAGGATCACCTCAGGAAGTACCCAGAATATGAAAGGTTGACAACAAAATCCTAAAAGACCAGTTACAGAAAAAGATTAGGAATGGATAAGAACAGACACACAGACAAAGGGAATGCAGGAAGTGAATATACCTTCCAAATTTGAACAGCCCATTTTCTAGATCCCTGAGATTCAATGGCAGTCTGATTTTACTAATTCCTTTCAACCAACATCATGACAATAGAGCAAATGAGAAGACAAGAAGAATTTAGGAGGCGCAACCCAGGCCAAGTCGTCAGGGAGACCTGGGTTACAATCCTAGCATTTTCTGCTTCTGCAAAACTATGAGACACTTTAAATGTTCCTTGGTCCATTCCAAGCTTAGGAGTGTGGAAGGCTGTTTGGGAGGCAATGATATGGTTTCAGTGACAAAGTTACACACTACAGGATGTCTAATGAAGTTGCTAATAGAGAAATTATTAAGACAAAAGACTAAAAATGTTGCTTTGCATTCCTCAGGTGATACTTTGAACACGTGAGCTGGGACTGGCCATGACAGTGATTGGACCTCATGTAGAAATGCATTTGAACTCATGCTCAAGCTGAAGGTGCAAAGCCAGCTACTAATTCTGAAGAAAGCAGACTATCTTTATGGCTGTTAGCAATCCATCTATCCAGCCCTGAGTGCCCAGTTTTCACAGCCCATGTGGCCTCTCTAGTACCCTGTGATAAGAGGGAGCTGACTTTTAAAGGGGAAATATCAGCCTATGACAGTATCAAGGTTCCAACACTGGACTTAGTACATCCTCCCAGAAGTGCATCCTTTATCTATAATAGGCAATGAGGCTTCTGCATCTTCAGTCTTTAAAAGTCACTCTAAAATAAGAACAAGTCCCAGAAAGTGAAGGAAGGTAAGAGGGTTATGGATATACTGTGCATGTGGAGAGCAATTTTGGTTTTAGCATCCACACAAAATAGGCTAAGAAAAATCAAAAAAAGGAAGGGATAATCCAAAGCCATGTGATATTGTTTGGCTGTAACCCCACCCAAATTCTACGTTTAATTGTAGTTCCCTTAATCCCCATGTATCACAGGAGGGACTGGATAAGAGGCAATGGAATCATGGGAGAGGTTCCCGATGCTGTTTTCATGATAGTGAGTGAGTTCTCACAAGATCTGATGGTTTTATGAGGGGCTTTTCCCCCTCTGCTTGGCACTTCTCTTTCCTGCAGCTCTGTGAAGGAGGTGCCTTTCTTCCCCTTCACATTTTGCCATGCCTGTAAGTTCCCCGAGGCCTCCCCAGCCATACGAAACTGTGAGTCAATTAAACCTTTCTTTTCATAAATTACCCAGTCTAAGGTATTTCTTCATAGCAGTGTGAAAATGGACTAATACACAATGAGAGTATGGCTTTGTTTATAAAATTGTTTTATTCACAGTCAATTAGCTTCAAGGCACAAACATAAATCTGAAATATTCATTACAAAATACAAACTAACAGTAATTTGTATTTTAAATATCCTTCTTTGAGTTATAAAGACAGCTTTTTAAAATGTTATCTTTAAAAGGGGAAAAATATCCTCTTAATTTCAGTAGTGTGGGCCTCCCTGAGTCCTCCAGCTGCCCCCAATTAAACAGACTTCAGAACTGGAAAGGACTTAGATATTACAGAGGGCCTTCACTGAAGGGATGAGAAAGGAGAGGGTCGGGAAGTTGTGATTTGTGTCAGCTTGCAGGACAACTCACACAACACAGCCTGAACTAGAACTATCAGGTCTGCCTTCTTTTGGTCTAGTGTATTTCCCTCATGATGTCAAAAAGCCTTTTAAAAATGCAACATCAGTATAAAGAAGCCTCTGTGACTTACTAAGGTCAGATCTAAGAAATGACCCCAACATTCCCTACCCATTTTCTTCAGATAAAATACCATCCTCCAATTTCAGAGAAATCAAGATTTTTTTTCACAATGTTTCCATTAAAAAACAAAATCTGAATAGATTTTTCTGTGCTATTCCTGCCAAGAAGTAATCCACTCTTAGCTCTCCGCATAATAGCTACTCTGACTGAAAAAAGAGGTTGTGATTATGTAATGGCCATCCGACCCGCTACCACCCAGGAGCATCAATAGAGAAAGGGCTTTTTATAGAGAAGGTCAAAAGGCCCCAGGCGAGCACAGAGGGAGTGCAGATACCTCCTGGTTACCTCCTCAAAGGTGCCATCTGAGGAGTATTTTGAGATCTAAGCAATTGCATTTGTTTCCCTGAGATTATGTGACACCGAAAACCTTACTGACTCAGGGAAAATAATCCAATTACTCATATGTGCAGAGCAGAGAAGTTAGGTAAAGTTTCTAACCTCCTGGAAACAAAAATCTTCAATATTTGCTGACACCTCAGGCATCTACTCCACTGTGCATCAGGCAGAGGTGAGCTTGCGGGATCTCGAGTTCCTCTCCAATGCTTGCACATGTGCCTGTCATCCTAAGAAGGTGGAGGGATCACATTTCACTTTGAGAAAATGAAAATATGTTGGTAAGATGTTGAGCTAAGGGATACCAATAAACACTCCATAATTTTCACCCATTGAGCAAAGCCAGAAAAAGTAGCCAGCGGAGAGAATGGGATGACATTTCTTATTAACTGTTTTTTAATTATTTTCTTCTCTTGTATTCCTTCCAGTAACTTTTACAGTGCCTCTTTCCCCTCTAGTAATCTCTGGCTACTTTTATATTCTTTCCTATTTATTCATTTTACAGCATTTTATAATTTTCACTAGATTTCTTCACATTTCAACATTGTGACTACTGTGCAATGTATCACCAAAGTGGGCTGCTGCCTCCCCCACTCCATTCCCTACAGAAAAAATAAAAATTAAAAAAAAAAAAACTCTAGTCTGTAAGCCCTCATTTGTGAAGGTTTTAGTAGACTCTATAAATGTGAAGTTTGGTAATACTCCAGAGCAATACCTTCAGGAAATCACTATTCCCATTTTACTGGCACATGGAAAATTGAGAAAGAATAATAGTTTTTCTCACTATTTAGAGGGGAATATGTTCATTTCCAACATTCACACCCTCAACTTGTAACATTCAAACCCTCAAATATTTGCTTGCTTTTCCCTGTCTTCAGCTCTACTATTGCACTGGAAGGGGGAAAATGATGACATTTTGGATATTGAACCCTGAAGGCTAAATGACAGCCAATCTTGTTAGCAGCTTCAGGTACATCATGTATAGTATATAGCAAATCCAGCAATCTGAGTATTATAAAAAGCAATTATAATAGTTGCTTTTACAATAGAACAGTTGAGAAACCCCCCAGAGAATAAGAACTAACACTTTCTTATTAACACTAAAAAATAGGCAATCAACACCAAATTCTTGGTATACTCCAAGCTTTGTTTCTCTCTCTCTCTCCTCTCTCTCCCCCCCCCCCCCCCCCCGGCTCTGCCATTGTGATGATGTGTTAGCCTTCGGCCATGGTTGTAAGTTTCCTAAGACCTCCCAGACATGCTTCCTGGACAGCCTGTGGGACTGTGAGTCAATTAAACCTCTCTTCTTCATAAATTGCCAGTCTCAGGTACTTCTTTATAGTAGTCTAAGAACAGACTAATACAGAAAATTGGTCTCCAACTTCCTCACCAGGGTTTTTTCTTTCTGAATAATATGAATGTTTCCAACTAGCAAAGCGAGGAAAGCACTGCCACTAAAAATCTTGAAAAATATTATTAGGCATGGATGAAAGTGGGAAAATAAAATCTAGCATACACTTTGCATAAATTCAGATCACTAATAAGCTTCCTCCTCTCCACTATACATTCAGTAATAAATTCTTCTATCAATATAAATTAAATTATTACCATGAAAGCTCTAACCAAAACAGGGGTGGTTACCATGATTCCAAATATACTGATGTTCAGTGTCTATCCTGAGAGCAAAATGGGACTCCTCTTCCATCAACAGCCTTTCCAGGCATTTGGTTCACTGCTTGTTTGATTCATCCAGCAGAGAACTGGAGTTCTTAGCAACTTCAGTTCTCGCACAATATCATCTAGGAAAATAATTACAAATTTTCAGGTAGCAATTCTGTTGTCCTTTTTTATGTGTATAGAAACACTTTTGTATAAAATGGCAGAATAAAAGGCAGACTTTTTATCTGTGTATGTGTGTCCATGTCTGAAGAAATTTGACACCATTCACATTTCCACAAACAAAATAAAACAAAAATATTCTATTCCTATTTTACACAGAAGTAATGGCAACTCCTAGAAAGTAGAAGTTGGATATTTAGTTCATCTCTGTTTCTTCATCCAACTAACACAACCAAAAGAGCATCCATTAAGCTTCCTAATGATAGAATATCTGTTGCAGAAGAAACACTCCAGTACTTGCCAATGGAGAAAATATCACCAGCAACCAAAAGGCTCAAAAGAAGGACCCCGATCCACGTGTTCAAACATAACATTTTCTGCTCAAAAACAGACATTCAGTAAATTTCCAAAACCCACTATCAATATTAGTATACATGCAAGTTCCTAACGTTTAAAAAAAAATTTTATTTTCAATGTACAATACAATGGCATGGCTCAAAAAGCCAAAGCAGTATTTGATACGGTTTGGCTGTGTCCCCACCCAAATCTCAACTTAAATTGGATCTCCCAAAATTCCCACATGTTGTGGGAGGGACCCAGGGAGAGGTAGCTGAATCATGGGGGCCAGTCTTTCCCATGCTATTCTCACGACAGTGAATAAGTCTCATGAGATCTGGTAGTTGTATCAAGGGTTTCCACTTTTGCTTCTTCCTCATTTTTCTCTTGCCACCACCACGTAAGAAGTGCCTTTTACCTCCCACATGATTCTGAGGCCTCCCAGCTACGTGGAACTGTAAGTCCAGTGAAACCTCTTTTTGTTCCCAGTTTCAGGTATGTCTTTATCAGCAGTGTGAAAGCAAACTAATACAGTAATAAAAAGTATACAGTGAAAAAATATTTCTTATTCACCTCTGCCTCTAGCTGCCCTATTTTCTCCAAGTAATTTTTTATTTTTTAGATGGAGACTTACTCTGTCATCCAGGCTGGAGTGCAGTGGCCCAATCTCGGTGCACTGTAACCTCCATCTCTCGGGTTTAAGCTATTCTCCTGCCTCAGCCTCCTGAGTAGCTGGGACTACAGGCATGCACCACCACATCCAGCTAATGTTTTTATTTTTAGTAGAGATGGGTTTTTACCATATTGACCAGGTTGGTCTTGAACTCCTGACCTCAAGTGATCCATCCACCTTGGCCTCTCAAAGTGCTGGAATTACAGGTGTGAGCCACCACACCTGGCCTCTCCAAGTAATATTTACAAGCAAGCACATTTAATAGTTTCTTGAATATCTTTCCAGGCTGTCTTTAGGCAAAATAAAAGCAAATAAAAATACCATTATATATCACTCCTTCTTCTTACACAAAAACTCAAATAAGCATATTCTGCACCTTGCTGTCCTCCATGTCCATACATAGCAAGCCCCCTCTACTTTTTTAACATCTGCATATTTCACTATATAGATGTACCATCCCTTAGTCTATCTTTTACTAATATACACATTTTGTCTCTTACCAACACTCTACCATTTCAAAAATGTTGTATTTAATAAATTTGCACATAGGTTATATCACACATAAGAAAATATACTTCAGAAATGAATTCTGAGAAATAGACTGCATTTGTAACTTTGATAGATATTGCCAAATTAGGTGCTACTGTTGGCTGTTCCCCGTCTTCTGTTGGCTGAAAAATACTCTTCAGTATGTACTCTGAAAGAACATCAGGCAGTTTATGTGGAATATACAGTGCTTCATAATAACTGTCAAAAGTGTACAAAACCACTAATTTTAAAGTCAAAATCAAATACTGACAAGATAACGAGCAATGTTCCTAGAAAGAGAACGAGGAAATCTAAAATCTGTATTGTTACTGAATAGCACAAGTTTGTTTTTAATAAAATACCAACTATGTTAGTATAAAATCTCTGACTGCGAAGATTTTTTGAGAGCTAGAACAGCAAATTAAAGAGAAAGCAACTCAATTTGTAGATTTTTTAAAATTCCAGTCTTATTTCATATGTTCAATAAACTGAGTGTTTTGGTTTCAACATGCAGGAGCATTCACAAATCAACTAAATATCAGGCTTAGAATGTTATAAACTCTGACAAAAATCAATTATATAGGGATTTGTTTGTAGGCTGCCCAAAAAATTAAGGTTAGCAAGAAATGTCCTAAGTACATTTCTTTATGTAATATATTACTATCTAATTTTCTATTACCTGTCCAAAAAATTTAAAAAGAGGTAAAACACATCTTTGCAATGTTTTTATTAATAACTGTGGCAATATTTTCTAACTGATAGGTAAAATAAAAGTAGAATTAGGGTTAGTAGAAATTAAAAGACCAATTAAGGTCTCAAAGAGAAAGATGAAAACTGGCAAAAAACGATAAAGCAACAACTGGAACAGGAAATAAGCACTGAAAAATATCTAGTCACCCCTTGGTAGAGTAAAGTGAAAAACACAAACATTAAATGGCAGAAAATCTAGCCTGTGATACCTGCTGAGACCAATTCATCATTAACTTTACCCTAGCATGCTAAGGTTCTTATTGGTTATCAAGGGTTTCAAAAGTCTCTGTTTGAGAAAGCATGTCCCTTTCTCCACAGGAGGAAATTATTTAAAAGTATACTAATATTTGCCACCACTTTGGTAGTAAGGTTTTGAAGGCTAAGTGAATAGAAGCCTATTTACTTCTAGCTAATCATATGTCTGTAATCCATTCTGGCAAGATCTAGGTAGACAAGAGGACTCTGGGTTAAGCTTCATGAACAAATTCCCCAGCTTTCCAGTGGGTAAATAATGATTCTTGTGATATGAGGACTATGTATTTCCATTATGAGTTCTTTAGTGTTTGTATTTTATTCACATAGGTGCCTCTAGTACCTGGCAATTTTCATGTTATTCTTAATAAATGTGAGGGGCTGGGAAAGAAGGGAGAGAGAGTAAGTCTCCCATTAGGCAGACTGCCACATGCAAGCTACAGTGTACATTTATACTGCTGGGTTTAGCTGACCACAGGAGCTTGGTGAGCCTCATCAACATAATTTTTAGCAGGATGAGGTGAGATCCTATGGGATTTCTAGGTTAGGATCATGTTTTTAAAAATGGGAGTGATGTCTTCAAGTCTAAAGAAGACATGTGATATGGGGGAAACCAAAACCAAAGCCAAACAGATCAAAATCAAGGGACCTGCAGCACAAAGTTCAGATAGTGATTAGGGAGGAAAAGCTTGGAGGAATCCATAAAAACAAAGTCAGACATATTCAACTTTTTATGCCTAAGGCCCCTCCCCGGGGAATGCTGAATGCAGTGAAAGGACAGGTGAAAAGCAGGAACAAATGTTTATCCCATAAACGCTACTGAGCAGTCACTTCTTTTTCCTAGGCACAGGGTGTAGACATAAATCAGAGGCTAGTACTGGCAACCTAGAATGTAAACAAAGACTCATACATGGACAAAAAGACACAGCAGAGAACAATCTTTCCAAGAGTCACACAGAATGTAGATTAAGCATTCAGAGGAAAGGAAGGAGGCAGAATTTGAGAATTCTTTCATTCACATGATATTTACTCAGTGCTATCTACCACTTGCATGGAACTGTTCTAATTGCTACAGACAGGGGACAAACAGAATTAACAAAGTCCCTGACTTCATGTGCCTAATTTCTATTGGGATAAGAAGTTAAAATAAATAAATAATTTCAGGGATTAAGTATTACGAATACAAATAACATAGGTTTTGTGTTTATAGACTGCAGGAGATACTATTATAAGCAGTATAATAACTAGGTGGTATTTGCCCAAAGGCCTAAATGAAATGAACAATACACATGAAGATTCAGGCAGAACAAATGGCAAATGAACGGCAGGAACAACAAACTTGCATGTTCAAGGGACAGCAACCAGGCCAGAATAGCTGAGGCAGTGCTAAGCAGGAGGAGCTAAGACATGCAATTAAAGAAAGATGAAGGGCCTTGCAGGCCATGGGGAGGACACTCAAAAGGATGGGTCATGTGCACTGGGCTTTAAAATATATATGTCCTCTCTAATTAGCACTGTACATTAGTATGGCATATTTGTTACAATCAATGAGTCAATATTGATACATTATTATGAACTAAAGCACACGGTTTATTCAGATTTGCTTCTTTCTTACCTAGTGGGCTTTTTTTTGATGGAGTCTTGCTCTGTCACCAGGCTGCAATGGTATGATCTTTGCTCACTGCAAATCTCCAACTCCCCAGTTCAAGCAATTCTCCTGCCTCAGCCTCCTGAGGAGCTGGTATTACAGGCATGCGCCACCACACTTAGCTAATTTTTGTATTTTTAGTAGAGATGGGGTTTCACCATGTTGGCCAGGATGGTCTCAATCTCCTGACCTTGTGATCTGTTCATCTTGGCCTCCCAAAGTACTGGGATTACAGGTGTGAGCCACTGCGCCTGACCTCCTAGTGGCCTTTTTTTCTGTTACAGGATCTCATGGTCAAGTATTTAGTTTTCATATCTCATTAGGCTCCTCTTGGTTTAACAGTTCCTCAAACTTTTCTTTGTTTTTGGTAACCCTGAAAGTTTTGAGGAGTACTGATCAGGTATATTATAGGATGACCCTCTATTTGGGGTTTTCTTGGTGTTTCTTTCTCATGATGAGACTACAGGTGGTGTTTGAGGAAGACCACAGAGGTGAAGTGGCATTTTCATCATATGATGTTAAGGGAACACACTATCAACACGATTTATCACTGTTGATGATGTGGACCTGGATCACCTGGCTGGGGTAGTGTGTGTGGGTTTCTCCACTGTAAAGTGATCTCCCATTGCACCCACTCTCCATCCTGTATGCTTCGATTCAAAATCTCTATGAGCATCTCACACTTAAAAAAGTAGGCCAGTATGCTAAGACAGAGTACATAGTTTGGAATTCCTCTGCACAGGAAATATGTGTCTTTTCTCCTATTGATTAATTTATCCCATCATTTACTTCCATCCGTATGAACTCATAGATGTCTGATATGTCAGGTTGTGATCCAATACTATGTTATTTAGTTTTCTGTTCAAATTTTTCTCTCTTTGGCCATTAGGAGGTCTTTGAGTTGGCTTCTGTGTCCCTTTGACATACTCCCATCAATATGTTCTCCAGGGTTTTTATTCTTTGGCACCCCTTCCTTTCTCACACTACAAAATGCTCCAGGCTCATCTTGCATGGTTCCTGTCCCAGTACTAGAATCAGCCATTTCTCCAAGGTGCCCTGGTTCTCCAATACTGGAGAATGGCATTGCAAACCAGAGCTGAGCACTAGGTGTGCTCATGATCTCTTTTATTTTTTCACATTGGATCTTATTTTCCTTTGTCTTCACCTGCTTATAAATAATGTCCAGGGTTTCACCTGTAAAAGATTATGTTACTTCTCTTATATCTAACATTCTCCTTTCACCCAATTTCCAACCCAAACTGCTTTTCTCCCACTGTTGAGCAAAGCAAGCTACAGAAAATAATACATAGACAGAAAATTGCTCTCCACAAGGCAATTCTATTGGTTGAAAAATTTGGCCAAAAAGCCTGCCACATTATGATGTTGAATCTCCCATAAAACTGAACTCAGTGGTTAGAACCAGATAATCTTGGTACCACTTGATATGCAACTAAGTAGCATGACAAATTCAAAACAAGTTCAGAGCTATTTTAACTTTATAAGTAGACAGAGACTGGAACAGATGAACTTAGGTGAATGCAGGGAGCAGAAAGCTAACTCATGCACTAGAAAAACAGCTACCATACTGAACTATGCAACACAATCTTCATCCTTGCCTTTTAAATGCTAGAGCATTACAGAAACATACTGTCAAGCATCTCTTAAATGCATTTTGTTACATAACAGAACTGGCTGTAGGCAGCAATCCTTGCCACAGTCTCAAATATGGAAATTACTTCCTAAATTATTTGCCCCAAATAATAAGTGGTCTTTGAGACGCTTTTTTCATACTTCCTTGAGAGTCACGTCATTGTTTGTCTCGGGTTTAACAAGTACAATTTTTAAAGTCAGCAAACTAATATTTTCAGATGGCAAAGGTAAATCCTCGATTTAAACTTTCTTTATCACCAGGACAGAGAAAAATCATTATTTTCTGTAGGGACATGATTTTCCATTTAACTATATATATGCTATAGTTTGTTTTTAACATTCTGATTTTTATCGTTAGAAATTCAGGACTCTACTATGAAGAACATACTTTTTAACTCAATTACTCTGTATGTCTGCAGTTGTGTTTACAATTTAAATTTTTTTGCTGCACTTAAAAAGTTTTGTTTTCTAACCTATGTACCCCGTTACAGGCAAAGTCAAAAAAGTCTCAGTGTCACCATTTTGCTTACTCCTCCTCCAATATCTGCAGCAATATTGTACTGCAATGACTTTTAGGCTCTCATGTTCTCACAAAATCCCAAAATAATACTATTTACTTGCAGATGAAGTCATCATAGGGAACTGTAAACTTTCAATACCTTGTACCAATTCTGTTAATCAGATAATTTCAATGAAAAGATAACTGCTTAAGTGAAATGGACTGAAAAAACTCAAAATAAATTTAAATGGTTCTAGATGATGAAATGATTATTAAAAAAAAAAAAAAAAACCCCAAAGCATACACTTAATATGTGAGAGAGCATACTTAAAGGCTTAGAATGTTTTAATGCAGTTTTACAACTTCAATTCTTACTATTACCAGCTTATGTAATGTGCAGCTTCAATCCGGGATCATTCTTATCACCATGCTAAAAATACAAATAATCCATTGTTTTGCAAAGATTTCATTGTCCATCTTGTCACAATTCTAATAATGGGTCCTGTGATGGTTAGTTTTACGTGTCAACCTGGCTAGGCAATGGTATCCAGTTACTCAATTAATCACAAACTAGGTATTGTTTGTGAAGGTATTTTGTAGATATGCTTAAAATCTACATTCAGCAACTTCAAGGAGATTATTGTCAATAATGTGGGGGGGGACCTCATCCAGTCAACTGAAAGGCCTCAAACGCAAGCGTTAATATTTTCCCTGAAGAAGAAGAAACTCAGCCTCAAGACTGTAGCATCAACTCCTGCCTGAGGGGCCTTCACAGAAACATGTACTATGACTTTCGTACTTGTCAGTTCCCAAGATCACAGGAGCCAACTCCTTAAAATAAATCTCTTAATATCCATCCATTCATAAATATACATGTACCCTTAGACATACACATACACACCTGTCCATCCTACTGGTTCTGTTTCTCTAGAAAATCTTGGCTGATACAGGTACCAAATACATTACCTTTAAGAGCCATCAAAGCTACACCATTTACTAGTATTAAACAAAACTCAAACATCAAAGACAAATTCATAAATTGAGATACATAGCTGATTTACCGCAGTTCTCAGTTCAGATCAATGTGGTTGAGACCAGAACCTTATCTTCATTTCCATTGATATTTAAATGTTGGCAGTGTAATGAAGAGTAATAAGGTCACTTATGTTTGCTTTTTTTCATTTTGAAGAATATTCTGCAGAACATAGGATTCTGGGTTGACAGTTTATTCTGTCAGCACTACAACCTTGCCTGACTTTGATGAGAAGTCTGCTTTGTCTCATCTTTGTTCTTTATATAATGCGTTTTCTCATCTGGTGCCTTTAAAATTTTTTTATCAGTGTGAATATGATATGTCTGACTGTGTGTGTGAGGTGGGTATTCATTCTGCTTATTGAGCGTCTTGGATTTGTTATCTGGTATGTGTCATTAGTTCTGGAAAATTTTGTACTATTATCTCTTCAAATATTTTTTGTATTGTACTATTTTTTACCATACTAGTCACTCTCTTCTCATTCTGGGAATCTAATTACATATACATTAGAACTTCTGGTATTGTACTAAAGCTATTAGGGGCTCATATTTTTGGGTTTTTTGTCACATCCTCGTTTCTCTTTGTGTTTCAGATTTCCCATAAATCTCTTCTGACCAATCTTCAAATATACTGATTACTTCTTCGACTGCATCAATTCTACCAATAAGGCATCAAAAGCATCTTCCATCTCTAAGTTTTTCATTTCTAGCATTTTCATGTTATTCTTTTTTGTAATTTCAACTTTTCTACTGAAATTTGTCATCTGTACATGCACATACATTACCTACTTTTCCCACTAGAATCTTTAATATATTGATCTTAGTTATTTAAATTTACCTGAGAGTTCTAACATCTGGATCATATCTGAGTCTGGTTCTACGGATTGCTTTGTTTCTTTTATGTGTGCCATTTTATCTGACTTTTTGTGCATCTCAGTAATTTTTGGTTAAAAGCCAGCCATCTCGTGCAGAACTGTAGAGACTGAGGTATATAGTATTTATGCCTGGAAATGAACATGTCTCTCATGTTGCTAGTCTTAAGTGTGGGGAGTTGATTTAATTTAGTCAAGAGTTGAGAGCTGAATTTAGGCTTCCTACCCTCTGCACATCACAGGTTTCATGTCTCTTTAGCATTACCTTGTTCTTCAGGTGGGGTGGTTTGCCACAGTGTTTTTCTCAGTATCTGCTTCACCCTCCGCTTTAGGTCTTCCCTTTGTGCCTGTACCTTAGGGAGGAGGGTCTCTGTCCATGTTCTCCCCACTCCCCTAGCAGTAAATTGTCAGTATTTGTTACTCTGAGCTTAGCAGACTGGTGTGTGTGTAGAGAAAGTATTCTTTTTTTTTTTTTTTTTTTCACATGAAAGTTTTTAGTTTATTAAGCTTCTCGTGAAAAATCCACAACGGCCATAGACAACATCATTGCAGCACCTTTACTCCTTCGGCTTTTTGCCAGCACCAACATTGGCCTTTGCAGTCCCCCTGACTTTCTTCATTCTGTTCTTGCGTTCCTTTCGTTGCTTTCTTGAGGTCTTTTTCTTCTCATACAGGCCATGTCTTGCAAGTCTGTGTTTGGGTTCATTTTTCTTTGCATAATCCAGGGAATCATAAATCATGCCAAAGCCAGTTGTCTTGCCACCACCAAAATGAGTTCTGAATCCAAATACAAAGATGACATCCGGTGTGGTCTTGTACATTTTGGCTAGTTTTTCCCGAATTTCTGTCTTAGGCACTGTTGCCTTCCCGGGGTGAAGGACATCAATGACCATTTGTTTCCTCTGAAGTAGTCGGTTGGTCATGAACTTTCTAGTGCGGATAGTTACTGTGTCGTTCATGATGGCGGCCTATCCTTACACAGCCGGGGATGAAAAAAGCTAGAGAAGTATTCTTTGTTCTGGTTCAACTTCAGTCTTAGGCAGGAGCTGTTTGCCTGGGTATAGGGGCTGGACATTCCAAGTGTGGGAGAATCTACCTCCTCCCACAGTGTCAGGAGATCTCTAGTAGTCCCAGTGGACGATACTTCTTTGACCCTCCTCCAAATGTACAGCAATTTTCCTGTTCCTTTGCCCTAGCTGAACTAGGTTTTCACCTGTCCCCTGAGCCTAGAGTGCTGCCCACCCCCAGGATTTTAAGGTTTTTGTTCCATAATAGAGATGGGATTAGGGAAGAAGGATCCAGAGGGCTTCATGCCTTCCTTGCAGTGGTTGCTGCTTACCTCCCTAACGGCCTGCCCCATAAGAATGGCATTCTTCCATCACTTGCCTTGCCCCTAGTCTTCTCCATGAGCACAAGGTGAGGTATGTGGAGAACTGCTTGCATGTGACTGAATTCTCCTTGCAGCTGCAGTTTCCATGCCTATATACATTCAGCTTTTAGGACTTAAAATGTAATCGAGTTTTTTTCTTACTAGCTTTTATGACATCAGCATCAGCATTTACCCCAGTTAAGTAAACGTCTTGTCCTATCTACTTGGAGACTCATACCCTTTCCTTAGGTTTCAGGCTAGTTAGTTGTTCCATGACTGAAATTCTCTGATGAGACCAATAAAAGTTGTCATTTTATATATTATCTGGATGTTTGACTATTGTAAGCATGGAGGCCACACTCTTATTAGCTTTCTTCACACCGGAAGAAGCCTGTTCATAGAAGGCTTCTTGTTTGTTTTTGGTTTCAATAAAAAAATTTATGGAGTTTAAAATATATAAATACACATACATCATGCTAACTTGCACACTAGAAGAATGTGAGGAAGTGCTCAGGATGCTAGTTAAAATGCTTCCTCTTAGAATTTATCCAAACTTAATGGGTTTTTCAAAGGAGAAACAGATCTTGTGTGCTACTTAAACCCATGTTTTCTTTTTTTTTTTTAATTTTGCTTAAAGTTCCAGGATAAATATGCAGAATGTGCAAGTTTGTTACACAGGAATACATGTGCCATGGTAGTTTGCTATACATACTGACCCATCCTCTAAGTTCCCTCCCCTCACCTCCTCCCCAATAGGCCCTCATGTGTGTTGTTCTCCTGTGTCCATGTGTTCCAATGTTCAACTCTAACTTATGAGTGATAACATGTTGTGTTTGCTTTTCTGTTCCTGTGCTAGTTTGCTGAGAATGATGGCCTCTGGCTTCATCCATGTCCCTGCAAATGACATAATCTCACTCCTTTTTAAAGCTGCATAGTATCCCATGGCATATATGTGCCACATTTTCTTTATCCAGTCTATCACTAATGAGCATTTGGGTTGGTTCCATTTGTGTTGACTTTGTTATTGTAAATGGTACTGTAATAAACATATCCGTGCATGTGTCTTTAGGGTAGAATGATATATATTCCTTTGGGTATATACCCAGTAACAAGATTGCTGGGTCAAATGGTAGTTGATCCTTGAGGAATCCTCATACTGTCTTCCACAGCGGTTGAAGTGATTTACATTCCCACCAACAGTGTAAAAGCGTTCCTATTTCTCCACAGCCTCGCGTCTATTGTTTCTTGATTTTTTAATAATCATCATTCTGACTGGCATAAGATGCTATGTAATTGTAGTTTTGATTTGCATTTCTGTAGTGATCAGTGATGCTGAACTTCTTAAAATATGTTTGTTGGCCACATAAATGTCTTCTTTGAGAAATGTGTCTTCATATCCTTTGCCAACTTTTTGATGGGGTTGTTTTTTTCTTATAAATTTGTTTAAGTTCCTTGTAAATTCTGGCTATTACACCTTTGTCAGATGGGTAGATTACAAAAATTTTCTCCCATTCCATAGGTTGCCTGTTCAATCTGATGATAGCTTCTTTTGTGGTGCAGAAGCTCTTTAGTTTAATTAGATCCCATTTGTCAATTTTGGCTTTTGTTGCCACTGCTTTTGGCATTTTTGTCATGAAGTCTTTGCCCGTGCCTATGTCCTGAATGGTATTGCCTAGGTTTCTTCCAGGGTTTTTATGGTTTTGCATTTTACATTTAAGTCTTTAACCCATCTTAAGTTAATTTTTGTATAAGGTGTAAGGAAGGGGTCCAGTTTCAGTTTTCCGCATATTAAGCTCATGTTTTAATTCAGAGTCAGCGCGCTCACTGGTGACATATGATCATGCTACAGGAAACCCTAACACAGATTTACAAATGTGCCTGTATTTTTGCAGGTAAATCAAAAGACAGAGGAAAATACAATGAGGACACAGAAAAAGAGAATACAAAAGACATTAATTGGTAATATTGTAAAGCACCACTCACTACTGTACAGGCTTCCAATCCCCATACTGATTAGACTTAAGTCTTCTGTTGTTGTTGTTGTTGTTGTTGTTGTTGTTGTTTTGCCACCTCCCTCTTCTCTTTAGTTCTATGCTTAAAGGTAATACATTTCCTAAAAGTTATTTCTAAGCTTCTTCCTATTTTTACCCATTTTAATATAGCTACTTTTTGATTCTTTAAAAGCTTCTAGAAGCATGGGTAGCTAAAAAATTTTGGTGTGAGTTGTGTAAAATAATCATTCATTCATTTAACACATAAGGGGAATGTTGTGGACTCCCAAATAAGCTTGCTTGAAGGCTATAAAATACTAAAATCTTCTCACTGATAGTATTTGAAAGCATCCACTCTAAAATGAGCCATCCCTTCATGATGTCAGAGTACAGTATCACCAGGAAAATTATTCAATCTACATAGTACGTAAAGTATGTCAAAGATTAGCCAAAACAAGATTATACAGTGAATGTAAACATGAGAATAGATTAAAAAGGAGAAAATAATGAACAGTCTTCCATGTTTGCTTACATGGGTACAGCTGTATCGTTTCAGAAAAAAGAAATGTTTTTAAAATCTTCACAGAGACCCAGTCAGAACATAAATGTGGGTTCCCTTGGGACAGAAGATCTTTCTCAACCTCTAAGTCCACAGGCGTGACCACAGGCAATGACGGAGAAAGACATTACCAAATGGTCCCATGAGGGGCAGGCTGTGATCTCCTCTGAGCAGACCTAGTACTTAAGTGTCTTCCATTAGTCTCTCCTGAGGGGAACCACGATGAAGGAATTTAAGGCCTATTTGGCACAGAGAGCAGACATCCTAATAAGAGGGCAGAAGGCAGAATTATGGAGAAGAGAAAAACAATATGAAAAGATAAAAAGGACAAAAAAAAAAAACCTAACTTTTAAGAGAAAGATGGGAAAGCAACATGGAGAAGCATCTGTTATGTCTCAGACCTTCTTAGCCACAAGCCTTTCATGAGTGAAGACAGTACCAGCATTCTTGTTTTAAGAGGACAAAACTGAGCTGAAAACTATATTGAGGCTATGTAGCAAAATGCCACTTTTGGGGATGCATGATTATGTACTAAGGAAAAATATGTAATAATATTAAATATTTGTGATATACTTTTTTTGTTTTTCGAGACAGTCTTACTCTGTCATCCAAGCTGGAATGCAGTGGCAGTCTCTGCTCACTGCAACCTCCACATCCCAGGTTCAAGCGATTCTCCTGCCTCACCATCCCAAGTAGCTGAGATTACAGGCGCTTGCCACAATGCCCGGCTAATTTTTGTGTGTATGCGATTTTTTTGTGTTTTGTTTGTTTGTTTGAGGCAGAGTTTTTCTCTTGGTACCCAGGCTAGAGTGCAATGGCACAATCTCGGCTCACGGCAACCTCCACCTCCCGGATTCAAGTGATTCTCCTGCCTCAGCCTCCCAAGTAGCTGCAATTACAGGCATGCGCCAACACACCTGGCTAATTTTGTATTTTTAGTAGAGACGGGGTTTCTCCACATTCGTCAGGCTGGTCTTGAACCCCTGACCTCAGGTGATCTGCCCGCCTCGGCCTCCCACAGTGCTGGGATGACAGGCGTGAGCCACTACGCCCAGCCAATTTTAGTATTTTTAGTAGAGATGGGTTTTCACCATGTTGGCCAGGCTGGTCTTGAACTCCTGATCTCAAATGATCCACCCACATCGGCCTCCCAAAGTGCTGCCATTACAGGCATGAGCCACTGTGTCCAGCCTGTGATATACTTTTTATAGTTTGGGCAAAAATAATTCTTTCCATTCTAGATGTGTAAATATTTTTATAGCAAAGTTGAGGAGAAGGAAAGAAAAAAGACAAAGGAATGGACACTAAAGACTAAGATCAAAAATTAAGATTGACAGCAGGGATTTATGTTTTTCAGATACTGAGCAGGGCAATTTTAAAACCAGAATGTATCTCTCTCTTCTTCTAGCCAAATCTTTTGCTTTCTCTCACTCTCCAGCCCCCTTTGGTTATGTACAATTTCTAAGAACTCCAGGAAAAGAGTCATCCGTGGAACAAACCCAATATGCAAGAAGGGCATTAACATTTTTATCTGTGTATCTGACAACAAATAACAGTACTAGACACAGCATGTCTGCATCCTGAAGGCACCTATTCTCACTCTACCCTTTCTTGCACAGCAAATAAATTTGAAGTTCTTGGGAAAAATAGCCTCTGTACAATTTAAAGAGTTATGTAAACAGTACAGTCTTTTCTGATAGATACTGATATTACACAATTGCCTGTAATATTCACATACAAAGGAATTTCTTTAGGTTTAAAGGCAGGCCCCCAATTATGCCTCAATTAAATTTGGTAATGTTAGTTATTAGTGCGTAGTACTATTTTATCTCAAGAAAGATGTTCAGAGCATTAGGTAAATGACTATCTTTTACTTTTCTATATACTTGATTTATTTAAAAAAAAAATCACCCCTTAGGTCCTGATTAAACACCTGTCAAATATTAAAAATCTGGTATGTGCTATAAGATATATAAATGTTTATTGCAGGCTGGGCGCGGTGGCTCATATCTGTAATCCCAGCACTTTGGGAGGCCGAGGCAGGCGGATCACAAGGTCAAGAGATCAAGGCCATCCTGGCCAACATGGTGAAACCCTGTCTCTACTAAACATACAAAAAATTAGCTGGGTATGGTGGCGCCTGCCTGTAGTCCCAGCTATTCAGGAGGCTGAGGCAGGAGAATCACTTGAACCTGGTAAGCGGAGGTTGCAGTGAGCCGAGATCACACAACGGCACTTCTGGCTGGCAACAGAGTGACGCTCCATCTCAAAAAAAAAAAAAAAAAAAAAGTTTATTGCACTGTCTCCTAAGCGTAAGAGAAAGATGAGCTCCCAATGTGGCCTACTAAGGAAGGATATAAGACATACAAAGTTTAACGCAAGTGAGATGACTAGCACAGAGAAATAACACAATGTACAAAAAAATGTTCAAAAAGTAGAGAAGTCAATTCAGTTCCAGTAAGGTACACTGTGCTGACAACGACAAACAATCACATTCCTCCCATCCCTGAATGCACACTCCTTGGCAATGTGACTTGGTGGCTCCTCCCATCCAGATGAAGTCTATTCCCCACCCCTTGAATCTGAACTGGTCTGGTGACTTACATTGGCCAAGAGAATGTTACTGAACTGCCACTGTACACTTTCTGGGCCTGGGTCTCTAAAGGCCTTGCAACCTTCACCCTCAGTCTCTTGCTGGTCTGAGATTGCCATGGAAAGAAACCCTGGCTGAGGATGAGAGGGAGGCAGAGCTGACAGCCAGCAACAAATTGCCAGAGATTCTAGACCTTCTACCTTCAGTTGGGCCACAAGATGAATGAAGACCCATGAGTGGCAAGGCAAAAAGAAGAAACATCCAGCTGAGCCCAACTCAATCATGAGTCCATGATTTTCCAACAAAATCATGAACAAATAAAATGTTTGTTGTTTTGGCCAGGTGTGGCAGCTCACACCTGTAATACCAGCATTTTGGGAGGCCAAGGCAGGCAGATTGTTTGAGGTCAGGAATTCAAGACAGCCTGGGCAATATGGTGAAACCTTGTCTCTACTAAAAATACAAAAATTAGTCAGGCATGGTGGCCTATACCTGCAGTCCCAGCTGCTAAGGAGGGTCAGGCAGGAGAATCACTTGAACACAAGAGGTAGAGGTTTCAGTGAGCCGAGATCACGCCATTGCACTCCAGCCTGGGCAACAGAGTGAGACTCCATCTTGAAAAAAAAAAAAAAATCATGCACACACACACACACACACACACACACACACAAAATATTTCTTGTTTTAAGATGCAGAGTTTTGGGGTGATCTGCTTTGTAGCAATGTATACCCAAGATAAATACAAAGAACATGCTACTAACTCTCATTGCCATTAAAAATAAAAGGCAGACATTTCTTGCCACAATTATGCAGTTAATTCTGCATAACTCCATAAAGAAGTGCACAGATCAATTCTCAATGATTTCAAGAGCCACACAGGGAAAGAGACACACAAAGAGAAATAAAACACACACCCTCCACTCAAGGAGCTTAAAGATGAATTCAATAAAGTGAACAAGGATTTACCACAGAGATATATACAGCATGCCCTATGGAGACCCTAGGGATGAGTCAACTGACATAATCTGGGATGGCAGCAGATGGGTGAGCAAAAGAAATCAAGGGAGGCATCCTAGAAAACCCAGAGCAATGTCTTGAAACCAAAAGAATTAAAAGATACACAGGGGAAAGAAAAAACAGCACAATCACAGGTAAGGATGCATGAATAATTACAGTGATTTCAGGGAACTAAAAGGAGTTCTGAATTGCTGTATTCTAAAGTGTGTTTGGGGAATGGCAAGACATCAAGATGGAGAAGCAGACAAGAGTGAGATCGTGGCAGGCTAGTAGGTCTAGCCAAAGAGCTTAGACTTTATGCTGCTGGTGATCAAGCATCATTCAAATGTTTAAAGGTGAGCAATGTGGTCAGAAATGTGTTTCTAAAAAAAAAAAATCATGGTTATAGTATAAAAGGTGGACTTGAGCAGGCAAAGATAAGGGACAGGGAGATGAGTCAAGGTCAAAGTGAAGGCCAGGTGTGGTGGCTCAAGCCTGTAATCCCAGCACTTTGGGAGGCAGGCAGATTGCTTGAGCCTGCGTTCAGGACCAGCCTGGGCAACATGATGAAAACACATCTCTACAAAAAAAAAATTAAAAATTAGTCAGGCATCATGGTGCATGCCTGTAGTCCCAGCTACTTGTATGGGAAGGCTGAAGTGGGAAGATTGCTTAAGCCCAGGAGGTCAAGGCTGCAGTGAGCCATAATCGCACCACTGCATTCCAGCTTGAGTGACAAAGTGAGATTGCCTAAAAAAAAGTTAAATAAATAAATAAATAAATAAAAGGTCAAGGTGAGAGACTATAAGAGTAGAAGAGAAGGAAGACTTACCGGGGAGGACCAGTGAGGCAGAATTGACAGACCATGGCAAATAGCCACATGTAAAGGTAACAGTGCAAGAAATCAAAGAGCCCAGTGATATTCCCAAATACAACCCAAGACGGGACAGAGCTGAGCAGGCAGAGTAGTCTTCTCTGGAGAAGCAGACAGATTAAGAGATTAATTCCTTTTAGACATTTTGAGGCGGACCTATGAATCAATGTCCGGCATGTGTTACAACATGAAAATCTAATTCTGAAACAGAACGAGGCTTGAGGTATCATTTGGAAGTCATACGTAGAAGTACAAGAGTTAAAACCACAAGTATGGATGAAATCACCCATGGAAAGCTTCCGAAATGAAAAGAAAGATATTTGTATCAGAGAGGTCTAGAAGTGAAAGTTATTTATAGGGTTTGATGAATATATAGAGTGTGTTACTCCGTATCTTTTATAAACTCAATCACTCCTTAGGTCCTCTGTTTTGGGTGGAGAGGGTGCATGGCTCCCAGAAAGAGGGGGAGAAACCATGGCTCTGAGCTCACTTGTCTCCTGAAAGATCACAGATCAGGATCCTCACATTAACTAAAGCTTGAAAACTAAATGCTTACTTAAGTCCAAATAATTTTCAAGATCTATGTGTATGCCAGAGATTATCTGGGTTCCTTTTCTAAGAGAATTCAGCCGTTCTATTCTCTAACCTGAGCAAAATGAGCTCAGGTCAAGGAGCTTGGAATTCAGCTGACTATAATGGTTGTTATACTCTCTGCTCAATCAATTATTTACATTTAGGGCACCTTAACATTAAGCAAGTGGTACATGGATCTGATACTGTGTGTTTGGTTGCTTGGAAACCAAGATTTCTAAAAATGTTCCTTCTCTGCTCCCAATTTTAACTATTGCCAAACCACACCACATACATATCCGTATGCACCATTTTAATTAAACACAAAATAAGCAAATTCAAAGTCAACATCTTAACAATCTTTAAACAATTGTATTTATCTCACATTACAGAGTAGATTCAGGTCAAAAGAAAACATCGAGTTCCAGAGGCCAGTTACCAACTTAGTTTCATGTAACACACTGGGCTCTGACATTCATCAGTGGGTAATTAATTTACTGGTATAGTTTCATTTGTCAAGGTATGAGTACAATCTTTGGCAAAGTAACACAATTATTATGAGATAAGATAAATACTTAAAGAAATACTGATTCAACCAAAGTCCTTATCTCAAGGAAATCAATTCTTTGGTTGTTGTCTCAAAGCAACCAAGATGTCATTATCAGTTATAAAGACATTATTAAGTTTCTGAAATTAAATTTCAGCTTTAATTCAGTTTTAACACAGTTAATTGTGTGTAGAACACAGGAACAATTCTGCAAAGGTTATTCAAAGGCTTCTGAAAGTCAGGGGCTTTTTTCTTTCTTGTTTTTTGCTTTTATAATTTCTCAAATTTTGGGGGTACATAGTAGGTGTATATATTTACGGTGTACATGAGATGTTTTTATACAGGCATGCAATGCATGAGAATCATATCATGGAAAATAGAATATCCATCCACTCAAGCATTTATCTTCTGTGATATAATCAATCTAATTATACTCTTTTGGTTATTTTTAAATGTGCAGTTAAATTATTATTGACCACACTCTCCTTGTTGTGCTATCGCCCCATGACCTTCCCTTCACTCTGCCACACATTACCCTTCCTAATCTCTAGTAACCTTTTGCTTCTTAAATATAGAATTTCAGAAAATACATTTAACTTTTCTTAAAAAAAAATTCCTCACTATGTAAAACAGAATCCATTTTACTATCTAGAAAATGTATTTGGAAGCAAAGAAATCTTATGAATAAATGAACGATTCAATAAATGAATGACTTAAAAGGTGAACTTTTCTATCTCCTTTCAGTACTAAGATTTAAAAGTCTGTTAGATACCAGCATCATATACCTTGTTTCTTTAGCAGTACAGACATAATGACACCTGTCCTACACAATCATTCAAATATAGCATCAATCATAACACCCAGCAATCTTCTCAGAGGCACTCCATAAGCCATTCTAATAAAGACTAGTAGTCCTCAAAATGTGGTCCCCAGGCCGGCAGCCTCAGCATCACCAGGTGCTGCAGAAATGCAAATAATCAGGCCCTACCCCACACCTACTGAATTAGAGCCTCTGGGGCTGAGGCCTAGCAATCTGTGTTTTAATAAGCCTTCCAGGTGATTGTTACCTTAAAATAATGGCACTTGCGTATACATCAGTGATTCTGTCACTAACGTTTGAGAATCACTGATGTACACGCAAGTGCCATTATTGTAAGTAGATAAGAAAAAATAAGAGGAATAAAAATTTCATAATTTTAGTTTCTTAAAAAGAATAATTGAGAAATTCAGAAAAGGTGCGAGCAAATGCGACATACTAAAATGGCAATTTGCCAACCAAGTTGGACTAAAGATAGTCATGAGCCGAAGTTGGGAAAGCAATGAAAATGCTACTTTGTCCATCTGCAATCCTATAAGCAGGATAAATAAGAAAAAAAGATATCATTGGCATAATACAACCATTTTGTCTAAAGGCTTGGAAAATGCTTGACAAGAAAAGCTCTTAGGGGTTATTGGCCCCACCAGATATTAAAACATACTGAAAAGCCCCTATAATTAAAACACTTTATAGTTTGTTATGTAACTAAACATGCCATTATCATGATACAGGAGACAGAAAAAAACTATTCAGGCAGATAGTGAGGGCAAAGCATCCTTGGCATAACTTCCCTTCTAACAAAAAGCAGCCCAAGAAATCACTCACTTTCTAACAGAGAGTAGCCTGGAAGATCAAGCTGGGGGATGCCAGCAGCTGCATGGCTAGAAAGGACTACCACCTGGAGCCAGGTATGTCTACCATGGAGGTTCCACCTCCCCTTTTTTAGCACATGAACAGTAAGAAATACATAAGCAACATGGAGTAGCTCAGGCTGAGGATCTGTCTGTATAATAAAAGACTGGAGTAGGGGCTTCCAGAGATTTGCACCCTATGCAGATGACACACCTGGTCCTAACTGGTTTTTCCCCTGCTATGTTCAGATACCACCTCCCCACTAGCTTGTCTGTAAAAATTCCTGCATTTCATCACAGGATGCCAACCCTTTTTCTGGGACCCCTCTCTGTAGCAGAGAGCTGTTCTTTTTCCTTCTCCTATTAAATTTCTGCTCTAAACTTCACCCTTGGTGTGTCCACTTCCTTGATTTCCTTGGCTATGAGACAAAGAACTCTAAATGACACCCCAGAAAACAAGGCCACTTCAATACAATCACCCTCATAAGCATTTATCTCAGAGGAATGTGGAAGACTTATGTTCACATAAAAACCTGTATATGAATGATCACTAGCAACTTTATTCATGAGTACAAACCCAGAACCAACCCTGGTGTCCTTCAAAAACTAAATGATTATACAAATTGGTGCATCCATACCATACACTACTACTCAATAATAAATATGCAACAATTTGAGTACATCTCCAAGAAACTGCACTGAGTAAAGATTTTGTAAACCAACCCCTAAAAGTTATAAACTGTATAATTCTGCTTTTGTAATGCCATTAAAATGACAAAATTATATCAATGGAGAATGGGTTAGTGGTTGCCAGGGACTAGGGTGGATGAAAGAGGAAATGGGAATGGTAATAAAAGGGCAACATGAGTGATCCTTACAGTAATGAAACTGCTCTATATTTTGACTGTGGTGGTGAATACTTGAACCTATATATGTGACCGAATAGCACAGAAGTAAATACACACATATATAAATAAATTGAGTTCAACTAAACTGCAAAAAATCTGTAGACTGTTATCAATGTCAATATCCTGGTTTTGATACTGTAGTAGAGTTTTTCAATGTGTCATCACTGGGGAAAACTGGAAAAGGTTACAGAAAATCTCTGAGTTATTTCTTACAACTGTGTATGAATCTAAACTAGCACAAAATAAAAATTTTAATTAAAAATCATGGTATTAAATAAACAGAGAGAGAAACAGACTTGAAAGTCCAAAAATGGATGAATATACATATGCAAATTTAGTATACACTACAGGTGGCACCTGAAATCACTGAGCGAAATTTACTTTTAATAAATGATTCTGGCCAGGCATGGTGATTCACCCCTGTAATCCCCGTACTTTGGGATGCCAAGGCAGGGGTACTGCTTGAACTCAGGAGTTTGAGGCTAGCATAGACAACATAGCAGAATCTCGTCTCTTAAACATTTTTAAAACTACCTGGGCATGGTGGCACGCACCTGTAGTCCTGGATCCTCGGGAGGCTGAGGCAGGAGCATAGCTGGAGTCCAGGACTTTGAGGTTGCAGTGAACTATGATTATGCCACTGCACTACAGCCTGAGTGACAAAATGAGACCCTCTCTCTAAAGTAATAAAATCAAATAAATGGTTCTGAGACAAAAAAACAGGCATTTTGAAAACAACATAATTACTAAGAGAAAACAAGGCTGAAGTCCTCCATAACTTAAGTACAGAAGAAAACTTTCTTTGACTCAAAATTAAGATAAGCAAAATGTTGATAAATTCCACTACACAAAAATTCAAACTTGAGCATGGCCAAAAAAAATCATAAGCAAATTCAAAAGACAAACAGTAAATCCATAAATTTATGGGTAAATGATTGTTGATAGACAAGGATACCAACAATATTCAGTGGAGAAAGAACAGTCGTTTCAAAAACTGGTGATAGGATACTGGTTATCCACATAAAAAAAGAATGAAGCTAGACACCTACCATCTACTTTATACAAAATTAACTTATAGTAAATTTAAAACTTAAGTAAGAGCTAAAACTATAAAGGTCTTAGAAGAAACATAGTCATTAGTCTTTGTAAACTTGAATTAAGCAGTGGTTTCTTAGATATGAAGCAAAGCAAAAACAAAAACCCTGGAAAGTTGGACCTCATGAAAACTTTGTGTTTCAAAGATCATCATCAAGTACACGAAAAAACAACCCACAGAATGGGAGAAAATATTTGCAGCTCATTTATCTGGCAAGAGACTAGTATTCAGAATATATAAACTCAACAATAAAAAGAACTCAGTATTTAAAATGGGCGAAGGATCTAAAGAAGACAGTTCTCTAAAGAAAACATACGAATGACCGATATGCACATGAAGAGATGCTTAACATCCTTACTCTTAAGAGAAACACAAATGAAATCACAATAAGACACCACTGCACACCCAGTAAGATGGTTATAGTCAAAAGGACAATACAATGGCAAGTGTTGACAGGGATGTAGAGAAATGGAAACTCTCAGGCACTGCTAAAATTTTAAAATGATACAACTGCTTTGGAAAACAGTCTGGCAGTGCCTCAAGAGTCTAAACATAAATTTACCATATGACTTGACAGTTCCACCCCAAGGCATATACAAAAGAAATGAAAATTTTGTCCCCACAAAAACGTGCACACAAGGGTTCATGGTTAAGCATTATCCTTAACAGCCAAAAAGTGGAAACATTCTAAGTGTTTATCAATTGATCAAAATGTTGTATATCCATATAATACAATATTATTCTGCCATAAAAACAAATGTTGTACTAATGCATCTATAACATATATGGATCTTGAAAACATTATGCTAAGAGAAAGAAGCCAGGCATTAAAAAAAAAAAAAAAACCAGTAAATATATCCAGAGAGACAGAAAGTATGGTGATTGTCCGGGGATTTGTGGATTGAGGAGAGTAGGTGCCAATGGGTATGGGGTTTCTTTTTAGAAGATGAAAATGTTCTAGAATTAGATGGTGTTGATGCTGTACAACCTTGTGAACATGCTAAATACCACTGAACTGTACATGTTTAAAGGATTATTGTTATGGTATGTTAATTACATCATATTCAAAAATAACAAATGACAAGCTAGAAAAAAAAAATTTGCTGCAACATGTATCACAGTTAAAAAGCCAGTAGCACTAATAATATACCAAGAATGTTTACATGAGAAAATAAGTCAAAAACACCATTTAAAAAACAGCTAAAAGACACAGACAATTCACAAAAAAAAGACCTAAAAATTGTATTTATCATGTGGAAACTCTTCAACTTAACAAATAATAAAAGCAAATAAAAACTATGCTACAATACCATTTCTCATGTTTCAGCTAAGCAAAAAATTAAAACTTCTGACAACACATTCTGTTGATAAGGCTGTGAAGAAATAAGTCCTCTCATAACCTGGCTTGTGCAAATTAAAATTGGTACAGCCTTTATGGAGGGGAATTTGACAATATCTAACAAAAGTTCTTACATTTACCTTTTGACTTAGCAATACTACTTCCAAGAATTTAACCAAAATATTCACCTCCAACATTATAAACATATATATGCACTAGGTTATCCACTACAGTGTTTCTGACAGCAAACTACTGGAAACAACTGAAATGTTAACATTTAGAAAACTGGGTGAATAGGCTGTTAGAATGAATAAGAATGATCTCTATAAACTGATTTAAAAAAGCAAACCACACACACACACACACACACACACACACACACAAACACACACACAATGTTACCTTTATGTATGACAGAGTGGGAAAGAAAACACATGAATCTGCTTGTTTTTGCAAAAGAAATACAAGAAGGATAAACCAAAAACTAATGACACTAGTTACCTACAAGTAACAGGAACTAGGGTGGAAGCTGCATAAACAGAGCAGAGAAACTGAAAGAATTAGAGTCATAATGTTTCTGGGGACATCTTTCAGTTCTGAAACCATACTGTTTCATATATCCAAATAAAATCAAAAAGCATGGGTGAAAGAATGCTAAATGGAATACAACAGAAACATATGAACCTTACTGTATTTCAAATAAAGAACACAGAAACATAGAAGAGAGGAAAAAATGAACTAACCCAGGTAACTTCTAAATGCAGTGCTTTGACTACATACCCTCAGTCTAAAGACACAAAGAACCATATATGCAAACGCTGAACTCAAGCCATTAGGTTACTTTTTCAGGGTGCTATAAGAATAGAAATTTTAAATATACTTTTTTTGTTAGAATTTGAGAAAATAAGTAGGTAAATTAATAATAAAAAAAAAGCCTTGTTTCTTAGGTGGTGGAGTTACAAATATGGAAAGGAAGAATGCTGCAATGAACCCTGTGGTGCTAGACTGAAACTGAAGGTATCAGTATGAAGTCATGGTTTTTCATGTTTAGACGGACAAGTAAACTGATGGATAGATGAACAGAGAGATAAATATTTATTTCTGTGTGTGTATTTCTTCCCCTTGCTTTGAAAGCCAAGAAGATCTAAAAGTTATGACATCCTGGTAGCAATAAGCACAGCTAGCAGCAAGACCTAAACACCACTCTCTACTAAAAAGAATCAGGGGTCTTAGAGTACTGGCTGATTCCAAGGATGCAGCAGAAAAAGTACAAGATGATGTACAACGTAAAGAATGATGATGACATTGTTCTCTAAGCTGAAGGGGTTCCTACTGGCCAGATTTGTAACAATTTGAGCATCAGTAAATGTTGACAGCAATAATTTACAACATTGCATAAGAATCTAAGAGAACATAATAAATGTCAATGAATAAATAAGCAAACAAATACCTGATTAGTATTATGAAGAAAGAGCAGACAAATCTGTTAAGATACATTCCACAAAATAATTTGCCTGTACTCATCAAAAACATCAAGGTCATGAAAGAAAAAAGTAAGGATGAAGAATGATTCAAGGTTAAAAGAAACTTAAGACACAATAATTAAACACAATGCATATAGATGTATCCTAGACCCAGTGGAGGAAAGAAATGCTATAAAAGTTATTACTGGGACAACTGATAAAACTTAAGTTCAGACGGTGGACAGGGTATTAAAAGTTTTTTTTATCGTTGTACTACGGATATGTAAGAAAATGTCCTTATTCTTGGGAGACACGCATTGAAACAGTTAAGGGTTAGTTTACAATAACTCTTAAATGGTTCAGAGAAAAACAGCTTGTGTACAAAGGAGAAATAACTAATGATAAAGTCAATGAAGCAAACAGATGAACACTGGTGAATCAGGGTAAAGAGTATACATGGAAGTATTTTATGCCACTCATGGAACTTTTATGTAAGTTTGATATCATTTTGAAATTAAAAGTTACTTTAAAAGTATCAATTTCTTTAAAATATAATCAAAGCAAATAAATATTTTTTTTCAAACAAAGCAACTCTTCTTAAACATTCCCTTGTGGTTTGAATAAATCTCCCCCTAAAATGTCACTGTCTTCTAAAACAGTTGAGTGAACTAAAAAGGGAAAAAAGCAGGGTGAGGAAAGAAAGATTATACATGCAAGTGCTTGAAAAATATTCCCTGACTCCCTCCAAAATGTATTTCTGAATATTCTATACAATTACATATTTCTACATTATAAAATATTTCTATATATTTCTATGTATTATAGAAATACATAGTCACATAGAAAATTCAGAAGTACATTTTGTAGAGCCAATCACTTTTTTTGTCAAATAAATTTTTCATAAGTTTGATATTAATTTTTTAATATGTAATGTATTTAAATAAAAAACTTTGCCTTTTTCAGAGTTCTTCACTGTCTGACAACCATGTGAGCTCAAGATCATTATAGTTCTCATTTTTAAAGTGCAAAAAACTAAAGCAAAGAGATATAAAGTTGTGAATGCATCTCCGAGTGAGAAATGCAAAGCAACCTACGAACTGAACATTCCAGAAGCCTGATCCAATGTCCACATTACAATCACCTTGATTTGATTTTGTTTCATATCAACACGTTTCTGGATACTGTGTATGTGGTAAGACAAATAATAAAAGGAAGCCTGCTTTGCTAACATCTATTCATGGGAATTTATTTTACCCAAATGAAATTAGAAAAATAATTTCCATGTTTTAATTAGAGATTTAAGCCTCACAGCATTTCAACTATTCCTTTAGTAGCTAGCAACTTCATTTAGGCATACTGAATTAATGCTTTGAGGTTGGATACTGTAAAGCTAAAACTGAAAACTATTTCCGCAGGATATGTATTTTTTAAAAGTATAACTACTATCACCACCACATTTTTATGTTTCAGTATTCTTCTCCCTTGGCATTATTTTATGTAAAACTGCCACTGGTGGTGACAGTAACCAAGAAATGGAGACTAGAGAAGTGTCTCCCTCCACAACAAAGAGAAGTGTCTCTCTCCGTAACAAAAAAAGAAAAAGGAACAAAAAGTTGACGAATGAAGTGACAAGTCTTTAATTCATGTGATTCCAATAGGTACTTTTCAGTTTCATCTGAAAAGAGGTTTATTTTTGCTTTTTTCCTGCGGCTTATTTCAGTTTCTAAGTCAAGTTCAACAACTGGCAGCAGCTTCACTTTAATTACAGATCTGTTAACAATAAATCTGCAGTGCTGAGGCATGGATTAAATTATCCCACAGTAAATTTATATCAGCCTTAACATCTCTATGAGGGATCATTCTCCAGAACCATTAATAATAATGCAATTAGCAAGTAGCTATGAAACAGATTAGAGTCATAGAACAACAACAAATCCATATTTCAGAACACTGAGTGGTCACGTTTTTTGATATGATAATAAATTCCTAGTTGTTTGATTTACAAAATTACTAAAACCCAGATACATCTTTTGTAAAATTAATCAGGGCATATGTGTTAAAACTTCAGTCTAATAGAACGCATATTGGCCAAACCAGTAGAGGGAAAATAATAAAAAAAAATTTTAATGTTAATAAATAGAAGGAAATCAGATAAAAAGGAAAGCATTAATAAACAGTATAAAAAAATCTAATACCAAAAAAAAAAAAACTGAAGGATACAAATCCCAACATAATAATCATCACAGTCAATGTAACTGTTTTATACTAAAATCAACAACTAAAAGATGAATTCTCAGCTGGGGTGTTTTTCCAGCCATATGTTATTTAAAAGAGACACATTTATTTAAAAGAACTTGATGGCTTTACTCTAGAAAATGAAGAACAGAGAAATAAAATGTGACTTTTCAAGAATGACTGCTTTGTTAAGACCCAAAGCCTGAAGATATTTTTTGTCACTTAACATCTTCCTTCTCTACCAGAATATATCTTCCCCACAGGTTTATTTTAAAAGGATGTGGTTGGCGGGTCTGGCTCACGCCTGTAATCCCAGCACTTTGGGAGGCTGAGGCAGGTGGGTCATGAGGTCAGGAGTTCAAGACCAGCCTCGCCAACAAGGTGAAACCCCGTCTCTACTAAAAATACAAAAAATTAGCTGGGTATGGTGGTGCCTGCCTGTAGTTCCAGCTACTCAGGAGACTGAGGCAGGAGAATCACTTGAACCCAGGAGGTGGAGGTTGCTGTGAGCAAAGATCATGCTACTGCATTGCAGCCTGGGTAACAAGAGCAAAACTCTGTCTCAAAAAAAAAAAAAAAAAAAAAAAAAAGGACTTGACCAAAAAACAGAAAGTACAGGTTTTTACATGTGCTACTGTGAAATGTGAAAACAAGTTAATTCTGCATGCTAACATGCCAAAAGGGACAGTCAAACGTGAGTCTGAATCTGACTGAAAGAGTCACTAAATACTAGAAATCTAACCTAATCCGGCTCATTGTATAAAGATGGCACTGGAGCTTCTAGTATTCAAGCTTGTTCAATAATAAGAAGGAGGCCAAAGGCATCACTGTGTTTCTGCAAACCCTGAAGAGCTAATGGTGACAGATTCTGCCACTGAATTCATGAGAAATCATAGGATGAGAACATTTTCTCCTGCATGAAGCCTGACCAGTCTCTCACTACAGCTTCTTTGCATTCCTTCCATTTTAAGGCATGATTTAAAAATGAGGGCAACCAACCATGTTCCACATAGCAGCCCTGCAATTATCTGAAGACCTAATATCATGCAAACATTAACTCTTCCCTTTACTAGGCTATACTATGCTGACTACTCTGGGTCACACAAGGCTAGACACAGATGTACATTTTAAAAACTTAATTCTAAAAAATCACCTCATCATGGGTCCAAACATCCCACTCTTAGCAACTGACAGAACTACTAAATAGAAAATTAGTAAAGATCCAGAAGAACTGAATAAGACATCAACCAGTAGAATCTAATTGACATTTACAGAACACAAAGAATGCACATTCTTACCAAGCACTCAAGGAATATTCAGCAAGATACACTTTTTATTGGACAGTTAAGGGTCATTTTTAAAAGCCAACAAATTTAAAAGAATAAAACTGTACCGAGTATATTCTCCAGCCTTGACAAATCAAATGTAAAAGACAAAAAAAAAAAAAAAAAAACAGAGAAATTAACCAAAAGACAGCAGTAAAATCATCCCATCGCCACAATGCAACATACCTATGAGAGAAGTATTATAACACACTTTTTCACATCCAATGAAAGCGACGCTCATTAGGTTATGTTACATAAGCATTACGTGATAACATTAAAGTTTACATTCAGGACTATCTGATTCTAAAGCCTGTAGTTTCCATTGTACTATGATACCTTTCAACAAACAGAACTTCCAATCCAGCAGCCTGCAAACATCTTAAAAAAAGATTACAACTGTACCCCAAGTGCATGTTTTGTTTTATTCATGTAGTACCATCCCGCTATATAATTCAACACATATATAAATTGAAAAGTTGCTTATCTAAATAAACATAAATGGAAATCCTAATATTTTCTTTATGTGACACAGTAATGGCCATGTATATCACTTGAGGTTGAACATTTCATCTAAAACCCTAGCTCTTGTTCACATGTTAAGATATTTCCTTCTTCATCTTTACTTGTTCAGTTGGTTTTTTCATGCCAGATGACACCATTGTGTACATAACTTCTTTCGGTTTTGGCTCACTGCTCCAGTCTATCAAGATGTCTTGCCATCTGAGTCTGTCATCCATCATATGACTATCATACCCAGCTTCACAAAAGCTCCTAAATTGGTATCCCTGCCCTTATAGCTTTATCTAAATCAATAGAGAAATATCAGCAGCAGAGGGCTAAAAGATTTAATTCTTCAGTTTTCTAGATTGGTACTAGCCAACAATGCTGAACAATTTTTTTGTTTTTTTGAGCTGGAGTCTCACTCTGTTGCCCAGGCTGGAGTGCAGTGGCACAACGTCAGCTCACTGCAACCTCTGTCTCCCAGGTTCAAGCAATTCTCCTGCTTCAGCTTTCTGAGTAGCTGGAATTTACAGGTGCCTGCCACCATGCCCAGCTAATCCTTATATTTTTAGTAAAGACTGGGTTTCACAATGTTGGCCAGGCTGGTCTCGAACTCCTGACCTCAACTGATCTGTCCACCTTGGCCTCCCAAAGTGCTAAGATTACCTAGGTGAGCCATGCGTCCAGCATGAACATTAATTTTAAGCCACTTTGTAATTAATCTAACTGTTCTTACAATCCATACTTCACTATTTTATTTTATAGACTAAGTTTTATTTCAAATGCCTCATGGAAGTTTGTGAGTGGTTATGTATCACTCTTCAGACAAGTTCAATACTGGAAGAAACCCTGAGAATCAGCAAGTCCAAATCCTCTAGTGCCCCTAGAAAAACACTGAGCCTTGGAGGAATTAAGTGGTTTTCTGAGATCACAGAGCCCACTGAGACAGAACCTTCTAGTTCACGGCTGAAATCATCTGGATCTAAACCAGCAGTTCTGTGGAAAACTGGAGAATGAGGAACACGTCCCACCCAAGGAAGTCCACAGGCACACAGCTTGAGGAATCAGGCAGCCAGAGGGATAGGCATAAGGTTGCCAGATATTCCAATTTCTGAAATCCAGATTATTACAGTGGAATCATCTGATGCTTATTAGAAACTATTTCAAATTTAACACAGTCCTGGCAAAAGAAAGCACATGTGAATGGCAAACCCACTTAACGTATGCCAGACATTTAGCATACATCTTACTAAATTCTTACCCTGCCCAGGATTTTAATGGATGAGGCAACAATAACCTCAGAAGACTAAATAAAGTTGTCCACATAGCCAATAGGTGGTGAAGTCATAATCCATGCCTGTTTACTTGATATTTCCACTATACTTACAACTACCCTTACAGGCATTTACCATTATCCATGTTTACAGGCTGGGAAAAGTAATCTCAGACATTAGTAAATTCTAGACAAAAGTCATATCAAGAACCCAGTTATATGAAAATTAAAATATTTCTGTCTTCCCATTTTAATGGTGATGAAGTACCCTCAAGCAGTGAGTCTTAAACTAGAAGATACCTCCTGACTTGCCAAAACTTCCCAATTATTTTTTGTTCAGCTTGAAAATCGTCAAGATTCTTATGCCTCTAAAGTGAACCAATTTCAACTTTTATGAAACAACACTAATTCTGAACCATATCTAATGAAATAATCAGTAAACTCTGACAGTAAACACATTTCTATTATACCACCAGTTTCTAACTCCAATTCCAGGGGGCATGTAAATACAACATTGAGTTACAAGGATGAAGAATTCTCTCCCTGAACCTAAATAAGACAGTCTAGAGATTAATTATTTTCCTAACCTCCACAAATTCATTAACATCTCTCCAACCCAGGCATACAAGAGAATACCTTGGTGTGAACACACACACACACACACACACACACACACACACACAGAGAGAGAGAGAGAGAGAGAGAGAGACAGAGACACCACTTACTTCAATGGCTGACATTCCAAGGACAATTCTATGACGCTGGCCCCCACACCTACAAGTCTACTTAGAAACGGCTCTACCAGCCATCATCCTATAGCGGCACCATCTACTGCTGAGCCAATCAATGGAACTGAATTCTCCCAGGAACACAGACATAGCTGAGGACTAAAGAGAACCAAAGCTTTGTCTGAGATGGGAAAGACAGCCAAATGGATTTTCTGCATAATATGGGATCCCAATGTAAATAGAGGAAAGGACCTTAGTGGCCACTTAGCTCACTCCCATCTGCCCTTTCCCATTCTTCCTCTGCACTCTATACTGTCTCCCCAGCTTCCCAGTTCTATCTCCAGCTAATTCCCTAGGAAGTACCACTAGCAAGAAATCTTCCATCACCTTCTTCTCCCATTAAATGTTACTTGAGCCTTCAGCTCCTTTCTTCCTCAGAAGATAATTTCATAACTGAATCCCTATTTAAGTGTTAAATGATTTAATCAGTTCCCTCTCCAGGGATAGCTACACTTCAAGCAGGTCCTAACAATAGAAAGATTTAATCCTAAGGACTCATTTTACAGAGCAGATTTTCTGGTACCTTGGTAGAGCAAGCAGTGGCGATTTCCAGGGACATCTTGGGGATTCAGCGCACACACCACCCGCTCTAATTTCCAACAGTTCTTCTCCCAATAAATATACCGCAAAGCGCCTGCTATGCAAATGCAGCTTCAAATTGCCCTTGAATAAGCATGTAATTTAAGTTTAAAATTGCTAAGGGATATCTCACAATGTTATTTGATGATTTAAATGAGCTTTTGTATTAAAATGCCTAGCACTGTGCCTGGCACATATAGTGCACTTTTATTATTAAGCAGTATTATGTTACTATTTTTTATTAATTGTGATTATAAATCCATTTTCTTTCACACATACAGTGCGATGACTCAGAGAAATTCAGATGAAATAAAACTTTTTGCTAGATATTCTAAGGAGGCAGGAAAATGTCACTAGAAGAAATCAAACCAACAAGAAGCACCATAATTGGCTACTAAAACAGATATCAGAAATGGCTACTCAGCTTGCTATAGTTCTCTAAACAAAACAAATCTGAAACAGTAGCTACCCAAGAGGGGACAATGGCAGATGTTCCAGACTGGGGCTTTTAATTAACAACTTATTAACAACTGTCAAAAAGGCAGCATCTTAATCACTGATCATTAAACTGACTTTCTGCAACTAGAGAAGAGTATATGATTTGAATGCCAGAAAGAGGCATTTCCAGACTATTCAGGAAACAGTGTGAGCTAACAGTGAGCACCTGCTCACCTAGTAAGTTCCTACCTGCAGTGGATCAGCTAATCCAATTCTAGATGCTCATCTACAACAACCATCCAACCACATAAAGTTTTCATCATACCATCAAAATTACATGGAACCTTAATGTTCAGGGCACCACAAAATGAGTATCTTGAAAATCTTCCACCAAGGTAACAGAGAGGTAGAGTCAACCACTTCTGCTATAAGAATATTAAAATAATAGCCAATATTTGTTGTATGCCAGACACTATTTTAAGAGCTTTACATATTTTAACTCATTTAATCTTCACAATTACCATTTGTCAGAACAACTATTATTATCCCCCTCTTACAGATAATAAATCCAGAGCATAGGGAGGTTAAATAACCTCAAATCACACAGTAAGAGCCACAAATACTAATGATTAGCTTGTATACATTTTCCCTATTTACAAAGCTCATTCAGGCACATTATCTCAACTAGTCCTCATAACTGCCTGGGGAAGCAGGGTATTTTTACTACTTTCCTTAATTCAGAGAGAGCAAACAGACTTGGAAAGGTAAATGACTTGCTTAAAGGAATAAGTAATTTGAGAGAATAACATCAAAATCCAAGTCAACCTCATCACCCTGCCCATGTTTGTAGTACAGCCACACTACTGCCAAGACCAGAGAGCTCATATCTACATGGTGTTGAGGGAAGGGAGACCTAGATGACAACCTGCCCCAAACTTTTCTCTTCTCCTGCCTATCATACTCCAGATTTTACAACAGGTCATGTGCATGTACATCTATAACAGCATTCACTACAGTAAATTAAAATTGTTCATGTATCTCTTTCTCCTACTACAGAAGCAGCTCTTGAAAAGCAGGTATCTGTTATTCAGCACTCAATATAAAGTGCCTGGCAACTAACTAGTAGGCACAAAAAAAAGTTAAACTAAAATAGTAATTCAGTGTGTATAAGCTTTTCAGGTTACATTTCTCTTTGAGGCGAGTGGCTAAAACGTATTTCACAACTGTTCCTAGGAACAGCTGCATTTCATGGGTAATTTAAGAATTTTTACATCCATAGTATCAGAGAGCACTTTTGTTCAAGGATATTTCAAACATTTACATTCCACCCAATTATGCTTTTTCTGAAACTCATTAAATAAAATTACTTTTTAAATTTTCACCATAAGAATGTTTTTTTAAGTGTTTCTGGATTTTTAATCTCATTTTCCTAACCTTAATTGTGCATACTTTAACTTGTCAAGTAATCACATGTATAATTTAAACAAATGAGAATCCCATAGAAAAGCCTTTTTTAATAAGCATAAAAGATATTCAAAACATGTTCCTCAATAGACTTGAATGTAATTTTAACAGTTACCACTGGCAGTTATTTCTTCTTTGCAAAACTGAGAGCATAAACAGAATTAAGATGAAACATACCAATCACAGGCACATACAGGCATGTACTTTAATAATTTATTACTTGTGATATTATAAATGCAACAGATAATTTTCATCACAGAACTATAGGCAAGGTTATCCATATTACTTGCAATCTACAAAGCACTGCCATGTATTTTTTCAACTATGGAACTCTCATCTCCAGTAAAAAAAAAAAAAAAAAAAAAAAATCAATTTTTAACAAGCTTACAATTTCATAAAGCTAGTCGGTTACTCTATTGATTTTATGATATATTAGTTAATCTTCTGAAGAATATTATATATTAAAAATATTAAAATAAGCCCTAGTATATCTATCCATGGGTAAATTTCTTAGTGCAAATCAGTCCACCAAAGTAATTAAAATTAAAAACATACCAATAGAAATTATAAATAATATTGTCTACTGATCCATCAACACAATTTACATAGAAAATAAAAAAAAAACTAGAGTATTGCTTAAGTAACCGATAAATCAATTATAAAAAGCCAATATAAGCCAATCCAAGAGACCAATTTCTAACTCTTTTAGCTTTCACTCCAAAAATGATTTCAGGAGGCTAAAAGACACAGAATTTAAGAGATGAGCCAACTTCCACAAACCTAATCTTGACTTAAAATGTGCCCAGGTTGGCTTTAAAAGCACTTTTATTCTGGATCACCAAGTGCAGATCCCTGTGCAAAGTGACCTAGACCCACCTCTATCCTCCTCTTGGAATGTATCAGGCTGGTTCCAGATGAAAGCAAGCACGCAGGGATGGTATGACAACCCTCAAAGAGCAAAAGGTTCAGACTACATGGATTGGACATGTTCAATGAGCTCAAAAAACATGCATGAGGCTAGAAGGCCAGAGGGCGTGAAACCAGAAGATGAGAATAGCAAGTACATCAGAAAATGTGAAAAATAAAGAAAAGGTTCTTCCACCACCATTTAAAAACATTTATTTTTAAACTGTATGTTTAAATAATACATTTGGGGTTTTTAAAATGCTTATTGATAATATGCAATGTAATAATAATTTATTCTTAATTTACTTTGAAAATTAACTATTCAGACTCCACTTCTAATAGTGTATAAATCAATCTATCTTACAAAACATATTGTGAAACAGTAAGTCATGTTGCGTGTTCTATTAGAATGGGCTCAGTGCATATTATCACTTCCCAAGCTATATGAGCAGGGGGCAGGGGTGGGGAGCCAGTGATTGCAGTAAAACATCCAATTTCCTTACCAGTTGGGCACAGGAAGAGGGAGGAACGAAGGACAGCATGTGTGCTCCTTGCCATCCTTCTGTTGTTATTCGAGAAAGGAAGTACTACATGAATTCAAAAAGACAAGACAATGGAACACCTAGGTATTTATTTGACCAGAAATTGCAGTCTTCTCACCAGCTGGATTGTGAATTTTCTTTTTTTCTTACAGATTTCCACTTATGGACCCTGGCTTGAAGCCCTTAAGGTGTCTGAAGCATTTCTAGAGGAAAAGGAAAATTCATGCTGATCTAATTCCTCCTCATCACCTCTCTCTGCTGAGGGATTTTTCACAGAAAAGCAAAGACCTATTTGATCTATGAACAACTGCAGAACACCAAACTATATGGTTTCTTCTGGGACCTATTTAACCTCACTGCACAGCTCCCATCACATACTCCAGGAGCAGTGTGACGTTGTCATTAAAAGTAATAATTTAGATGGAAAATATCTACATGTCACCAGAAGCTGGTTTATTTTATTTTGTACTATTACCTCATTTCCTCTATGTATTTTGATCCTATGGCACCTTTGCAGTTGGGTATTACACTTCCGTCACATAATAATGTGTTCTCATTCCCACCAGCATGATATTTCTTCTTCACACTAGCTACTGGCTAATACAGTCAGTGATAAACTCATTTTATCTACAAATTAATTTTTATAATTTTTTCTAAACATCGATTTTCTTGTATAAGATTCCTAGACATTATATAGATAGATGACGGAGATATAATTTTCATCATTAAATTCTATTCATTCTGAGACCTAATCTATGCTTCCAGACTAGTCTTACTGACAGGCAAATTGGCTCAGGGACAGAGTTCTCCTATAAATAAATCAAAACTCTCACTGGTCTAGCCAACAGGCAGCATTCATACCTATGGCTACATTTTCAACGACTGCGTATTCATTTATTTAATTAACAAATCTTCACTGAACACACACAGAAAATATGACAATGCCCCTTCCTTCAAGGAGTGCATTTATTTAGGGGAAGCAGCACAGAAAACCATAGGGTAATATGTTATAATCACCACAGTAAAGCGATATTATGAATGATACATGAGCTAAGGCAGAGAAAGGATGATTCAGGCTTCAGAAGCACAGGAGGGGTCAGCGGAGAGCAGAAGGAACAGCCAAAGTATTAGTTTTTCCAATCTTGTTTTCTTCTTCTAACTGGGAAAGATTCTTATCTGACTCTGAATTTCTTGCCCTCCCCTAGTCTGAGGCTGTCTCCTTGTCTTGACACCTCCTAGAAACTAGCTGTTAACAAGAGTAGAGGGTAAAGTCAAAGCTTAAAATGCAGAAGGAATAATGACAGGATAGCTGCTGTGTAAATACAGCATACAACTGGTCTTCCCAGGATTTCAAAGAAAATCTACCTAGTCATTTCTTTTGTTACAGATGTGATGTTTTCTACCTGTTTGAAGCTAGGTCATCACATACCCTCTGCCTGAGCCCCTTGTTAATGTCTCCCTGAATGTTTACCAAAGCAGTATCTGTCTTCTTTAACAGGACTGACCCAACTCCGCCAGCCTCAAATTGAACTGCTTTCACCCTTCAGGGTTCTGTGTAAAAGTTAAGTTCCTCTGAGCAATAAATCACTTATATACACAAGGGAATGGTCTCATTCACAAGGCGAGGAGCTCTCATGGCCTAATTACCTTTTAAAGGCCCTTACTCTTCATACTATCACACTGGCAACACTTGAACTTTGGAAGGCACTGCAGCAGGCGATAACTACAGGGGAATTAAAGATGAGTCCAGAGAAAATTATGAGGAAACTGAGCGGCATAAGCACCACAGTAAAAGACAACAGCTCAAACAACCTACACAGTATCTGAGAAAACCAGGCCCAAAGTCTCTCCAGATGGCACCTAAAAGAAAGAAAGAATGAGATATAAGATAAAAAATCTGGAGGCTAGAAGTATTAGGAATCTCAAAAGAATAAAGAAAAGTAAACAGATGGGAGAAAGCGTTGAAGAAATAACAATATTTCCCAGAACTGAGGGGGGAAAAATAAAGATATCTGATTTACAGAGTTTCCATCGGAAGATACAAAAGAAAACAGCAACGCAAGCAAGAGAGAAAACAGGTATGATAAACAGAAGGCAGAAAATGAGACAGTGAAAATAAGCTAGATAGAAGAGCAATCACGATGAAAGTATTATAAATGGATGAACCTTAATACCAAATGACAGACTTTCAGATTGGATTTTTGAGAAAACCATGATTCAACCAGTCAACATTAAGTGTATGGAAAATATTATGTCAGAGAGAGATAAAATGGAAGGAATCCCTTGTAGCAATTTTATTAACAGACAGAGTAAAATTGCAGCCAAAACATCATAAAGGGCCAAGAGGAAATTTATCTACTTTTGTAGGAATCTACAGGAAATGCTGTAGAACAAAAATACAACAATCACAGAGGTATATGTAGCTGAAAATATGACCTCAAAATATATAAACAAACAAGTAACAGATCTACCAGAATAACAAATTCAACTATTTTATTGGATAATTCAGTACGTTTCTCATAGAAACTGATAGAAAATTTCCATCAATTATTAATAACATAGGTTGAGCATCTCTAATCTGAATATCTGAAATCTAAAATGCTTCAACGAACATTTCCTTTGAGTGTCATGTTGGTGTTCAAAAGGTTTCAGATTTTGGAGCATTTTGGATTTTACATTTTTGGATTAGGGATACTCACTCTAACACAGACATAATATTAAGACACCCATGTCAGAAATGAGAGAGAAAATATGCTAATTAATTAGTAAATATACTAATTAATAGTGTTGTGACATAGAATAGCTGTTCTTCTGAAGCACTCATGAAATAAACTGAAGCCTCAAAAAATTACAAAAACTCCACCAGCGTATGTTCTTACCTCAATAAAAGGGTAGAAACAATGAAAAAGATGACTAGAAGAGACTCTACATATCTGAAATCTAAAATAAAAACATATATATGTAAAAATAATAATGAATGATGATTTAAAGAAGAAATGAGGGAAACTATAAAATCCTTAAAGCATAATGAGAAGGGATGAACTCATGCCAAAATTTATGGCATGCACCTATAACAATAATAACGGTAAATTCTGAGCGTTAAATGTCTTCAATAGAAAATAATGATACAAAATTAGCTGATAACTAAATTTACCAAAGGGGACAAGTCCAAGAGAATAAAGCCAGAAATGAGAATGCAGAAAAGAAATATGTAAGCAGAAATCAATGAACTGAAAAAAAAAAAATCAATTCATCACTCAGAATGATTAATGAACCACCAAGTGGTATTTTGAAAAGGCTAATAATTTGGAATAGTTTCAGGTAAGATTGACAAAAGCTAGGAGGCAATGATTTGGCAAAGATCCCTGACTCCCACCATATGTAAAAGCAAACCCTAAGCAGTTTAAAGACAGAATAAAAACAGAGGAAAAATAACTACTGAAGTAATGAGTGAGAAAACAGACAGAATAAGAATTTAAAACAAGTTAAGCAATATCAATAGAAAAGATGAGGAAATACTATAAATATGAAAACGACATCTTTAAAGTGCTGAAGGGAAAAAAAAAGTTATCCTAGAATTGTTTAGCCACCACAAATCTCTTTCAAAATAAAAAACAAAATAAAGACTTCCTTAAACAGACAAAATCAGAAAGAATTTATCACCCACAAACTGCTAAAACAAAGAGGGATATCTAATAAGGTAATGGAGAACTAATTACAGAATTCTGCAAAGTTATCAAATATAAAACCAATATACATAAAGTGAAGAGTATTCCTCTGTAATAATCAGGTAAAAAGGAAAACACAGCACTAATTGTAAGAGCAACAGAAACAATACATCTTGGAATTAACCGAACAAAGATCACACAAGATCCTCAAGGAGAAAATGTCAAAACTTTAAAGGACATTTAAAATTCCCTGAATAAATGGAGAGAGAAGATGCCTGTGGATGAAATGAATCAACATTCTAAATATGTCAAATTTCCTTAAAATTAATTTATAGCTTCAGAGAATTTCCTATAACATCCCATCAGGAATTTGAGGAAGATTAACAAACTAAATCTAAAAATACACACGGAGAAAAAAAGAAAATTAATTGCTTAGACATATTTTCAAGAAAATAAAGCAAAAGCTGAAAGCTTCTCCTGCCAGATATTAAAATTATGTCTTAGGAATTAAGAACAGTAAAAACTAATGAAAAAAAAATCAAAAGCAAAGCTAAGAAACAGGTGTTCTATGTCTCTCTCTCATACACATCACACATACATGTGTGCACACGTGCAAACATACACACATACATGCAAGAAAAAAGTGGGGAATCAGAGAAAGGGTCTAGTTTCAATGAAATGGCACCAGAATTCAGCCCTGGGAAAATTCTTATTGTTCTAACATTAGGACAGAGGGTGACCAGTGATGGAAAGAAAATATGTATTCCATAAAGCAATACACTCTAGTAATGCAGCAGAAGGTAGGCTGAAAATGCTCTAACAAGAATTATGATGAGCAATCCCACATGTTAATTAATATGTTCCCAATAGGAAAGAGTGTATAATGGATTCAGGTCTGCTTTATCCATCATATCACCATTAACATGATTTCTAAAAATATATGCTTCAGCCATAAAAACTTCAACTGGATATCACCTCAAATAGTCTTCAACCGATCCATAAGAATATGGGCTGGGCGCAGTGGCTCAAGCCTGTAATCCCAGCTCTTTGGGAGGCCAAGGCGAGTGGATCAAGGTCAAGAGATAGAGACCATCCTGGCCAACATGATGAAGCCCCGTCTCTACTAAAAATACAAAAAATTAGGCAGGCATGGTGGCACATGCCTGTAATCCCAGCTACTTGGGTGGCTGAGGCAGGAGAATCGTTTAAACCCAGGAGGCGGAGGTTTTGGCGAGCCAAGATTGCGCCATTGCACTCCAGCCTGGGCAACAAGAGCAAAACTCCTCTCAAAAAATAAACAAATAAATAAAAATAACATGATTATTAAGGCTTGAGAAAGAGACAGTATCATGTTATTCTGTGTACTTCAAACTGTTACAAGGATGTAATTTATTTCTAGTAAGTAAAATCCTGGCAATAATCACATTTCACTTATGTTTCATTATACCAAACACAACGTGCAATATTTTTTCCCATAACTAAGCTGGGAATCTGAATGTAGACAGCATCATCTTGATTGCTGTTCTTAAGTGAAAATTCTAATGAGAGTTGGTGTGATGTCAACTCTACTCTCTCCAGGGAAGATGTCCTTGTTGGAATATTAGAAATGTGTAGAATGCTAAATAAAAGCTGGCGGTTATGAATGCTTTTCTTTTTAGATTAATTAATTTAAAGTTGAGTCATTTCTACATTTTTTTTTTTCTAGATAGAACACCTGGATATACTAAACACCATTTTGGTACAGACCCGTTGAAACTGTGAACTATGATTTTTCTTCCTCACTTCTGTTACAATAGGTGTATAACAAATTGGTTTGACATGTTACTCTGCCAAAATTCAGGCATATCAAGAAAAACCACTGAGACTTCTGAGAAAAAGAATATTATATATTTTTATTCAAAATAACTAAAAACATTCACAATTTTCCTCAAACCTGAAATGAGACCTTATATATGTATTTACCAAAAAAAAATTTTTTTTGACTCATTTGCAGTTAGCCTAATAAAGCAAACTCACTTGAATAAGTTAAATGGGCACATAGCAAACTATGTTTTTCCATTTAAAATAGAAAATACAAGTTTTGTGGCATTTCCAAATGTATTTTCAAATATCCTACTTTCTTATTTATCTTTATCATACAATTATTTTTTTTTCATTTAAATTACACTGAAAACAGAGATCTAACCAAATCAGAATGCAGTATTTGAAAGCTAATGTGAGCGGTTTAATTCAAAACATGGGTTTTAATTGTGCCTTTCAAAATGTACGTGATAGGCCAGGCATGGCGGCTCATGCCTGTATTCCCAGCACTTTGGGAGGCCAAGGCAAGTGGTTCACTTAAGGTCACAAGTTCGAGACCAGCCTAGCCAACATGGCAAAACCCTGCCTCTACTAAAAATACAAAAAATTAGCCAGGCGTTGTGGCGCATGCCTGTGATTCCAGCTACTTGGCAGGCTGAGGCACAAGAATCGCTTGAACCCGGGAGGCACAGGTTGCAGTGAGCTGAGATTGTGTCGCTGTCCAGCCTGGATGACAGACTGAGACTCTTTTCTCAAAACAACAACAAAAAATGTACAGTACAGGATCTTATGATGAATCCTTGAGTTAAGAGAAAAAGGAAGAAAAGCCCACATTAACAGATTTATTTTTATACACTCGCACTCACACACAATATCATTGTGGAGATACAGTTCTATTCAGAGACAGGTAAGATCCTTGATGGAACAGTGCTCTTTGCATCTAGATTTCAATGGAATAATTTGGGGAAAAAATGACTGATACGATGAGGAGTCTACAGAACTTTGTTTCCAGGTTGACAGATGTAACCTACACTGTCATCTCTTTCCAGAAGTCGTTTTCGTCATTTTCAACCTGAATGAACCAAACATTATCACAGGAAACTCTTTTGAACATTTCACACAGACTTAAGAATATATTTGAGACCTGCCAACACAAAAATTTAGAATCCTAAGCAGCTATTAGAAAGAAGCCAATGATTCATTTTCTGAGATGCTTTGATTCTGTCAAGTCACTACCTCAGTACATTTTAGAAGATAAATGTATTAAAGAAATAATGACAACAAGAAAATATTCCACAGGAACTCTCCTTTTTCAGTGTCTAAAGAATTAATTTACCAATGCTGAGAAATAGACCCTGGATGTTTTTGAGTGAGTTAACTCAGTATACTGGGTTTCCAAAAGATAGACAAGGCCAAATTTCTTTGCCTGGCCTTGAAGATCTGTAAAGATTTAGCCACAAATTACTTTCCAATCAAGCTTTCTACTCTTCCTATGTACCTTTGTGTAGCTAAACTAACTACTTAACAGCCTTAATCTCATCTCAGCACCTTTATACATGCATTCCCCTAATTTTGATCATGCTCTTTTCCCCCAAGCACAGATCTCTCTATATACAGTAGACTTCTTGAACAACATGGGGATTAGGGATGGGAATCCCCTCATGTAGTTGAAAATCCACATATAATTTTTGACCTTTCCAAAGCTTAACTACTAATAGCCTACTGTCAACTATAAACCTTACCAATTACACAGTTATTAACACATTTTGTAACATATCTATTATATACTGTATTCTTAGAATAAAGTAAACCACAGAAAAGAAAATATTATTAAGAAATCATAAGGAAAAGATTATCTATTTACTGCCCACTAAGTGGAAGTGCATCATCATAAAGGTCTTCATGTTGAGTAGGCTGAGGTAAAGGAGGAAGGTGGAGAGATTGGCCCCACTGTCTCAAGGGTGGCAGAGGTGGAAGTAAATCTGCATATAAGTGGACCCACACAGTTCAAACCCACGTTGCTCAAGGTTCAACTGTAAAAATTCTGTCAACTTTCATGGTCCAATTTAAAGGATGCCTCTTTGAGTTGGTTAGTGCTTAAATGCCACGCTCCATGCTAAATCCTTTATGTGTATTATTTATTTTAATCTTACAATCCCTCTTACATAGTGGCCACACTAATTACTACCATCAAGTAGTAATGGTAGTACTCTGCAGTACCAAATGTTTTATAGCACTACTTTATTTAGTCTTTACAACAAGTTAGTTTGTTACCCTCACTTCCAGGTGAGAAGGGTAAGGCTTTATATGTTAGAGACATAAGAACAACAGCTTTGTGGTCTTAATTTAAATCCCAGTTCCACCATTAGCATCTTTGCATCTTCCTGAAGCATCAGTTTCCTCAAATGGGTGGGGGGGGGCGGAGAGAGAGGGGGAGGAAGAAAGAGGTGGGGGAGAGAGAGAGAGAGACAGAGACTGACTGACTAGCAAGAGGTCTCTCATAGGGCTGTTTTAGCACTAATTGAAATCACTCACATCAAACGCAGCATCTGGCATACAATGTGACCTTGCCTAGTGTTAGCTATTATTCATTTTAGCCTTTCCCACAATATCTAGCATAGTGTTTTGCACAGTGAAGCAATAGAAATATATTAGTGATGAAAGAATATACCATCATTTCCTAAAATAAATTTTTACAAGTCAATTTAGATATGTAATCTGCATCCTGTTAACTTCAGATCATTAGAAAAGAATTTTGAGTGCCACAAAGCTGCTGTAGCCAGACTGTCTCTCTAGATTCCTCCTCTCTGGGCAGGGCATCTCTGAAAGAATGACAGCAGACCCAGTCAGGGGCTTATAGATCAAACTCCCATCTCCCTGGGCCAGAGCACCTGCGGGAAGCATTGGCTGTGGGTGGAGCTTCAGCAGGCTTAAACATAACATTCCTGCCTACCAGCTCTGAAGAGAGCAGCAGATCTCCCAGCACAGTGCTAGAGCTCTGCTAAGGGACGGAACACCTCCTCAAGTGGGTCCCTGACTCCCGTGACTCCTGATGGGGAGACACTTCCCAGCAGGGGTCGACAGACAACTCATACAGGAGAGCTCCAGCTGGCAACTAATGGGTGCCACTGTAGGACGAAGCATCCAGAGGAAGAAACAGGCAGCAATCTTTGCTGTTCTACAGCCTCCACTGGTGATATCCAGGCAAACAGGGTCTAGAGTGCACCCCCAGCAAACTCTAGCAGTCCCGAACTGAGGCCTGATTATTAGAAGGAAAATAAACAAACAGAAATCAATAGCATCAAAAACAACAAAAAAGATGATCATGCAACTCCATCTGAAGGTCACCAAAGCAAAGACAAAAGGTAGATAAATCCACAAAGATGAGGAAAACCAGTGCAAAAAAGCTGAAAATTCCAAAAATCAGAACACCTCTTCTCCTCCAAAGGATCAAAACTCCTTGCCAGCAAGGGAACAAAACTAGACAGAGAATGAGTTTGAAAAATTGACATAAGTAGGCTTCAGACAGTGGGTAATAACAAACTCCTCCACATTCTAACCCAATGCAAAGAAGATAAAAACCTTGATAAAAAGGTGAGAGGAATTGCCAACCAGAATAACCAGTTTAGAGAAGAACATAAATGACCTGATGGAGCTGAAACACACAGCACAAGAACTTTGTGAAGCATACGTAAGTATCAACAGTCGAATTGATTAAGCAGGAGAAAGGATATCAGAGATTGAAGATCAACTTAATGAAATAAAACATGAAGACAAGATTAGAGAAAAAAGAATGAAAAGGATTGAACAAAGCCTCCAAGAAATATGGGACTATGTGTAAAGACCAAATCCGTGTTTGATCAATGTACCTGAAGGTGATGGGGAGAATGGAACTAAGTTGGAAAACACACTTTAGGATATCATCCAGGAGAACTTCTCCACCCTAGCAAGACAGGCCAACATTCAAATTCAGGAAATACAGAGAGCACTACAAAGAAACTCCTCAAGAAGAGCAACCCCAAGACACATAATTGTCAGATTCACCAAGGTTGAAAAGAAGGAAAAAATGTTAAGGGCAGCCAGAGAGAAACGTCTGGCTACACACAAAGGGAAGCCCATAAGACTAACAGCAGATTTCTCTGCAGAAACCCTACAAGCCAGAAGAGAGTCAGGGCCAATATTCAACACTCTTTTTAAAGAAAAGAATTTTCAACCCAGAATTTCATATCCAGCCAAACTAAGCTTCATAAGCGAAGGAGAAATAAAATCCTTTACAGACAAGCAAATGCTGAGGGATTCTGTAGCCACTGTCACCACCAGGCCTGTGTTACAAGAGCTCCTGAAGGAAGCACTAAATACAGAAAGGAAAAACTGGTACCAGCCACTGCAAAAACAAACCAAACTGTAAAGACCATCGACACTATGAAGAAACTGCATCAACTAACGGATAATATAACCAGCTAGCATCATAATGACAGGATCAAATTCACACTTAACAGTATTACCTTAAATGTAAACAAGCTAAATGCCCCCAATTAAAAGGCACAGACTGGCATATTGGATAAAGAGTCAAGACCCATCAATGTGCTGTATTCAGGAGACCCTTCTCAAGTGCAAAGACATACATAGGCTCAAAATAAAGGCATGGAGGAAGATTTACCAAGAAAACGGAAAGCAAAAAAAAAAAAAAAAAAAAAAAAAAACAGGGGTTGCAATTCTAGCCTCTGATAAAACAGACTTTAAACCAACAAAGACCGAAAAAGACAAAGAAGGGCATTATATAATAGTAAAGGGATCAATGCAACAAGAAGAGCTAACGATCCTAAAAATATATGCACCCAATACAGGAGCACCCAGATTCATAAAGCAAGTTCTTAGAGACCTACAAAGAGACTTCGACTCCCACAAAATAATAGTGGAGACTTTAACAGCCCACTCTCTATATTAGACAGATCAATGAAATAGAAAATTAACAAGGATATTCGGGACTTAAACACAGCTCTGGACCAAGCATACCTAATAGACATCTATAGAACTCTCCCCCACCAAATCAACAGAATACGCATTTTTCTCAGCACCACACAGCACTTATTCTAAAATCAACCACATAACCAGAAGTAAAACACTCCTCAGCAAATACAAAAGAATGGATATCATAGGTAACACTCTCTGAGACCCAGTGCAATCAATTAGACATCAGGATTAAGAAACTCATTCAAAACCACACAACTATATGGAAACTGAACAACCTGTTCCTGAATGACTACTGAGGAAATAATGAAATTAAGGCAGAAATAAACAAGTTCTTTGAAATCAATGAGAACAAAGACACAACTTACCAGAATGTCAGACACAGCTAAAGTAGTGTTTAAATGCCCACACGAGAAAGCAGGAAAGATCTAAAATGAATACCCTAACATCACAATTAGAAGAACTAGAGAAGCGAGAGCAAACAAATTCAAAAGCTAGGTTTTACATTTAAATCTTTTAACCCATCTTGAGTTAATTTTTGTATAAGGTGTAAGGAAGGGGTCCAGTTTCAGTTTTCTGCATATGGCTAGCCAGTTTTCCCAACACCATTTATTAAATAGAGAATCCTTTCCCCATTGCTTGTTTTTGCCAGGTTTGTCAAAGATTGGCTGGTTGTAGACGTGTGGCGTTATTTCTGAGGAGTTCAACAGTGAGAACATATGGACACAGGGAGGGGAACATCACACACTAGGGCCTGTCACAGTCGAGGGCAAGGGGAGGGATAGCATTAGGAGAAATACCTATTGTTGGTGATGGGTTAATGTGTGCAGCAAACCACCATGGCACATGCATACCTATGTAGCAAACCTGCAAGTTCTGCACATGTATCCTAGAACTTAAAGTATAATTTAAAAGAATATATAAAAATCAAGTTTTCAAGGTTTCTCCATATTTTAGCATGAACAAATATTTCATTCCTTTTTATAGCAGAACTTAAAAAAAAAACAAGAGTTTGAATTCAAACATTTATAGATTAACCTCATTCATACATCTTTCCCTTGAACAGCTCCTATAAGCAACATACGCTCCAGGAATAGAGAGGAGATGATGACTGAACCGAACTTCAGAGAGACAGGAGAAACTGTTTGGAAACACTACTAGGAGCTAGAAGCCTAAACTGTACTATTCAAGTCAAGCACAGAGTCTGCAATATTGGAAACTTGATAATAATCAGCAGCCACCCCCAAAAAGGCTCCTTTAAAAATACTTCATAACTTTTTTAAATAAACTCATCTAGGTAAGAAACAATATTTTCAAATTTCTTATAATTGAAGGGATTCTACAATTACATACTGAAATTCAGAGTTTTACTTAGAATTTATGCATAAGTTTAGATAATCTCTAACAGAAAGTTTTCCTATATTTACATTCTTCCCTGCAAATTGATTTTAAAAGTCAAGCTACTATGCTATTAACTATTATGCTACATTAGGCATGTTGAAAGAAAAAAATTATTAGGCCTAAAGGATTTGTTAAAGCTGATCTGAATATCTGTATAACACAGGCTCCATTTCAAAGACATAGTAATTGTTAAGTAAATGAATAAATAATATATGTACAATAAATACTTTTCAAATAAACATTTCAAAACATTCCCTGGCCTTGGCTCTGAGAAATGAGACGTGTTATGGAGAAATACAGTAAAGCAATCAACCTACTGAGGACCATGTACTGTCTGACACACATGGTCTTGGTTCACCTTCACAACAGCCTTTCAGGTGGGCATTCCTGGGCCTATTTTACCAGAGACAGATGGTTGAGAGAGGTCCTTTTAAAATCATAGCAATGTTGTTGGTTTTCTTTAATATTATGACAAGCTCTTTGATTCAAAACAAAAAAATTTGTCCCTTAAACTTGTCCAGTATTTTCAGCGGAAATAATGCCCTTGGAAAAAGAAGTAAAGGGTCTGCAAATTGGATTAACATGGTTTTATAAAAGAAAGAAAAAAAGTAACTCTTTTCCAAATTCTCTAGCCATATAATGACTAATAAAAGAATAAGAATATAAAGTGCTGAGAAAAATAACCCTTTATTATATTTAATGATGAAACATTGCAGAATGCTTCATTAGTAGAAACAGGTAAGATAAACTGGCAGAGACTATATAGTTTTTAAATATTTTTGCTTTGTTGGGTCCAATTTATAATTTTAGAAATTAAAGACAAAATAATAAATTGTAATAAAAGTCAGTTATTTTATTTTTTGATGAATTTTCATAATTGCAAATAACCTTGTAACCCCCGCCACATTCAAGATATATTAATAAAATACTAGCACCCTAAAAAGCTTCCTGGTAGTTTTTGCAGTCAAATACTGTCTCTCAACTCCCAGCCCAAGCAATCACTTATCTGCTTTACATCACTAGTTTTGCCAATTTTCAATTTTCATATAATGAAATTGAATAGTATGTATTCTTTTGGGTTTCACATCTTTCACTTAGCATAATTTTTTAAAGTTTCAGTAAAATATAACATGTCGTGATATATTAATAAGCTATTCTTTTGTTGTTAGGTAATATTCAATAGCACAGACATACCATATTAGGTTGTGTCCAGTTTTTAAGACTATCATGAATAATGTTGCCATGAATATTTATATAATATCTGTATGGACATGTTCTCCTTTCTCTTTGACAAACACCAAGGAGTTGAACTGCTGAATTATATGGCAATTTTATGTTATGTTATACATACTACCATAATGTTTTCCAACTTGCATTCCCATCAAGAATGTAAAAAGGTGCCAGTCCCTCCACATCCTCACCAGCATTTGGTATTGTCTTTTTAACTTTGGCCATTCTAATGGGTATACAGTGGTATCTTATTGTGGCTTTAATATGCATTTCCTCAAAACTTCATGTGCTTTTGATCATTTATGTATTTTCTTTTATAACATGTCTATTCAAATCATTTGTCCATATTTTTATCGGGTTGTCTGTTTTATATATTGTAAGAGTTCTTCACGTATTCTGAGCACACGTCTTTCATTACATTTATATTTTACAATATTTTCTCCCAGTCTATGGCTTGCCTTGTTCCCCTCCCCCACTGCCCCATCTGTCTTACAAGGAAAAAAAGTTTTCCATTTTGATGAAGTTTATTTTACCATTTTTTTCTTTTGCAGTTCATGCTTTTCATATCTTTTAAATTAAAATTTTCCCTAATCAAATGTCCCAAGAGAAAATGGCAATGGTTTCAACAATTGAGAATTGATATATTCATTCAACAAACCTTTATAGAATAACTGTTACATAAATTGCACTTGGCTAGTAGCCTCTCCTGCCAAAAGACATTCCTCAATCAAAGCACAACCAGGGTTAATAATTGGTAGATTAGCCTCCATTTTTACATATAGCATAATGATAAGGGAAGGAAAGCTAAAAAAAGAAAGAAAAAAAAAAAAGGTCTCAGCCCAGTATCTAGATTATCTCATATAATCATCATTTTAAAATCCTAGACAGTAGATACTATTGATACTTCTGTTTTAGCCTGATGATTAAGAACACGGACTCTAGAGCAAGCTAACGGCCCTGTTCAAATCCCAGCTCGACCATTTCCTGGCTAAGTGACCTTGAAGACTTGCAATCTCTCTGCGCCTCAATTTCATGAGTAACACAGAGAAAAATATTAACAACTCACCTACCTTGAAAAATTCTGTATTAATGACCTAACATGTACAAAGCACTTAGCACAGTGCCTGTCATATAGTTAGTACTACATAACTGTCATCTCCCCCAAATTTACTTTATAGATAGATAAAATGGATGATAGGCATCACTTACTTGTTTGAGGGCAAAAGCCACTAGAAGCTCTCAATAAAGTGTGGTCCCGAGGCCAGGGGCATCAACCTCACCTGGGAACTTGCTAGGCATGAAAATTCTCAGGCCTACTTAAATCAGAAACTCTGGAGGTGGGATCCAACAATGTAACTCTCACAAAATCCCTGTGATTCAAATGTCCATTAAAAGTTCCAGAACCTGGGAAATGGAGAAATGTCAGACACCACCACTCCCTCTCCCAGTCTGAAGGGATCAGCTTATAAGACATTAAGGAGTTGTTGGTAGGACCCTCTGCTGAGGAGAAGTTGGCAACTTAGCTGAGGGGAGGCCCACCTACCTGTTGATAGTAGCTCCAAGCACAAAGTGACCATAGTGCAGGCTGGTGGTACGGCCTGAGCCCACATGGCAAGAAGTCCTTGTTCTGCATGTCCCCCAAGCCCTCAAACAGGAGGACTGTGGTGGCCATGTCTCATTCTTTAAGTCTCAGCTTATATATCATTTCTCAAAGGGGCACTCTCTCACCACCCTATCCAAAATAGTTTTCCACCACCCCCAACCAGTTTCCACCTCATCATTTGATTTTTCTCAAGACACTTCACAACAATGCTTTCATTCAATTGTTGACTTTTTGTCTATCTCTACTGCTTAACTAACATCCAGTTAGACCAACCCAAAATGTATCTGTTTTGTTGGTTTACATACCTCTAGCACTCAACGCGGGGCCGGGAATACAGCAGGAACCCAATAAATATCTGGACAATGGATAAATACATGTCTACCAAAATAAGGACTTTTCTTGATACTGACTTGAAAATGAGAAATAAGAAATTTTTAAGGGCCTCTCTAGGATATCTCGAAAAACATCAGTCCTATGAAATCAGTGCTTTAAGATCAAAAGGTAAGCTGAATGGAGGAATACATATCAAGTGTTTAATTGAGTTTATCAGTCATCATGACATTATGCTAGGGACTTCATTACATGCCACAACTCCATAAAGCACCCACTTAGGTTGTTCTGAATATGTTAATAACTTCTGAGGTTTTTATCCCACTCTTACTGCTGAGGAGGCTAAGGCACAGAGAGGACAAGACACCTGCCTAAAGGCACATGGCTAACAAACAAAAGAAACAGGATTCAAACCACATTGTGCATCCAAAGATAATGTTGTTGCCACTATTTCCTTGTCCTGAGGAAGCCCAGGGTGGAATGCTGTTTTTTATATAACTTCATTCACTAAAAAAAAAAAAAATGACACAGTTCTTAGGTACAGGAGTTCCCAACTAAGTAAAGAACACAAACATAAAAGCAGTAACAAACAGCACAAGTGCTACAAGGGAGCTATAAGCAGAGGTTTATGAGAATTCAGACAATGTCCCCAGAGTTCCAAAGCAGCCTCTTATGTAAGACTGGGAATTTAAGAATACTCTCTTTGGGCCTGAATCTGATGGCCATATCCCATCCACTTCCATTTTCATTACACTTACTCACATAATAATCTTCATTAATAAAATATGTGGCTAAAGTGCTTTGGTCTCAACTTTGGGCTGAAATATAACATGCCCTGAATCCACCATTAAATGTTTGTGCTCCTGTCCCAAAGCTATCAAACTGAGATGCCACCATTTACGGCAAACTCCGCTCAACAACTTCAGTTCTTCTCTGAACGGAAGAGACCATCTGGGCGATAAATACTTCGTACACTAGATTCACGTTTGATATTCCTTTCCCTTCTAGGCAAGTGGCAGGTTACAGCAAGTATCCGACAACAAGCAAACTGTAAGAAAACTTAGCAGTAACAACACATCCACAAATGAAGGGACTGAAAACCTTCTTTTTACGCTAGTGTCCAACACAGTAGGATCACTGCAATGAATTTTAAACCATAAAGAAAACCACCCAGGAAAAGCAGTGCAGGCAATTGTTGTTAACAATAAACACAGAGCTGGCCTTAATTTTGATTTGGGTATTAAAGATTAAATCAAGGATTAGATAACTTGTGTCAGTTCAGTGGACACAGAGTAACAAGATTTGAATTAAATACCCACTTAAAATTGTTTCCCAGAATAACTTAAATATTCAAGTTGATATAAGGGTGAGGGTTATTAACTCTATGGCTAGTAAACTTGCACAGTGGGAAAATTACTTTCCTGGACAAAAAGAAAATGATACCTAATTTCCGTCAACAGTATCAAAACGGCAACACTGTTGGAAGCTGTATTGTGGCACAATGAAGAAGGTCATTTTGCAGCACTATGATCAATCAACATGGAGAATGGAATGATTGATCAGCTAACGCCATGCTGTTATACATTATAACGTTTCCTTACACAAACAGTTTTGCAGAAAGGGCAATGTAATATTGTTTGGAAAGCACCTGCATATTTGTCCACACACTGAGAAACTTCAACATCTAACTCCTGTTAATATTTTATGAAAAGCACGGCAAGGAAACATAAGATAACCAAACTTTGTGCCTAGAAAGCAAAGCTTCAGTGTGGCTGTACTTGAATACCTTGGCAGGTCTTGGGCCCACATACAGCTTAGACACTGCATTCAGGACCTCTTGGTTACCTGCTGCCTTGACCAGACTGATAAATGGAGGTTAGAGAAAACAGAAACTGCTGTTATGTGGCTTTTATCCTTCCAAACCTTCCAGTAATACTCCTCAACTTGAGTTGGAAGCAACCAGGAAATCCTCAAAGAGCCTTAAGATGTCCACTCATTTTTCTCCCTGAACCCCTAGGGGCATCACAGCTGACTCCAAGAGACATTCTAAGGAGATAACATAGACCAGATTTCCCAGTTTGGTAGACTCACAGCATCCAATCTCACAGCAGGTACCTGTTGTTCAGCTTAAATAGGTGCTTTGTGAACTCAAGAACAATGCATCCCCACCTCCAGGATGCAGGTGCTGTATACCTTTTAGGCATATAACTCTGAATTAAATAGAGCTTTTATAGATAAAGCAGTTCAAACCCAGGCCTCCTGAATGAGCCAGCCAGGTGCCACATGATTTTCACTTTATTCCAGTAAGAAATGCTCAAATATTCTTTGAAGGTCTCTAAGAACTTGCATGGAATCAATCTAAATGCCCATCAATGATAGACTGTATAATGAAAATATGGCACATATATGTCATGGAATACTATGCAGCCATAAAAAAAAGAATGGGACCATGTCCTTTGCAGGGACATGGATGCAGCTACATCCTTAGCAAACTTATGTAGGAACAAAAAGCCAAATACCACATGTTCTTACTTATAAGTGGGCATTAAATGATGGGAACACATGGACACATAGAGGGGAACAAGATGCACTGGAGCCAATAAGAGGGTGGAGGGTGGGAACAGGAAGAGGATCCAGGAAAAATAACTAATGGGTACTAGGCTTAATACCTGGGTGATGAAATAATCTGTACAACAAACCCCAATGACACACGTTTATCTATGTAACAAACCTGCACATCCTGCCCATGTATTCCTGAACTTAAAAGTTAAAAACAAACAGCAGGCCAGGCATGGTGGCTCATGCCTATAATCCCAGCACTTTGGGAGGCTGAGGTGGATGGATCATGAGGTCAGGAGATCCTGGCTAACACAGTGAAACCCTGTCTCTACTAAAAAAGCAAAAACTTAGCTGGGCATGGTGGCATGCACCTGTAGTCCCAGCTACTTGGGAGGCTGAGGCAGGAGAATTGCCTGAACCCAGCAGACAGAGGTTGCAGTGAGCCGAGATTGCACCACTGCACTCCAGCCTGGGCAACAGAGGGAGACTCTGTCTCCAAAAAAAAAAAAGAAAAAGAAAAAGAAAGAAAGAAAGAAAAGAAAGGAAGGAAGGAAGGAGAAAAAGGAAAGGAAAGGAAAAAGGAAAGGAAAAAGGAAAGGGAAAAGGAAAGGGAAAAGGAAAAGGAAAAGGAAAAGGAAAAGGAAAGGAAAGGAAAGGAAAGGAAAAGAAAAGACAGACGGTTAAAAACAAATAAGAGGAATGCTCAAATAACTACTTGCATCACAAGTACTGGCACTGAATCCTATGCTTCCCCACAGAAGTTTCCATCACATTATAGCATCAGGATGCTTACCCTTCCCTATCCAGGGCCGTGCCACAAGCTCCAAGAGCCAGAGATCATGTATGTATTATGTGTTTCTGTAATTTCTGGGCCAGAAGAGTGTCTGTTCAAAAGCTGTTGGCTGACTGAGATATCCAAACTCATCTTCTCTGCTCCTTTCACTGAGGACATATGAAGGAAATGAACAAACCATAAATCAACCAAGTCATGGGTTAAGAAAAGAAAGGATGAGAAAGCTAAACTAACCTTGGTTTTTAAGCCTTAAAGAACACCTAGAAGTACTTAGATGATTTGCCCAAGTCACAAAATGTAGTAGTAGGACCCGGAACACAAAGCTAAATCTCTAGTGGGTGACAATCAGTGAGGTATGGTACTAGGCATAGGCAGAAAAGAGGCATATATTTCAGGGTGTCTGGAAACACCCCACTTTCAAACATCTTTACTTCCCCAATGGCCAACGCCTTTTATTTCATCATCAGAGAAGACGAAAGCAAAATCTGTTGTGGAGTTTGGGTTATTTCTATTCTCTTTTTTGCGGTTTTCCATATTTTTCTGATTTCTCATAGTTAAAAGGAATACTCACCATCTTCACAGCTACCCTGAGGGTACTTTGCGGTCTCCACTGTACAAATGAGGCTACTCCCTTCAAGAGCCCACAGTCCCAAAACCAGCCAGGATTCCACATCAGGAATCTGGGACCAGAACCAGCATTCTCTAATTCTGTGCTCTATTGCTTTATGCAAGGTATACACAACTAAGCTCAAAGTTTTTGTGAGCAGGAAGAGGGACATAGTCATTCGAGACACAAATCACGACAGTGAAGAAAGTGCAGGAAGGGGTTGTTGCCAAAGAACACTGAAGGCACACTTGCATAACTCAAAACTTTCAGCTTCCTAAAGGACTCGGACACTTAGAAATCTTCTTTCAGCTGAAGATACACCTACTCCCCAAAAATACTTTAGAAAATACTCAATGGACATAGAGCAAAATGGGCACAGTGTTCATTTCAGCTTCAGAAGATACACAGACAAAATCTTACTGTTTTCAACCTTTATTTTCCAGAAGTTTAAACAGACTGTCAAATCCTCTTCATTCAATTTTACTTCACAGACCTAGAATCCTACATATCTTATTTGCAAAAATAACTTCAAAACTCTACTACAAATGTGCTAAAACACTAAAGAACATGTTGTTGTAAAAAAGAAAAAGAAATGGCTTTACTCTCACAATAACTTATTACAGCTATTTACACTTTCTTATATTAATATTAGTTTGACCATATGCAAAAATTTTAGGACACTTGTACAGTACCTAGATCATTTCGTATTCTGCTTTTTCATTTAATACACGTTAAGCAGTTACCCATGCTTTTACATGGAAGACTTTTTAACGTCACTGGCAGCAGTGCAGTCATTGAAAGTAGTATTCTCCCACATCAGAGGTGCACATCAATGGACTGGCCTTGCAGTAACACCAAGTGATTTCTAGTCCACTCCTGCCATGAAGGGCAGGTACCCACACTCATCATAGAGTCCCATTCTACTGGCATTCCCACATGGCTGTGAAATAGAAGTTCCCTTCCAGATTGCCCAGTTCCCCTACTGAGGGCACACTCCCTTAAGAAACAAGACCTATACCAGAAGGTACTGAAAAGCCTTAGTTAGCAAAGTGAAAGGCAATGTGGAAGACCAATGATGGCTGGCCCAGGAGAGGAAAAGTCGAGGCTGGCAGGTTGCAGGCTCCAAGTGATAGTTCATTAATACTGGCAGCTCCTCTATAGAACTCAGAACTCCAAACTACTTTTGTCCTCAGGCTAATACTCTCCCTTTTTCATAAAAACTAGTTTCAGCAATAAGTATCAAGGAATAAAGCACAAAAATCAGTTACCTGTTTGTAACAAAACTGGACTAATTCAATTTAATTAGCAGAGGCCCCTGACAGAATCTTTTTCAGGCAGGCTCCAAATAGCAGGGACACAATGAGAGCACAAAATATTCAGGATGCGTTAAGAACATCTATGCACTAACGCCAAAAGCTTGCCTGTCACTTGTGCTCTGGTTGGTTAGAACAAAAACTATTTCTAAAAGTATAAACAGAATATTATTTCAGGGCCATAAAAATAACTGTGACCCAGAAATTCCAAATTTAAAGTCCAAATTTATGGATATAATCATTAAAAGAAAAACATAGGCAAAAATATGTTCCCTACAACATCATCTACAATTTCAAATAAGTGGATGGAATTTTAATTCTAAGAATATAGGCATTCTCACAATAAATCACCTGGATAGCCCATTATGTAGCCATGACAGTTATGTTTGCATAGTATATGAGAAAATGAAAACAATGATACATGATAAAAATCAAAAATCAAAATAATTACTGTAGTTCCAATAAGTGCTTTGTAGCTGCGTCAGCATATATGGAAACAACATGCAAAACTAAAAACAGTTGTGTTAGAGATTGTGCATTTTTTTATTATTTTTATCTACTGCCATGAATAGGTTGTTTTTAAAACAAAAACCCAACTTGTTTGTAATATTTTACTTTAATTTTTGGCACTAAGATTTAATAAATTTTTAAATTCAAGGACAATTTTAATCTAGCATTAGAGCAAATGGCATTCACTAATTAGGATTACTCTAACACTGATTATTGATTTCCCCCAAAGTGTATTGAGAAAATTTTGTTTTATGTGGTTAAGAAAGCCCTTAAACTATCTTAAAATCTTTCTAGAAACAACCCTGAAAAGAAGATACTGAACCCTAAAAGGAAAATTGTTTTGCCAAGAAAATTAAGACTTTTAACATGCCCAGAAAAGAACTGTCAGATAAATCTCAAAACCATAACAAAGTATTGACATTTTTTAGGTCAATTTCAAAAACATAAACATAAGCATGTAAGCAAGGAGCAGCTCTGAAGTTATAAATAAGACAACTGTTTACTTTTCAAAGTGAGGCTCCTCCAGCTTTGGATTGGGAGATTAAAAGGCTCATTTTCCGAAAAAGTATAGGAAATTATTAAGTTTGCAGAAGATGATGGAAAGTGGGGAGAATAAAGGATGTTTTAAAGCCTCACTGAACCCAAAATATTACGCCTGGGGGTGGTAATCAAAACATTTAGCCCTTCAAAGCACTGACTCGCCAACACTGACATCCAACCCAGCTGATGTGAACATCCAGTATGATGGGCTTTGCTTCCTCCAGGATACAAACCACCTACCTACAAATTCAGTCCTTATAGTTTCCATCTACAGAACTGCCAGAAGTCTTGTCTGGTGGGTTTACATTAAAGCCCAGAAAAGAACAAGACAACAAACAGCAGCAGGAACAGTTGTTAGAATGGCCAAGGTTCACTAAATACACCCTACGTCTGAGTAAGAGAGGATGTGAGAACATCACACTGTTGTTTTTATTTTAACCACATGCTATGAAAGCAAGAACCGCACCTTCAAAACAAACTCTCCTCTCAACATCCCTTCATAGAGGGATGGATGAGAGAAAACATCGAACAATGTTTCCTTGAACCCTCGGAAACTGCTCTGCTGATGAAACAAGTCTACAAATGTGAAACATACAAACTTAATATTAGGTTGGTGCAAAAGTAATTCTGGTTTTTGCCTCTATAGAGTCACCATCTCTATGCTATAACTCAACTTAAAACTAGAGTATCAAACAATCACTGCATGCATAGGCTCTGTACACTTGTTAAAATGCTATCAGATATCACATATTAAATCTATTGCTAGTTGTGTCTTTCCTATCATCCTAATTGGATTCTTATGCAGAACACTCAAATTCCTAAACAGTTAAAGAGTTCTAATCTTCTACAGTCATTGTAGGAGAAAAGGACCATGGGTGAGTGAATTTTTTACAGTTCCTGCCCCACCTTGCCCCTCAAACAGCAGACAAGAGACTGAGCCTCGGATCCAAGCTACTGCCTCCAACTCCCCCAACCTCTTCTGCCAAATGGGATTTGGAGACTCAAAAGGCTACATTATTGCATAATAAACAGGAAATATTTGAGCTCCAGAATAACTGTTAAGTAGCAATAATTTCCTTAATCAGTGCATCTTTGGCCTGCCCTAGTTTCCGGTCCCACTGGTGTTATGTGACTATCACAAAAGTCTTAAGACAACAAAAAAAGTGAAAAGTCATAGCATGTGCCTTTTGCTTTTTAACCATCTACCACATTCTGCCCTTCCCATTCAGTCTGCATGACAGCCCTCCCAGCATTGAAACGTGTGATCACCTGCAAGCTTCCACCAAAGGGAGTGGTGTGTGTGTAACACAAGGTCAAAAACGCTTCAGTACAACCAGAACTGTATCCAAAAGTATCCAATTTATAGTCAATAATAGTCACAATAATATTGTTTTTTGGAAGACCGTTATGAAATGAAAGGCAGTATGTTAGCAATTTGTGAATGAAAGGCAGTATGTTAGCAATTTGTGAATGAAAAATTATTTCCATCACCTTATTATCAGTAATATTCAGTCATTCAATAAACATTTCAGAGTCTTCATTATAAAAAGGCTGGTAAAGGTATCGCATAGCTTTCTAATTAACTACCACAAATCCAGCAACTCATGTGCTGACTTATTGCTCAAAAATATTCATTGAATTCTAATTATACATTAGATTCTAAGAACATGAACAGAAGTATAACCCTGATTTCCAAAAACAGTGATTCTGAGGCCAGTTTAAATTTGAGAGTCACCTGCAAACTATGAGGCTTTTTATGTCTGTCCCCAAGAGATTCGGCTCCAGTAAGAATGCACATTAACCAGAAACATGCCACTTTTTCAAGCACCTCCATGTGATTCCATTATAGGTGGCCTGGGAACCACATTTCAAACAGTGTGTTATAGAAACCAAAATATACACAGAAAAAAATAGGTGCTGAAGATTTGAAAGTCCAAATCCATGGCACGAACAGTACTACAGAACTTCCTGAACTGAGACACCCGGACATAGGTGTTGTTAGGGCCTTGTTAATAGCCCATCAATGCAAAGTGAAACTTGGGTAAACAGGAAACAAACAGGCTTAAGGCAATCTGAAAATGTTCTTTAAATACAAAACAAGAGAATCCGTGAAAAATGGCAAGAATATAGTGCTAAGTCACCAAAAATCAGTATCTTGGTTCTTTAAATCTCATTTTCCCCAAAGTATCCTTTAGAACCACCAAAGCTTCATGGATCTCACAGACATGATCTCACAATTTTAGGAAAGAGACTTGCACACAATATTTCATTTCTATCATGAAATCATAATAATTTATTGAACTTAAAACACAATGGAAATTTCCTACAACCACTTTGTTTAATAACTACACAATCTGAGGGCCACAAAGACCTGTGACTAGGTCCAGATCACACACTCATTAGAAGGCAGAACTGGGGCTAGAACTCAGGTCTCCTGCCTCCCAACCATCCAATCTCCATGCAGTCCTCATACTATAAAGGTCAACATCCGAATTCATCTAAGTCCTCTGCAAAGGCCACATCTTGAACTCTAATGCAGTTTTGTTCTGTTTGACAGACAGAAGGCATCAGGAAAAACAAGGTAATTTCACTTTCTATAAATTAATTAAAACATGGATTTTTATAAACAGTTGGTATTATATATCACCGCATGCTGTGCTAGGGTGAGTGTTACTTCTAAAAATACTAAAGCTTCTCTGATGGAATTGGATCCAATATCAATTTTTGCCTGGCAACATATACAAAGCCTTGCTTCACACCAAAGATCTATAAAAGGGCAGCTGGCAGGATTTCACCCGTTAATACTTAGTGCCCAATATACAATTCTCCCTTGAGCTAGACAAAATCCACCCAGAACTGTTTGCTTGAAATTACAGCCACCCATTTAAAAAAAAAAAAAAGCCTCCAAGCCAGCTGCTGAGGCATCTAGCTCTAAATGTATGCTCTTACTCTATTTCTCTTACCTTAACATCTGTCAAAATCAAAATGTCTGAAGCCAGCAAGGAAAGCCACATTTCATTTTGTAGACCCAGATTTATGGAAACTTACACAAATAGATAAATGTGCATGCACACACACACCCCCAAAATATCATTATCTGGACATCTCCAGAACTAGAGATGCATTTTTAAGCTTGGTATTGCATTTAAGAAACAGATTAATCTTCCTACTCTACTTCCAGCCAATCAATATACTCTATGTCTATTGGAGGCACGTAAACAGAAGAAAGGAGGTACAGAGAAGAGTCAGATACTTCGTGAATGCCCATGTGCCAGTTACAATGCTAAATGTTTGATCCATTTTGGCTCATTTAAGATACAGTCTATTACTCTGAATGAGTAATCGTGTTTCAGAGAAGAAACTGAGACTCGGGGTAATTTCACCATGGTCTCACAGTCATGTCTCAGGTATTTAATGTTTCGTACCTTACACTGCAAAAAAGAGAAATCACTCCTGTGACCCAAAAGAACTTAGAGCTCTTTTTTTTTCCCCATTTATTTATTTTATTGCATTTTAGGTTTTGGGGTACATGTGAAGAACATGCAAGATTGTTGCATAGGTACACACATGGCAGTGTGATTTGCTGCCTTCCTCCCCATCACCTACATCTGGAATCTCTCTCCTTGCTATCTCTCCCCAGCTCCCCACCCCGCACCGTCCCTCCCCTATTTACCCCCAACTGACCCCAGTGTGTAGTGCTCCTAGAGCTCTTAGGTCTCTGTGAACTCACCATCACAACCACTCTGCATTCTATAAAAGGAGAAAAGTAAGAAGTGTGAGATATGAAGAGGTTAAAACACAACAGAGAGGAGGCTAAAGCCAAATCTTCCCAGACCACTGTTGTACTGAGTTACTAGAGCAGTAAAAATAAACAATCCCCATGGTTTGTGTACAAAGAGCCACACGGCCTCTCTGGGTGCCAGGTGTCTTTTCAGCTAATGCCATCTGGAAACTCTATCTCAGGAGGTTTACCTGAGTTTTATCCTTTGTCTACACAGTTGTAACAGAGGGATGAAGGGGCAGGGTAGGATAACAAACACCTTTTTGAAATGCCATCAGAGCATAGCCACAAGAATTTATTTTTTAATTTACTATATTCATAGCATTTCATACAAATTACACTCTCAGAATTAAAATTTTTCATGCCAATGTGACCACATTAAAAACACCTTGTAATGATGATTAATTATTATTTGTGATTTTAAAAGTCAAATAACAGATGAGGTTTGCTTGCTAACACTTCATGTCTGTTACTTTCCTTCTCCAGCTGAGCCACTGTAGGCATGAAGGTCACAGTTTCAGGCCTTTACTTCCAAAAGAGCTCTGGGGTGGGCCAGGAATGAAGAACCCAGCAAAGCAATTAGGGATCCAGCACCTTTTGAGAGTTCTGTCATTATTCCCGAAAGATCAAGCCAGTTCTCTGTCTCATAGGAAGGTGAGCTGGAAATAAAAGGGAGATGAGAACACAGCCCAACTAGGACCTTATTGAAGCCACACCTCCAGCCTAGCGAGGATTCTAGAAGGGGCAGCTGTGTGGTCCTCTAACCTCAGACTGGCTCCTCAACTGTCCTTCGCAAAGGTCCCTGTTCCCCCACAACATGTTCCTGCCATTCCCAAACATTGCTTTAGGCCAGAGCAATCTGAAAGCACTCACCTGGGCTCATATCCCCTTGACATATGGAGGCAATAAAAGAAGCAGGTGCCAGGTGGAGGTCAGACCCATCCCGGACCCACACCTGCCGAGGTACAAACATGGGCTCCTGCAGGCTCCATCTGCTGTGTCCTGCAGCCAGAGCCTCCCTCTGGAAACCAAAACCGAGAGCCAAATGGATACCTCCCCAGCCCCACAAGACAGTTCATCAACCCAGGTAGGGAAGATGAGATGAGGAAGTCTGAAATAAAGGACAAGGAGAAGAAAACAGCTTTTCTGCTCTGCTTCGTCAACTACAGGCAGTGAGACTCATGCTGTCACACAGTTTTCTCTAATTGGCTTGAGGTAAGCCTGGGGTTTAGGACACACATCCTGGGACAGGTTCCCCATGAAGACACAAAGTGACTCAGCCTCTCTTTCACACTGAAAAATGATACCCCCAATATGTGAAGCTTCAGACAAGAAGCTGATTAAGAAGGAAGAAATCTACCCTACCTCCTACCCCCACCAATTCCTGTGCCTAAGCCCCTTCTACAGGGCTCACATTTCTTCTTCAGTTGTTGAATGACTAAGACAAGAAGCAAGCACAGAGTGAGAAGCAGAAGTGCCGAGCTGAAGTTCTGGTTCTGCCACTTACTAGCTCCTTGCTACTTACTAAGGAAAAGAGACTAAACTTCCCCATTGGAAACTAACTCTCTTTGCCTTGTTTCCTTGTCTATAAAATGGAATTGATCTCTGCCTGATTATCATACAACGTATTGTCCAGAAGACCCCATGAAATAAGAAAAGTAGGAATGTATTTTAAATAGCTCCAAACTGGTAAGAAAGTGCCAGAAACCATCAGGTGACTTGCAAGTTAGGGGGCAATGAAAGGAGTGGACTTAAAAAAGGAACGCTGTGTTGCCACAGTAATGATTCTGCTCATTCCACCCAGCAATACAAAGCAGGGCTTCTGGACCAGGATTCAATCAACAACAGATGTGGACTGTGTGGCCTCTGCAGACTGCTCACCCCAAGGGAACCAGAATACCCTCCACTCATCACCTCCCCCTGCCCTTTCACAGAGGACGAGCCAATGTTAAAGGGGCACCTACAGAGTGTGGTAATTAGAAAAGACAACAAAAAATGCAAGCATGAGAGAGTGCCAAAATGTTCATTAAAATGCAGGCCAGACCCCTCCCAAAAAAGTACGGCCAGAGGGAAAGGGATACAATCTGTCAGGCCAACTCTAGCCAAGGCCTACAAACAAACTAAATAACAAGGACAATTTCCATCTCACTCACACTCTGAACATATATTCTTCATTTAACAATTGCAAATCAAAATTGTTCTTCCTCAGTACCCCAAGATTTCCACTTGACCCAACATCTACCACGAAATGCATAGTTCCCAAAGCCTGGGCCGAACACTTCACATAGCAGAGAGGGTCACGGAAAACACAGACCAGAGTGCCTGTACCCTTTCACCACTAAAAGGAATCGGGGCTTCTCAAAGGAATGGATGGCTCCAGGGCTAAAGCATACACAAGACGAGCCTGATCGTATTTTTATGCCAGAAAGTGAAAAATTTGTCAAAAGTAAGTGATAGGAACGTGCCACATAGACACAGAAGCCAGCTTGAAGGGGCCCCCACTGGCCAACTCAAATTTGATTGAGGGCTCACATTGAGTGCTGCGGTGAACTATGACCCAACGGAAAATGGGAACTCATGAGTGCACCCTAATAAAAAATAAATAAATGGAAATGATGTAAGACTCTTGCTTAGAGTAGAATGTCAAATGCTGAATGGTAAACATGGAAAGAACACAGAGATGGAAAACCATGTTTGCACACCTATCACTGTAAAGACTGAACTCAGAAATAATCATCATGGATGCTAAACCTTGCATTGATTTTGAGGAGAAGAAGGATGTCTACATGACTTTACATTAGCTCCCCACGGACTACTTATTGCAAGGGAAGAAAAAGAAAACAATAATTATATAATCAAGAAACTAGACAACACTGTGATGGGATGTTCAAAATCACCACCACCAATGGGCACTAGGTGCCTGCAGATTTGACATCCTGTCAAGGACATACCACTACACAATATCCCAACTGAGACTGCATTACCCTGAATCTACTCATGAGGTAGTAACAACCCCAAACTGAGAACCACTGCATTTTTAAGGGGTGGGGGGCAGTCTTAAACAGTGTCAATGTCATTTAGAGAAAAACCATGGCTGTGCAAATGTTTCAGATTAAAAGAAACAAATGAATGAAAGAAAATCAAGTATTTGACCCCAGATTAGAACCTGTATGAGAGAAAAAAAATATGAAAAATGTCATTGGGTTAACTGGTTAATTGGAATATGAATATTAGATCTGATTTTTAAAATTGTATCAATGTTAAATTTACTCAAGTTAATAATAGTGCTGGTTATAAAAGAGAATATCCCAATTCTTGTGAAATACTTAGTATGTAGAAGGGCCATGATATACATTTTTTTGAGGAAAAAATGCATCATATTTCCTGCTTTTTCTTTTCCAAGAGATGTTGAGAAGACATGATATATTAATACATCCTCCAAATGGTTCAGAAAAAATATATGGGGGCTATAGGGAGGGGGAAATTATAAAGTAAATAGGGTTAAATATAAGAAAAGGTGGATTCGATAAACAGGTGTTCTTTGTAATTTTTTTCCATAAATTTGAAGTGATTCCCAAATAAAAAGCAAACGCAAGCAAAACACACTGAACCTTCATTCTCCGATTACATTCTTCTTGAAACATTGTCTGGTCTTAACTTTCAGAACATCTCAATCTCTTCTGGATTTCCTACTTTGTCTCTGACTTGTCCTTCACAGGCAACCTTCTTCTCAATTCATTTCCTAAGATTGATAGGTCATTTTGTTCTCAGTCTACATACTACTGTATATAGAACCTAACTCCATTTGAACTACATATGTATACAACACCTAGGGCCATATATCCAACAACTCTACTTTCTGAACCTCTCCAGCTAGCTTCCCACAAGCTTCCCCTATGGATGGGACACGGCTTCTACATCTGTGAACATTCAGGCATATTGTGGGGACCTTAAACACCAGAGACTAACATCTCATCCCTCACCCTTATCACTAAGGGGCTCAGTCAGATGGAAGGGCAAGGGGAAAGAACATAACCAGAGCTTTTATTTCACGTTTCCAAATAGCAAACTAAAGGAGAATGAATGCTTAAAAAATAAATAAAAGGGAAGAACTAAGAAAAGGGCAGGTATAATTTCATTCTGCCATATTATAGCAAGTATAGTTCTTACTCTCAAAAACTGCAGCAGGGGACTGGCAGTCTTTAAGTCTTGGTTTTCATCCCCCAAGCACATACCCTGCCAAAGGAGTGACCAAAAGGTCAGGCTCAGGATTCATTATTCTATACTTACCATGGCTGTCTCTGGCCTTCCTCATTTTGAAATTAAGGACATTGAGAGCACCTACGTACCAGCCCACTTTCTTGTAGAATAAGACAAGTCAACGGTCACATGAGGAAACCACAGGTACTGTTCAATCCCAATTAACAGTCTTCCACATTTTTTTTATTGGTATCACTTTTTTTTTTTGTCTTTGTAGAGGTATAAAAAGAATAAAGTTGAGGACAACTATGATGAAACATGAGTATCCCACAGGTGGGGTTGAATCTTGAAACAGGAGATTTGTTGCTCACAAGTGCCTGGATACCCAGTTCTAGTGTCTCTATTACTATGGAAGCATTTTTAATCATGCTGCCTCTTAAGAGATCCTCCCCTTTGAAGAATGCTACTGAAATTACTACCCTGCCCCTGGCAGGTTTCTGACTAAAAACTGGAAGCTGTCCTCCCATTTAGACACTGCAGATGGCTTATTTGCATATTATGATTCTCCCAGCTGATGACTGTTTGGGGGGATTATGGGATGAAGCAGATGGGTGGACAACCATTTTTTAAATTTATCACTCTGGCAAGTAACCAGACTAATAAATAATCCCTAAATAATAAATTTTCAAAACAACTCCAAATGCATATTCATTAGAAGGTTACAAGCAATTATTTATGAATGCAGAAATTTCCAAATGACAAACAGGGAAACAGTCTGATTCTGATTTTCCTAAACTTTACGTTTGGGAATAATCCAAAGAAGACAGATCTCCTGGCTCTGGAGGCAGAAATTAGCAACCTAAAGGACATTACACAAACTAGGAACATTCATTGTGGAAAGCTGAGGTGGAAAAATTACAGAAATTAAGGGCTGTGGAGCAACATCTTTATTGGGCAAAGTAGAAAAAGTCCAAAACTGCGGCAATTATGGCATAATGCCAGTCCAAAAGAGTTATCCTAGTTTTACTCCCAAATCACCAGATAATTTAAAGTAAAATTTGTTTTTGTCCTGAATGATCCATGTAATGGCTTTAACTCTCCACCACTTACACCATGGAGACAGGCAACCTGCACACTGAAGGAAAGGCATCTTTTAATGAGGGGTAGTGCCCTTACAGCCATCAGCCAGGCTTCGGCACAAAGACTTCATCTCAAACAACTTGAAGTATCATCCTGGCATCAGTACTTTAAACAGAGTTGAAGAAATTGATCCTGATTTCCCCTCTCTTATCTGATTATATTTGTAAAACCTCTTGGCAATATTCTGTACGAATCAGGCATTGATTATAATAAAATAAAGACCCGGGATACAAAGTCGTCATACGATTGTGAACATAGGATATGTTACAAAAAGCAGGAAGTGAATGAAGGTGCCACAGAAATCATCAGGACGATTCAACTCACTGACCTTACAGAGGGAGGTCCTGCATGTAGTTGGCAACATAAATTAGTACAGTTTTTCCAGAAAGTAATTTTGTGATATGCATGATTCAGTAATTGTGGTTCAGCTATACCTCCAAAGAAATAATCCTGCATATCAAAACTGTTTTACGCATAAAGACATTCACTATAAAATCATCTACGATGAAGAAAAATGGCAATAATCTGTACATTCACAGATTATTGATAATGCAAATGACAATATAACTACATTAGCAAGCTGTCTATAGGCATTGAAATTAGTCTTTAAAAGAGCATTAATATGACACAAATTTTACATGTTTAATACATAAAAATCACAGCAATCAAATGAACTTTGTCAACATCTTTAAATGCTAGAAAGCTTTCTCATGAACTACACATTATAAGTATTTAAAGAAACTCATTTTCTGATAAGTAAACTACCAGGGCATATTTGGTGAGCTTCAAAGCTATTGACTCCAAATATTTTGGAGACAATGCCGCTCCGCTTCCCTCCATCTTTCAGAACCCTCCAACAAAACCAATCCAAAAAATCCTCCTCATTCCTTCCTGCTGTTCCTAGGCTCACTGAAGGGCCCCATCATCTAGCAGGTTGCTCACAGTAAGATACCTAGGCCTTGCCCTTGACTTCTCCCTCTCTCTCCACATTCAATCACCATGTCTGATAAATTCTATCCTGGAAAATCTTTCTGGGCCCTCCCTTTCTCTCCAGTCCCATTACTGGATTGCTGGACCAATTTGCTGGTGACAAAGGCCACCAGTTTCTCGTGCCCAGAGTACTGCACCAACCCTCTTCTGTCTGCCCCTCCAAACTAGCAGAGTCAGTGTGTGCCTTGGTTAGCAGTTGCATGTCTGCAAGCCCATTACTTATCGTCTCTGTGCTTCAGTCTCATCAGTTAAATGAATACAATAATAGCATCTACCTCATAGGGTTGTTGGGAGTAATAAATGAAGTATCATACGTAAGCTGTTAAAATAGTGTTTGACACCTAAAAGGTACTGTGTAAGTATTCGCTATTTTTCTTTTCATAAACTTGCTCCTCACTGGATCCCCAATATAAAATGCAGTGTATGCTGAATAACAGATACTCCATAAATATTTACTGAATGATTGTTTTAGGCAAATACTGATCACATTCCACTAAGATTCAGGTCAGAGTATCTCTTAATGCTGCATTATCCTTATTTCTACCAGCTCTTCATAGCAATGTAAAATGGAGCCTTGACTTAACTCCATGGGTTAACCTGAAAATAAAACAGCTCTAAAATTGAATTTTTTGAAATACAGTATTTTATAAAATCAGTTATTCCAACTACTTGTTTCCTGACCAATTAAAAACATCATACTAAATTTCCAGACATCTATCTGATTTTCTCAGAAAACTTTAAGATACTACATCACAGAATTAGAAATCAAGTGGAAAAGCATTTAAGATTCTTTGCTGATGACAATGAATTCTAATGAGAGAATAAAGTGGTAAATTTGATAGTATATAGAGTCTATTAAAAAATTGCTTTAAAATGTTCTCTGAAGAAATAATCAGATATATGGATAAATATTTATATATAAATGTGTTCACGTCAATTTTCTATTGTGAAAAAATGGACAGAGCCTAAATGCCCAACAAGAAAAGAATGTTTAAATAATTTATGGTTCATTAATCTATTCTTTTAAATAGGTAAGCAGCCATTCAACCATCAGATTTTAGAAAATATTTAAAACAGGAAATTCTCAAATACATTGAGTAGGGGAGGCTGAAAGAAGGCTATAGGGAAATACACCCATGTACATATAGCAGCCCTTTCCAGCTATTGAGATTATGAATCACTTTTTTCTCTGAGCCAGAGTTCAAAGCCCAGCTCTGCCATCAACTAGGGGATCTTGGGCAAGTTACTATGCCATGGTTTGTGCACTTGTAAAGGTATAATGGGATTCAGAAGATTAAATTCATTGCTGCATATAAAGTGCTGAGAACAGTATCTGGCACACAGTAAGTACCATACAGTTGGTTGATAATATAACTACTTTTTTGTACCTAAACTCTTCACAATGATCTTACGTCATTTTTGGAATTTAAAAAATCAACAAATATTACTAAAAGCTCAATTATTAAAAATAAGCCAAATTTGGCAAAAATTTAGTTCAATATATAAGTTCACAATCTCTTCTCTGAAACTTTTGAGGACCAAAGTGTTTCCAAGTATAGAATGTTACAGACTTTAGGCCAGGCGCGGTGGCTCACGCCTGTAATCCCAACACTTTGGGAGGCCGAGGTGGGTGGATGACGAGGTCAGAAAATCAAGACCCCCTGGCCAATATGGTGAAACCTCGTCTCTCCTAAAATACAAAAAAAAATTAGCCGGGCATGGTGGTGTGCACCTGTAGTCCCAGCTACTCAGGAGACTGAGGCAGGGGAACTTTTTGAACCTGGGTAGTGGAGGATGCCATGAGCTGAGATTGTGCCACTGCACTACAGCCTGGCCAACAGAACAAGACTCCAGCTCATGAAAGAAAGAAAGAAAGGGAGGGAGGGAGGGGAGAGGGAGAGAGAGAGAGAGAGAGAGAGAGAGAGAGGGGGAGAGAGGGGGAGGGAAGGGAAGGGAAGGGAAGGGAGGGGAGGGGAGGGAGGGGAGGGGAGGGAAGGGAAGGGAAGGGAAGGGAAACAGGAGGTAGGAGGCAGGAGGCAGGAAGGAAAGTTACAGACTTTAGAAGAGTGATACAGTGTGTTTACTATTTAAAACTCCAAGCCAGGTATAGGCCAGCACCCTACAGTCAAGCACATTAACATTCACACAGAATCAGGTAAATCAAGACTATAAATACCTTTCTGGCAACACAGACAAGGTTTTACTGCTGACTGAATTATGAAGAAACTTCACATTTTCCAGCATTTTTCTAAACTTCAGAACTATGAATAAGGTGTCATGGGTTTACTATTATCAAATGCTGGCATCATGGTGGCAGCATCAGTCCAGAATGGCACATGGCTGACTTATGCCCCTCTCCATGTATGAAGAAAAAAAGAGTAACAATTTCCTAACTCTCCAACCCTGGTAGAATCCCATTAGAGAAGGTTATACCAATGGAGGTACTACTGACATTATTGACTAGATAATTCTTTACTGTGGTATTTTGTCCTGTGCACTGCAAGATGTTTAGCAGCATCCCTGATCTCTACCTACCAGATGCTGGTAGCACCTTTCCAGTCGTGGTAACTAAAAATGTCTCCAGACACTGCCAAATGTCCCCTTCAGCAGGGGAGCAAAATCATCCCTGGTTGAGAACCAATGCAAACTGGAGGGAAAAAAAACTATTGCTTTCCTCTCCATATTCTACAAGAGAACTCCAAACTGCAACTTCTGCTTCAATGCTGCTTATTTTAGAAAGCCTTACAACTCTCCTTTACCCATTTCTATTCCCCAAACCCTAGCCAAAATGAACTTCTTGATTTTTGTCCCAAATTACAACACAATTTTACAACTCAAGTCTTTAGCTGGAGACTGGGCTCCACCCAAGATATCTGATCCCACCTTCTCTCATGCTCACAAACAGAAGATGGTCCTGATATGCAACTTTCCAAATACGCTGTATCTCACTTTAAGCAGCAGGACCAGAAGTGAACAAGCTACAGATGTCAAGAAACTTGACTCCAAAAGCAATTTGTCAGCTGAAAAATCAAACAGCTAGTTTTCAGTATCTATGAAACCGGTGAGACAGGGAGTCATCACACAGCTCAGCATTTCCCAAACTATTTTTTTCCCGGAAACTGTCTTGAATGATATTAACAGGCATCTGCAAGTATGTGATACTCAAGTAAGCCTGAAAATTTATCTTTGGTAGTTTGTTGTTGTTGTTGTTGTTAAAACCACATGAGCACATTAAGCCTTTAAGGTGCTAGTTATTTTATGAAGCTCCAAGGAATAATGAAGGACACTGCATTTCCGAAATTTATTTGGCCATGAAATTCTATTTTCCTTCTGCTCCAATGATGTCTATTTCCCTGATGAGAGTTCCAAGGAGCACCAGCCTGGGAAACAATGACAGAGACCTAACTTTCAGGGACAATCCTAAAACCATCTTTCAGCTATCGGTTTCCACTTGTTTCTTGACAAACCTACGTATGTGTACAACTTTATATACTGCAGCATTGTTCAAAGGAGCAAATTGGAAACATTTTAAGTGTCTACCAATAGCATATTGCTTAAATAAATCATGGCATAATATAATAATACAACTGAATACTAACCAACTATGAAACAATAAGGAAGCTCTTGGTGTACTGAAATAGAATATCTACAGAGTACATGAAGTAAAAACAACCAGACAGACCTAGAATATTATATCATGGATGCTAGCATTTGTGTAAGAAAGGAAGGAAGAGAGACAGCGAAAAAGAACACACACTAATTTGCCAACATTTGCAGGAACTATCTTTGGGAAAACATGGTAACAGTAACAATGATTGCCTCTGGGAAGGAAACTAGCTAGGGGAAGGAGAATTCAGACATCACTGTCTAATCTTTTATACTATGCCGGCTGTATTATATATTCAGAAATAAAGTAAAAAATAAGTGCATAAACTAACTTTTATCAGACTCTTTGGCATAAAAATCAGATAAGATGCAATAATCTAAATAACAGGCTATATTAATGAAAAGGAAAAATAAGGAACTCACTATATTCAATGATATGATTTTGAAGGTTGATACCTTCTTTAATCATAGAGGAGAAAATACTTTTTAATAAGGCAGTAACATGATTTGTTCCCCTGCGTGATTTCAAAAGATTTGTAATCTAGTTATTTGCTTTGCTATATCATTTGTAGCTTCCTCTGACTCTCAGACCCCCAGATCTCTCCCCCTTTCTTTACCACTTCAATATTGTAAAAATAAAAATACCACCCCACAAAAAATACATCACCTTCTTTTATTAGTTCAGTGCAGATTTCTCCTTATTGATTTTAATTTTTTTTAAGTCCCAAGAGAAGCAATTAGCTAGAGTTGATGTTATACCCATATATTATGTTTTACCCCCAATGGAAAAAAATGCAGCTGCTAAGTTCTGGAAAACAGGTCACTGACTCACTATATTACATAAAGTCATCATGCCTCTTTCCTAGCCTTGTATTTCTTTTATAAACAAATCTAAAAGCTTCCTAATTTATCTTTTTTTTCCAGGAACATAAGTGCTTCATCCACTGTGTGATATAGCTTTACACAAACAGCTTAGTAAAGATATTTTCCTTAAAACATAAAGGCGGATGTAGAGTAAGTATAATGATGGGTAGATAACTCCACCTTACTGATCAGAGGGCCTCATTAATAAAGGTGACCTGGAGAAAGCTGAATGCAAGTTGCCTCTGAATCTCAGTTTCCAGAAACATCTCTCAGAGTCCTGCCATTGACCACAAACTTTAACTTTTTTCTCATTCAAAGAACAACAACCTATCATGCAGGAAAAAAAGTGAAATGGAGCAAAAATATTTTAAGCTGCTAGAGCAAATTATCAGCTGATTAAAATGATTATAATATTTTTTGACTGAGTTATAGAAGGTTAGCATTAAAATTTTTTCTATAGAAAATAAATACAGAATTATGTTAATGAGATCTTTGTAATTAAGTAGTGTATGGGTTTTTTTTTCCTTTAACTTTTGTTCTAAGTTTTTCACAATGAATATGTATTAATGAGGAGAAATGTTTAAATCAGGAGAAAATGACAAATGAAAAGAACATACTTTTTTTTTTTTTTTTGAGACAGAGTCTCACTCTGTAACCCAGGCTGGAATTCAGTGGTATGACCTCGGCCTCTGCAACCTCCGCCTCCTAGGTTGGTGATTCTCCTGACTCAGCCTCCCAAGAAGCTGGGACTACAGGTGTGTGCCACTACACCCAGCTAATTTTTTATATGTTTAGTAGAGACGGAGTTTCACCATGTTAGTCAGGATGATCTGGTTCTCCTGACCTTGTGATCCACCACCTCAGCCTCCCAAAGTGCTGGGATTACAGGCATGAGCCACTGCGCCCAGCCAAGAATATCCATCTTAAACACCCAATTTATTCATAGAAAATATAGGTAGGCTATCATATGGATTTATCTGAGAATTGCTAAAAATCCCAGTAAACACTTCATGCAAAACAAACTCCAGGCAGGACCATATCTCACCCTGCTAGGGGGTGCTCACCAGGAAGTCAGCCTTCAATTCACCAAGCTGTGCAATAAACACTCAGCAAAGAGTCCTACCAGTAACTTAACACCAGTAGGCAGCACACAGCTCACGTGTCCACAGGAGTTGGGAGGAGCCTAAGAACAGAGGTCTCTGAGAGAGAAGAGGACAAGCTCAATCTAATCAGGTGTCATTGGCATCTGGGTACCTCCGTAGTTCCTGGAGGCCATAGAATTTTGCCCTTATTAGATAGAAGTCAGAAAATAATTCTGCCCTTATTGATAGAGTCAGAAAAGCACCATCAATCTTAAAGCCGCTGTTTTGGCCGGCACAGTGGGTTGCTCAGATTTTAGCGCCGGGAATCAACAAGTTGGACGTCCATTCAGAAACCCAACTATAAAGACAGTAATTATAAAGACCACAGATGGATAAATTTATAACGAAGGGAAGAAACCAGCCTAAAAAGGCTGAGAATGCCCAAAATCAGAATGCCTCTCCCTCTACAGGGGATCACAGTTCTTCATCAGCAACAGAACAAGGCCTGATGGAGAAAGACTGTGTTCCATTAGCAGAAGCTGGCTTTAAAAAGTGGATGATAAGAAACTTCTGGGAATTAAAAGAACTTGTTCTAACCCAGTGCAAAGAAACTAAGAACTTTGAAAAAAGGTTTGACGAAATGTTAACAATAACACACAATTTAGAGAGGAATATAAGTGAATTAATGGAGCTGAAAAATACAACACGAGAACTTCGCGAACTATGCACAAGTTTTAACAGCCAAATTGATCAAGCAGAAGAAAAGATATCAGAGGTTGAAGACCAACTTCATGAAATAAAACAAAAAGACAAGATTAGAGAAAAAAAGATAAAAAAGAACGAGCAAAGTCTCCAAGAAATATGGGACTATGTGAAAAGACCTAATCTACGTTTGATAGGTGTACCTGAATGTGACGAAGAGAATCAATCCAAGCTGGAAAATACGCTTCAGGATATTATTCAGGAAAACTTTCCCAACCTAGCAAGGCAGGACAATATTCAACTCCAGGAAATACAGAGAACACCACAAAGATATTCCTCAAGAAGACCAACCTCAAGGCACATAATAGCCAGATTCACCAGGGTTGAAATGAAAGAGAAAATACTGAGGGCAGCTAGAGAGAAAGGTCAGGTTACCCATAAAGGGAAGCTCATCAGACTCATAGCAGATCTCTCAGCAGAAACCCTACAAGACAGAAGAGAGTGGGGGCCGATATTCAACATCCTTAAAGAAAAGAACTTTCAACCCAGAATTTTACATCCAGCCAAACTAAGCTTCATAAGCGAAGGAAAAATAAAATCTTTTGTCAACAAGAAAGCACTCAGAGGTTTCATCACCACCAGGCCTGCTTTACAAGAGCTTCTGAAAGAACCACTACAAATAGAAAGGAATAACCACTATCAGCCTTTCTAAAAAACACCAAAAAATAAAGAACATCAACATAATTAAGAAATTGCATCAACTAATGGGCAAAACAGCCAGCTAACATTAAATGACAGTATCAAACACACATATACTGTTATTAATTCTAAATTTAAATCGACTAAATCCCCCAATCCAAAGACACAGACAAGCAAAAAAAGCCAAGACCCATTGGAATGATACATCCAGATCCATCTCACATGCAAGGATACATAAAGACTCAAAACAAAGGGATGGAGAAAAATTTACCAACCAAATGGAGAGCAAAAATAAATAAATAGAAAGCAGGAGTTGCAATTTTTGCTGATAAAATAGATTTCAAAGCAACAAAGATCAAAAGAAGCAAAGAAGGATATTACATAAAGATAAAAGGATCAATGTAACAAGAAGAGCTAAAGATCCTAAATATATATGCACCCAATACAGAAATACCCAGATATATAAGACTTATAAAGAGACTTGGGCTCCCACACAATAATAGTGGGAGACTTCAACATCAATATTAGACAGATCAATGAGACAGAAAGTTAACATCGATATTCAGGACTTGAACTCAGATCCGGAACAAGTAGACTTAATTAACATTCATAGAACTCTCCACTTTAAATACACAAAATATACACTCTTATCAGTACTACATCACACCTATTTACAGGTTTAAATGAAATATTGGTTGGCTGCTTGTTAATTATTTTCTTCCCTCATTTTTTTTATGTCTCTATTATTAAACACAATTACAGGCATACCCAGTTTTAGACTGCATTCTAGCCTGGGCAATAAAGCAACACCCCTGTTCTGTCTCCCTCTTCCTCTTTCTTCCTTTCCTTTATTCTTTTTCTTTCTTTCTCTCATTCTTCCTCAAAAAAAAAAAAAAAAAAAAAAAGAATTTTGCCCTTATTCCTGGAAATGCTGTCACAGAGCCTTTTGGGTATGGGGAAATTTGAGTCTGTGAGGGGACTTTGTATTTTTGCCTTATGCTAGTGTTTCAATGAGCCACATCAGCCTTGTAACATCTGCCCCTTTAAAGAATATGGCGGAGACACAACAAAGACAAACTTCACTTGGTAGAAAAGGATAGCAGCCTCCCCAGCCCATCTCTCAGCTGTAGAACTTTATAAAATATGACCTTCCTGGGCCTCAGTTTCTCTGTTTATGAAGCAGTGATGGTTAATAACAATAGTAATACACAGCTCACAAAGTTGTCATACTACACAAGAATATACGTAGCATTTCTATAACACTCTCTGACACACAGGAAATTCTCAGGGGATGTTGGGTCCCTGCCTTTTTCCCCTAGTTTGCCCTACTAGAGAAAATTGCTATGCTGTCCCAATTCCAGTGCCACTAGATCTGACACAGATCTTTAGTGGGCCAGTCCACCCGTCTCTGAAACCCAGCCAAGTCAATTTCCTTGACATAAGGGCTCAATCCAATCTTTCCTATTTCCTCCAAAAGAGGGATCTGGCTACCTAACCATTTAATTTCCACATCTAAAAGGGGCAAGGATTTTTTATTTTTCCTCTTTACAGAAACCATGCATGTTCCCTGCCACCCACCCACACACACACACACACACACACACACACACACACATACACCTATGCACAATGGCACACACACACACACACACACACACACACACAAATACACCTATGCACAATGGCAACTTTGTCAGGACTGAGAAAGAACAGAATGCTTGTGATTTACTGAGAACGATCAGCAATTTACAGCACCTAGAAACAGTAAACAGAGAAAGAAGATGGAAAAAAAGAAGAAAGAACTTTCCATCCCAAAGAAATCTGTGAAGAAAGCATGTCCCCTCAAGTTGAAAAGATAGATAAATGGCATTTTTCCCAGAGCCTTCTCAAACAGAGCCAAATAACTGAGTCATCCCGCCAAAGAGGGAGAAGGAGACAAGAGTATAAAGGAGGCACAAAACCCTTTAGAAAGTGACCACACAAGATCTCCAGTATTGTTGTCATTCATTTGATTTACCAGGCAGCCTGCCAAATAAGGCACTGGTAAGTTAATGGCATTGAGATGAGGTTAGTCAGCAAGGAGGGGAGAGGAAAAAGGAAAGCTTTCTGTGTTGCTAAAACCAGAATAAGAATTTCCAAATGTCCGTGTGCCATAGTCAAAGCAGGGAAACGCTAAAGTGACTTTTGTGAAGGCTGGAGCATCTGGCTGGCCATTCCTCTCCTGTCACCTGAGATGAGCATTATAAAATGATCACCAGAGAGCCCAAGAACCAAACCAAGATTGTCTCCAAGCAGTAAGGTATTTCACACAAAAAACTTCTTAAAACATCTTTATGTATCTGGAGGAAAACATATTTGTGCTTTATTTTATAAATAACAATCTCAGAGCTTAGCACTGACACCAAGGGAAAGAATTCTATCTTCTTCTGGGGTTCTTAAAATTACCAAACATTCAGAATTGCAGGGAACAGACTGCTTGGGGGAGGGACAATATGTGATTTCTTGCCAAAAATACTGCCATTGTTGTTATTTATCTAAACACAATATTTTGTCACTTTAATTTTCAGCAACATCAGCTGGATAATTTATAAAGGCACGCACAGTTTTCAGCAGAGCATGGATGGCACACCACTGCTTTTACAGAAAAAGTGATTGAAAATTAACCAACCAAAACTTTACAAATGGAAAATACTTACATTTTACTTCTCCAATTGAATGCATTTAATAATCACTGTCAGTTTTCAGAAAAGCAATGGTCACACTAAGACATTATTCTTGTTGAATATTATTATAGAACAAAAGACTGTTTTTAACACAGCCTAAGGACATCAAAGTCTTAGCTTCATCAAAACTAAGGATAAAGGCAAAATCTCTGTATTCTTGCTCAAAATAAACTTAAGACAAAAAAATGACAGCAGTAAAAAAGGAATGAAGCATTGATACATGCTACAAGATGAACTGTGAAAAAATTCAGACACAAAAGACCACATGTAAGATTTCATCCATACAAGAAATGACCCGAACAGACAAATCCGACAGACAGAGGCAGAAGTACATTAGTGATTATCAGGGCTTCTCAGAAGCAGGGTAAGCATTGTGGAAAAACGGTTAGTGACTGCTTATGGGTATGGGGTTTCTTTCCAGGTGCAAAAATGTTCCAAAATTAATTGTAGTTATGGTTGCACAAGACTGTGAATACACTTAAAACTAATAAGTGGTTTACTTTAAACAGCACACTTTCAATAGGTGAACTGCATGGTATGTGAATTATATCTCAGTGAGCTGCTTTTTCAAGTAAAATAAGAACACACTCCCACACTTACACACCCACATATGAAATGCATCCTCCCAGTCTCTCACACATACACATAAGCACCCCTTTCTCTCCTCACCTTATTCTCAATTATGCAATTTCTGATCCTCTGTATTTTAGTAGAGCTGCATTTTGCAAACTTAATATACATAAGAATCACCTGACAACCTTGTTTAAGAGCAATTGATTCCTTGGGTCTGAGATTCAGTACTTCAAGCAAGCTCCCAGATGTGGTAAGGTTAAGAAGGCTCTGTCAGTCTCACACAAAAAGACTGTACCACATAGATGGATTCATAACGTATTCTAAGTGCTAAAAGCTGACCAGAGCTACTACCACAAATTCACCACAAGCCACACTCAGGAGTATTCTTGGGAAGAGTTTTTCCTCCCTGTTCCTCCTCTGCACAGAACTAGAGAGGACAGACAAGCAATGCCAGCCTTGAATAGCGGGCCTTTCCCCTCACAGACAGGTCACAGGCTTGCCTTCTATGCCAGCTCTGCTGCTGGGAAACCTTCCCCCAGGCATCTCCTCTCAGAATTTCCCCATATGTAGGAGTCCCAATACGATTAGCTACTGACTTCACAAAGTCATTTTCAGGGTGAAGGAAGATGATGCACACAAAAAGAGCTTACAGAACCACAAAGCGCTCTATTACTTTACGGTGGCAAAGAGTGTTGAGACAGGCAAGTCGTCATTACGATTCCCATGATCAACACAAAAGACAAGAGGAGTTCAGTGGACAGTGGGCCGGCAAGTCCTGATGTCTCCCGTTGGCACTGAAGACAGAGCCTAAGGCCATGATCACCTCTAATCTCCTGCTGTCAGGGCATAGCAAAGGCAAGGTCAGTTCCCACAGCAGGAACACTGCGGTGACTAAAGTTAACCAGACATACTCTGAGAAGTGTTAAAAACATTCGTCCATGTCTTAGGGATCCACCAGCTTCTCGCAAAAACAGCAATGTGAGTTCATGAACTTAATAATGAGGAGCCTCGGTTACCAGTCACAGAGTCTCAGAAACGTGCCATATTCAAGTCACACACATCTCAAACACGCCACTGCGATGACATGAAAAGTCAAGGTCTCTGATTATGCTGTAGCCAGAAGGAACTGAAGCCAATAAAGTTCTAAATGAGCTTCTCTTCCTATTAAATTGTAGTGCCCCAAGGATACATGAAACTTTATTTCACTGTAGAATATATTTTAGCTTCCAGGAACAAGTTCAACCAAAAGCAAAAATAAAAAAACCAAAAATGTTCTGTATGTTTATCATGCACCCACATTTACCCTATGAAATAACTTGGAAGTTTCATGATCATGAAAACTATTTAGAATTACTTAACCTGCATAGTTCCCTATAGTAAAATAATTGTTAAGTTTTATGAAATAAAAAAGACCAATGAAGGATACTTCCTATTTGCAAGGTTATTACTGTATGACAACTACTCTATAAACAATAAAATTAAAGACGTTCTTTACATCTTTCATGAAATGAAATGTCAAAATGAGCAACTCTTAGAGAAATATAGAAAAATCCAGTTAATTGTCAATTGAAAAAAAGAACTTTCGCTAAGAAGAAATAAGAGTTTTATTTCACACCCTGGCATTAATATCTTCTCTTTATTCAGACTGTAATTTTTTAACTGTATAAATTTTATTGTAGTGAGCCTATAACCTTAAGAATAAGATGCTAAATATACTTAGCATTCACCAAAAAAGTACCCCGCAATATAAGAGAACTCTCATTTTGAGGGGGCACTGCCCTATTTTTAACACAATTCAATTTCTGGGTCAGCAAACTAGTTTACAGGAGAAGATAAGGTTAGCCTTTATTTCAAAAAAAAAAATTTAGAAAACTTGCTATACTTCTTAGAACAGCTTTGCTTAACAATTTTGTGTTAAACTTGTTCGTCAAAAAAAAGAAAATGAAAAAAATTCAACATTATTCAGCCAGGGATCCTTACACTCTGATTTTTTAAGTATATGTTTTACAGTTGAGTGTTTCTCCAGAATTACAAGGTTCCCATTGCATTGTGTACTTGCCAATGTTAAACAATGATCTTGGCTGGGTGTGGTGGCTCACACCTGTAATCCCAGCACTTTGTGAGGACAAGGCAGGCAGATCACAAGGTCAGGAGTTCAAGGCCAGCTGGCCAATATGGTGAAACCCCACCTCTATTAAAAATACAAAAAATTAGGCAGACATGTTGGCGCACACCTGTAGTCCCAGCTACTTGGGAGGCTGAGGCAGAAGAATCACTTATACCTGGGAGGCGAAGGTTGTAGTGAGCCAAGATTGTGCCACTGCACTCCAGCCTGGGTGACAGAGCAAGATTTCGCCTCAAAAAAAAAAAAAATATATCTAAGACCTGGAACCAACCCAAATGCCCATCGATGATAGACTGGACAGGGAAAATATGGCACGTACACACCATGGAATATTATGCAGCCATCAAAAACGATGAGTTTGTGTCCTTTGTAGGGACATGGATGAACCTGGAAACCATCATTCTCAGCAAACTGACAGAAGAGCAGAAGATCAAACACCACATGTTCTCACTCATAGGCAGGTGTTGAACAATGAGAACACATGGACACAGGGAGGGGAGCACTACACATGGGGGAGGTGGGGGGGAAAAGGGGGGGGGAGGGGGGGGGGTGGGGAGTTGGGGAGAGATAGCAAGGGGAGAGATGCCAGATGTAGGTGATGGGGAGGAAGGCAGCAAATCACACTGCCACGTGTGTACCTATGCAACAATCTTGCATGTTCTTCACATGTACCCCAAAACCTAAAATGCAATAAAATAAATGGAAAAAAAAAAAAGATCTTAGTCATTCCAAGTATGTATCAACCACTTAAACCAATCTAACAGCCGAACATCAGCTTTTTCTGTCTTTCACTAAATTGTAAACTCCTTGAGAATATAAACACACCTTTAATGCTCCTAATGCCCTAGAGCAGGTGCCTGTTAGACACAACATAGTGTTCACTGAATACATAAAGAGGACCTGAGCCCTACACTCTCACACAGCTCTCATCTTCAGGAAGCTCATTTGTTATCACATCCACAAACTGGGTAATTGATTAAACTGAGGAAAAGAAAGGAAGCTATCACTTGCTGTATGCCAGATCCTTATGTGTACTTTGGTATTTAATTCTTGCAATACCCCGAGGAAGCTGACTTTGGAGAAGATGGAACTTGCCCACCGTTGCATGGCTAAAATAAAGCTAGGCCTCCCTTCAAGCCCGGACCGACGGAGTTAAAACTGCACATAGGGGATACTACAATGCACTGACCAATTTGGGAACAATAGGATTTGGTGGTACCGAGGAGTCTGCCCCTAACTTAGCAAATGAGTCCTTGGGCAGTACACATTTGTCTTAAAATGTTCTCCTGCAAGAGGGCCAATCGTGTGGAGCTCTCAAGGGTGGCAAAATGATTATGAGATCCCAGGTGTGGTGTGACTTGTGTGGCTTCCAAGAATCACCCAACATACCCTCCATTATCAATGAGAACCCAGATGCCATGAGCTGGGGAGCACATGCCCTTCTCAAGGGGCAGCCTCTGCTCAGCCGTCACTTTGCACCATGATCTGCAACCTTCTTTTAGAGAACAAATGTTTGCCCACCTTCTCAATAATTCCCCCAAACCATATCAAGTACATATCTAGAGGTTTCACACTGTAAACTCACAAACTTGATGTAACCTAAAGATCAGTTTTTATGACCCACAGATTTTTTTAAACCTTTAGTTAGTTGCCCTTCTAGAGATCAATCATACTGGGCTCACCTCATTGGCTGCAGCTGCAGGTGTCCCCATGGAGAGCTCTCCTGCTCACCACAGCCCATTTGGACTTCACTCCTCTATTCTACCTGCTTGGCTTATGCAAGTATATGATTTGCAACCCCTGTACTTGTCATAGTTTTATGGGTACAGAGACCATGACCCAAACAGTGCTCAATGGATCTGCTTAAACACAAGAGCATCTTTGCTCTTTCCTTAAGTCTCAAACTTCCTTTGCAAAATATCCAGAAAAACAATTCTGTCTTAACTATTTATTTGGTGCCTGGGCTGTAAAACCCTGACTACCTGGCTTCAAACTCTTACAGACTGTGATCTTGGGCAAGCTATCACATCTCTGCACATCCTCATCTAGAAACGAGGATGCCATAAAGAACTGTTTCATCAGGCTGTGAGAATTATTGTTTATTAAGTGCTCAGTAATGTGGGCTACTAACATTGTCACTTGCTGGACAAAGCAGAGCCAGGACCATGCCTTCATTAGCTCTAAATCCCCCATTCCCCCAAGGGTGTGACACAGTAGCAGCAGATGCTGGGATCAGTGAAAGAGCGGATCGCTTCTAAGTGAAAGTGCTCCTGGATCTCTAGCCACCAAAACAGAGCTGCTTTACTCAAACATTTTTTAACATTGTAAATGAAACACAGCCACCTCCATGAAATTTTGTGTTTACATTCAATAAAACTAAAAAGGATTGATTAAATTGTATTTCCACTTGCATGTTACTGAAAAATCATTCAGGTTTTCCCCCACCTAATTTCAACCTCAAATCCAGTCCATAACTCCCTTGTTTTTAACCTTGAGGAATAATTTTATTAGCTTTCTTGAAACATTTATGTAAGGAGAGACAGACAGTGAAGAATCATGAAAGCATCTGCAACTCTCAAATCTCAGGGCTCTGTTCCTGATAATACTCTGCCTAGAGAATGTCAAAGCAGCTTAAAAATAACTGTGTTTAATCCATCAACACATTGTCACTTCACTTGAGAAAGGATGAGTCAAATATCAAAATACTTGTTGCTTCCAATCTATGTGTATGAGGAATAGACAAATCTGTTCATTGTGTTTAAAAAGTTTCCATTAACAGATTTCTACAATAAGATTTGACCATTAAGAGGAAAGCTTACAAATTCTAAATTCAAAGAGATTTTATTCCTAAATATCCAGCTTCCTCAGTTGTTCATATACAAGGCAAATCATGCCCCCAAACACAAGGTTCCCATTTTCATTTGAACAGATGAAGGTGAAGAAAAATCTTGAATTTCTTCCCTATAATAAACATTTTATACAATTGTATGTCTAGCACCAAGCACAAACATGTTATATAATTGCACGTCTAGCACCAAGCACAAAAGGACAAGCACAGGAAAACATTCCATAAATCATGACATGAACAGTATTTAACCCATTCATTTGAATGATCAGTTTGTGATGGTACCAAGTGTCATACCATTATTTTCATTTAATTTCAACGTAGGCAATTCTGCTATGGATGAAACACAATAAAAAAGGACAAGCTCTTGGAGCCTGCTGGAATTTTTAGACATTCAAAATTTCAAAAGAAAGTCAAAAATACAATTGCAGACCATATAGTATAATGTAAATATACACAGAATGTGAACAGTGAAACCTGTAAAAAATACTTTGGAAAAGGACTTAATATGGTTTTTCTACTTAATTGTTCAGCCAAATACAGCCATATGTTGAAATTCTCATCAATGATGGCCCAAATACATGATGGTAGTCCCATAAGATTACAGGACTTGAAAAATTCACTTAGTTATGCCATAATCGATTAGGTGATTTCATCACCACTCCCTCACTGACTCACCCAGAAGGAACTTCCAGTCCTGTAAGCCCCATTCATGGTAAGTGCCCCATACAGGTATACTATTTTTAATCATTCATACCATATTTTTACTGTATCTTTTCTACATTTAAATATGTTTAGATACCTAAATGCTTATGATGGTGTTATAACTACCTACAGCATTCAGTACAGTAACATGCTGTACAGGTTCGTAACCTTGGAGCAATGGACTACATCATATAGCCTGGGTCTGCAGCAGGCTACACCATCTAGGTCTGTGTGAGCATACTCTAGGATGTTCACACAATGATGAAATCACCTAATGATGCATGTCTCAGAACATATCCCCTTGTTATGTGATGCATGACAGTGTGTCATAATTTTAAGGAACTATCACAAAGTAGTCCTTTCCTCAGACACACAAACTCCCTCGATAACAGCCCTATGAGAATAGGAGAAAAAAAGGGCTTCGGCTGGTAAACATGCTCCTCTAAATTACTGTGTTTGTAGGAGGGACTGTATCTTTCAGAAGAACTCAGAGGAAATCACAAGTGGGGTCTTGCTTTCTACTGCTGACCCTCTATTTCTAAATTGCCACCTCACTACTAGACAAGAAGCTGCCTGAACAAAGAGTGAAGCTAGTGAAGATACAGCTTGAATTTTATAATTTTATTTCTTGGTTGTGGTAGTTTTCAGCATTGCAAGACACGGAACAACTAACATTAAGTCTCTCCTTTACTCTCCTAATGAAACAAAGGGAAACAAAACAGAAGGTAGCAGGCAGCTCAGATAGTGGGAGGATATCAAGCTCTCACTTCATCAGAAAACATCAAGTAAATCTGATAAAATACTTTTTAAATTGATTTTAGCTTTTGCTTCCTAGATCAGATCTCTCATGATGACTACAAAGAAATCAAACTGGTACAGAGGTGGACCATCAACGCAAGATTAGCCTCTTTCATATCAATCGAAAAGGAAGTCAGGCTAGCCAACCTTTTGAATAGGCTAATAGTTCCCAAACCAGCTGCATGTTGGTAACACTTGTGAAGCTTCTGGTTTAACTGGCCTTGGGAGGGGTGGTGTCTGATCATTCTGTTAAAACTCACCCAAGTGAAGTTAACTGAGCAGTCAGGGTTGAGAAGGGTAGAATGATACTACTTGAAAAAATATATACGCCATTAGTGAAAGGGATCAAGTCCTGAAGCATAGACATGTTAAAGTTCATAAAAAAAAATGTGTTGACTTTGATGAAACTATCAGTTCAGTTACTGCCTGGGCCCGATACAGGTGACTATGCCCACACCCATACAGGAAGACATGTCTACTGTCTGCTCTGACACCAGCATTTTAAAGTCCTTCCGGAATCTCTTGTCTTGAATGTCCACAATATTGAGAGGGTCTTTAGGAATGTAATAGACTATGACAAATCTCACAACCACAAATTTTATGGCATGCAGTTTATTACATGGTTTTCACAAATCTGAAAACATATGTACACCAAAACACATTTAAACAATATGCAATACACTTGCGATGTTGACACCAGGCTCCCACAGTGAGAAGCTGCCTGGGCTAAGAAAGAAACATCTCTGCTTGTTTTTTTGTTTGTTTCTTTCTGTTTTTGTTTTTGTTTTTGGGACGGAGTTTCACTCTTGTTACCCAGGCTGGAGTGCAGTGGCACCATCTCGGCTCACGACAACCTCCACCTCCAGGGTTCAGGCAATTCTCCTGCCTCAGCCTCCTGAGTAGCTGGGATTACAGGCACGTGCCACCATGCCCAGCTAATTTTTTGTATTTTTAGCAGAGATGGAGTTTCACCATGTTGACCAAGATGGTCTCAATCTCTTGACCTCGTGATCCACCTGCCTCGGCCTCCCAAAGTGCTGGGATTACCCACGTGAGCCACCGTGCCTGGCCCTGCTTGTTTTTTTCTAACTCTCAGGGATTTGATACTGAAAGTGCTGAGCCCCTGCATGCCAGGAGTATTTTATTCCCCTTTATATTTCTAGTCTCTTAACCCCATCATATATTTGTTCTCAATACCTCAATACATGCTTGCTAGATAAATTTTTCTTGAGCACAATTGACCTCCCTGGTCATCTCAATTTTGGATGAAGTCTTCCTTTGGAAGTGGGTAAGGCTGAGCTAGTAAAAAAGAGCCAGCAAGACGATGAGTCAGTAGTGAGGGGATGTTTACTACCTGGGATCAGAAACAAAAGTAACTGTAGCCTACTGCAGCAGCTCGTGTCTGCAATCCCAGTAGTTTGGAGGCCAAGGCAAGAGGATCATTTGAGGCCAGGAGTTCAAGACAAGCCTGGGCAACACAGAAAGACCCTATCTTTACAAAAAAATTTTCCAAAAAAGTTAGCTGGGCATGGTGGTGAATGCCTGTAGTCCCAGCTACACGGGAGGGTGGGGTGGGAGGATCTCTCGAGCCCAGGAGGTTGAGACTGTAGTGATCCATGACTGTGCCTCTGCATTCCAGTCTGGGACACAAAGACTCCATCTCAAAAAAAAAAAAAAGTGACTTGTGAAAGAACACTAATACCTCTGTCCCTGACTCAAACTATACCAAGCTCTACCTGCAGGCCCCCAACCTACTTTTAGAGACAACTGACCTAGAGAAGTCCAGTGCCCCTTTGTCAGGAGGCCCTAGAAAGCGGGCCTAGAAGAACATATCTCCACCCCTAGCCCATGGTCAGAGCTAGGCATGCCTGTTGTCAGCGCCACCCTTGAAGACCATGCCCTGGCAGACGCCAGCCCTCCAGGCTGCAGTGACCTCATCTTACCCACTAAAACTGACCTGGATTACCATTCGCCAAGTGCTCTGTCAGGAACTCCACTCCCTCCCTTCACAAGCACCACACCAGAAAAGGCACTTCATCCATCCTTACTTTATGCACTGGATAACAAGGGGAAATTAAGCAGCATGGCTAAGGACAGAGGACTAACAAGTAATTGCCACTGAGCCTCAATCTCACGACATCTGTCCCTAAAGCCTCTTTGTAGCACATGCCAGTAACAGCAGCAATAACAAAGCAATGAAAGCAAGCAGCTAAGGTTCACATGTTACTTACTGAATAAAAACAGGATGCTAAGCGCCTAATATGCATCAGCTCAGATAACCCCCATAACAAACTCCTAGGGCACTGACATGATTCCTATTTTATACATTCAGAAGCAGGTTTAGAAAAGTTAACTGTCTGTGGCCGGGCATGGTGGCTCACACCTGTAATCCCAGCACTTTGGAAGGCTGAGGCAGGCAGATCATGATGGTCAGGAGTTTGAGACCAGCCTGAACAACATGGTGAAACCCTATCTCCACTAAAAATACAAAAATTAGCCGGGCGTAGTGGTGTGTGTCTGTAATCCCAGCTAGTCAGGAGGCTGAGGCAGGAGAATCATTTGAACCCAGGAGGTGGTAAGCCGAGATGGCGCCCCTGCACTCCAGCCTGGGCAATAGAGGGAGATTCTGCTTCAAAAAAAAAAAAAAGAAAAGTTAACCATCTGTGTGGACTTAGCAAGTAAGCAGCAGAGCAGACTGGAACCCAGGCAGTAGAGTCCAGTGCCCAGCCCTTGCTACACTTTGCACAGCCTCTCCAGGAAACTGAAGGAAAGCCCATGCAGGAGGTGGTAAATACCTCACTTCCAAGACCCAGTTTTCTTTCTTTTTTTTTTTTTTTTTTTTTTTAAGATGGGGTTTCACCATGATGGCCAGGCTGGTCTTGCACTCCTGACCTCAGGTGATCCACCCACCTCACGTGATCCACCCACCACAGCCTCCCAAAGGGCTAGGATTACAGGCGTGAGCCACCACGCCCGGCATGAGACCCAGTTTTCTCACCTATGAAAGTGTTGGAGCAGATGACAGGTCTAAGGTCCCTTCCCACCCATAGTTTTGCAACAAGCATAGGATCAGGACAGCCATACTCCACCATGACCAGAAGCTAAAAATAAACCACTGGAGACTGACTCACCCTTTTTTTCTATTTTTTAATTTTTAATTGTAGTAAAATATATGTAACATAAAATTTGCCACCTTAACTTGTAAGTGTATAGTTCAGTGGCATAAGTGTATTCGTGCATTATGTAACCATCACCATCATCCATCTCCAGAACTTTCATCTCCCCCAACTGACACTCTGTACCTGCTACACAACTACCCAGCTGCCCTCCCCTCTCAACCTACATTCTACTTTCTATGAATTTGACTATTCTTGGTACCTCATAAGTGGGATCATAGAGTACCTGTCTTTTATTTCTGTGCTATTTAACTTAGCATAATGTCCTTACAGCTCATCCATGGTGCAGCATGTGGCAGGATCTACCATACTGTGTTTATTTATCTCTCCACACTTGGGTTGCTCCCACCTTTTCACTATTGTCAATCACGCTGCCATGAACACTGGCATTCAAATAATTCTGGATTTTCAATAAGGCCAAATTGATTCAATTTATGTTCAACAACATATTTTAATATATCTGGGAATTTCTCATAAACAAAACTCTTTGTTTTCTGAAATTAAGGTGACCTCTCTAAGCACAAAGACTCAGTGCCTTGTCCTCAGAATCAGTCCCACAGAATATGCACACACAGCACTGTTCCCTTACTTGGTTCAAGCTCCTGTTATAAATGTGGCTCTTTGTCTATGATTAAAGAATAGGGTAAAAACACACTACCTAAAGAAATTAAGCTCCAAGTAAAGCACCACAATGAAGAAGATTTAAATGAACTCTGCAGGGGATTTAAGATGGATTTTTCTTGATACCACATCAATGTCTAGAGTAATTGTAGGATTTCTTTTAACCATCTGCAGTTAATTTAAACATTTAAAAAAGGAACGTTTCAGTGATAGAAGTCCTTGTTATTCTCACCTACAAGAAATGTCTTCATTTTGGTGTATGTGTTTCCTACCTTATTCCCTCACTCCATCTTCCCCAATAATGGAGAAATAAAGAGGAAAATTTGACAATCAACTGTCTTGTAGCACTTTGTGAATAATACTTCTGCAAATCAATAATATTGAAGTTTTTTATACTGCTAGGTCTACATGGGATCAGGCCACTCCTCATTCAAGGGGTCAAGGGTCACCTGGAAAATCTGATCTGTGGTGACAGCCATTAGACCTGCCAATCTCCTAGAGACGAGGGTGAAAGAGGCAAGGTGGCTAGTGGCCTCTGCATTCGGATATGATACAAAACACTTAAAAAGAGGAAAATTAAAGTCTTTTTTTAAAATGTTCAAAACAAAAGAGCTCAGACAACAACAATTAAACTGACAGTCAAATGACTGGGCTTTCACGGGAGATGGGAGCCCAGCAGCAATCATTACTTTCCCCTTTTGGAAAGACTCAAATCCAATACAGCCCAACAGCCCCATTTCAAGCTGTGGTCCCACAAATAAAGACCACTTCTGTCTCTCCCTACTCCGATCCTGAGGAAAGTGTTGAAATGCCACGAGCATCCTGCCTTGGATCCAAAGCAGAACTTTAAAGACATCTGACTGTCATTCTTCAGGCTTTTCCTCTTTTAAGTCATAGAGCCCAATAAATAGAGCTGTTTCTGTGGTTTTCAGAAGGTGGGAGAGGCAGTCTGGAAGGAAGAGCTAAGTTTCATGAAGTTAAACCAGAAGGCTTTCTGCAATGCCCTTAAAATGCTTTCCATATGTGAACGATCTGTAAGATTCCCAGCCCAAAATACAATTCATGACTCCCAGACTTGACCATTTCTATTTCTTAACTACCAGAATTGTAATTACTTTTAACTACTTGGCAGCATCAAATCCACCACAGACAGATGAAGATTTCCAACCACTAGGATTCTCCTCCCCAGTGACCATATCCCAAGTTTTGGGGTTAGGATTCTACAAGTTACCCAAATAAAATGCACTAACTCAAAATGGCCTAAAAATTACTTCAGCTCTATTTAAGCATTCCATAGAACTTGAAAATTAACAGGGTTACTGAACCACTCACTGACTTCCTCTGCTATCCCTAAAAAATAAAAATTTAACTACTGTCATGGTTTCTTTCAATATATAACCTCACCCGTTTGATTTTTATAACTAAAAAAAAGATATTTTACAAAGGACAAAAGGAAATTATGCATATAGGTACTAAACACACTCCTATGAATCTAGAGAAACAAATTGCAGGGGCACACACAAACACAGTTAATCCAGCCTTTCATCCTTTAAAGAAAAACCACCAAAAAAGGAAACATGAGTCATGAATTACACTCAAGTATTTCATGGAAAGCAGCAAGCTGCTTCTAGGTCTAAAAATATCCTCTGAACATTAGGCCCTGTGTTTATTTTTTCCACCTTCCACCCAACTTGCTGGATGTCCTTTAGTAAAAAATATTGGTTCCAAATTAAAAAAAAAAAAAAGAAAGAAAAGATATCTCTTAAGATAACGTGGGCTTCAGCAACCAAAAATAAATGACCATATGCAGGTGAGGCAAAGCCACCACCTGACCTATTAGGTGAAGACACCAATCACTTTGATAAAGCTGTAGAAACACCACCACGCATGAGGTACCTGGGGAAAAGCTTGGTAATACACATACAAAATGATTAAGAATACTGAGGGGATCACAGTGGTTGTCACTGAGCTAAAGGAAAAGAAAAAAAATTGCAGAAAAAAATTTAGAGATCCATTACCTACTGCAGCTCCCACACTCATTAAGATCACCATATTCTAAATTCTAAACTCTAAATTCACACGGCATTTTTCTCCTAGGTAAATAACTTATTTCTTTCTCCCCTCTGCTCTGCCTTCCAATTTCTCACCTCAGACAATGAGTAAAGAGTTTTTGAAAATACCAAACATGTCCCCACACTGTAGATGAGCAAGAAACTAATCTTTAACGTCCATTCCCCATGAAACCCAAAGTATTGCTACATATACATTGAACAAGTTAGTGTGTTGAATATTAAATACTGTTTGTAGTTCTGAAACCAGCATACCCCCAGTAACTAAAGGGTAACAGATACCTTAAACTAGGATTGTAATAGCAATCCATAAATATATCATTAGGAACATTATGCAGCTGAATGATCCCTGTCTACAGTGTGTGTAGGGATGCTCCATAATTAATGCTTTATTAAAACTGTTCTCTGAAGATCTGACTGAGAAAAGATGAGAATCAGAGCCAGCTGTGCTGTTTAATAGTTTCTCTGAAAAAGGCATGTGTGGAGGTGGCTTATTTGAAATTCTCCCTTCAACATTACACTCCTATCTTTGACACTTTTTTTTCTCCTTTGTCTTCGTTTCTCTACCTTTTAAGGCTGAAGAACATAGGACATTTAATTAATAATCAAAGATTTTAAGAACATTGATGCTTAAGACGCTGTGTTTCTATCAAACATTGATCCAGGTCATCCAGGAAGGCTTTGTGCTGTAGAATAAACACATGCATTCATGCAATTTTAATGAAAATACTTCTGCACCCATGCACTTTTTTTGTGTTTAAACTGCTGTTCAATACCCTGAATATTTCAAACATCCCTACTACAGTGGCTAGGAAAGCCAAACGCAGAGAGAGCATGTATAGGAACCCAAAATAAGTATTATAAGAATTTAAATACAAAATGACAGAATGTCCTAATTTTGTATTTCATAAGCAAAATAACTGTTCAGATTAGAAAAAAAAGATACACGGTCTTAGATATTTATTACCATTTTCCAGATAGGTTTATTATCAATAGGCATACGTTCTGTGTTTATATTTTTTTAAAGGAAACAACATCAAAAATTTTTTAAGAAAAAGAAAACGTTTGAAAGGTCACATCTAGAGATAATTACTAACGTTGTGACCCTAGTTCCAAATCACCACCCATCCACAAGTACATACACAGGCCATGCCCACAATTTTACATATGGATTCATGCTACAAATTGCCTGGCCAGAATCTGTCCCCCAAGCCTAAGCATGTCAAGGAAAGGTTGCCATGTGAATATAGATCACATCATTTGCCTAACAGAACTCCATCATATGACTGGACCAATACTTCACTACCATTAATACAGTAATAAATTTCACTACCATTAACACAGTAATAAATACATCCTTGCACATCCCCAATTATCCTACTTGTGATAAATTCCAAGAAGTGCCTCAATCAAAGGGAATCTGGATATTGACACATATTGCCTAACTGGATCCCAGAAAGAAGAACCTGCAGGAAATACAGTGCCATTTGGCTCTGTACCCTTGCCAAGGCTGGGTTTTGTAAATTTTATTTTTTAGTTGTACGCTGCAAATCTTAATCCCATTAGTCACTTCAACCATTTTTAGGATGCTTTTGCTACTCAGCCGTTCTTCATTTTTACATAGCAAAAATTCACCAGACTTCATCCATAGTGCATAGTCTCTGCATGATATGTTATGTTTAGAAAATATTCTCCAGTTCAAAAGAAACCATATTTTCCTTTTACAGTCTTTTACCTTTATATTTTCCAACTACTGAAAATTTATTATAAGGTGTGACAACAAGGATTCAAGTTTATTTCTCAAATGGATAGCTAACTATCCAAATGCCATTTACTAAATAATCCATTTTTTACAGTGATTTTAAATATTGCCTTTATTGTATACCAAATCACCACAATGTACGACTTACTTCTGGACTTTCTATTTTGTTGCACTGACTGACTAAATTATCAAATGATTCATTTAAAGTCTATTCCAACATCGAAAGGATAGACTGCCAGTGTCAAACTCTGCCTCCACTATTAACACTGTGTATTATTTTGGATGAGGCACTACACTTCTCTGTGCCTTAGTTTCTTCATCAGTAAAATGGGCATAATGGTAACTACCACAGGAGATCAACAGAGACTTGATCCCTCCCTTCAGAAATTTAGAGACCAACTGAAGGAGACAGGCACTTAATCAAATGGCCATAAAATTAATACACAATCACAAACCATGGTGAATATAATAAAAGGAACCTGATCCAACCTAGTAGGTCAGAGAAAGGGGTTCCAATAAGTAACATCTGAATTAAGGTCTATAAGGATAGGTGGGAGTGAACTAGCCCCAGGATGACATGAAGTGGGCAGGTGGGAGAGTGGGCTCAGATCCCTTGACCAGCAACTCTGCAAAGGGCTGGTTTCTTCTAACCCTCAATTTCTCAGTTTAAAGACACATCCTCAGGGAAACACTGCATGACCACACACTTCTGTGAGACACAGTTATGGTCTTTGGTAACAAAAATAATAATGTAAATCATATCATACAGTCTTATTTAACAGAGTTCCAGCTGGAGATGTTCCATAACCCTAGTTTTGGTAAAACATGAGAAGCAGTTCTTTTCCCTCAAAGCTATCCTCTCTGAATATGAATGTAAAGTGTCTGTGCAACCATCATCTGCTCTTTTTTATGTGCAAATAGTAGTACTCTGTTCACTTTTCAAATGAGGCTGGTAAGCGCTTCCCCAGCTGTACCTCATAAACAACCTTAACCTTTCTACATACTGAAAAGAACATGGCCTCTCTCCACAACATAATGTCAGGTATGACCTCCATGTAAGAGTGCCCTAGCATTGTTCTTTGTTGTACTTGTGACAAATTCTAATTATATGTTTACATGATCGTGGGTCTGTCTCCCAAACTGCACTGCCAGTTCCAAGGGGCAGGGAATGAGTATTTTATACATCTCTCTATACCTAAAACTCAGCACAGAGACTGGCTGGTAATTGACAAATGCCTACTGTTTGTAAGAAAGATGGATGACCAGAGCATAGAGAGGGGGAAACTGGCCCTAACCCAAGGTGGAGAGGCCAGGGTCAGATCAGACAAGCCCTTGCAACTCTCCAAGGAGAGTTTTTAAATCAAAATAATTTATAGAGTAGATTATTAATGAATAGTTCCATAATCTGAAAAGGAAAACACACAAATCAAACTCACACCTTCCTTTCTACAAGTAATGTGCAATTATGAAAGAAGTCTCTTGTAAAACCCTCACTCTAAGAGAACCAGCTAAGAAGCACATAATACAGAATACATGACTAACAAAGTTCCATTATGCTACCTCTACCTTCATTCAAAAATCATTGTTACATAGTGATTTATTATTTTTAAATGTTGAGATCTAAAACCACTTTAAAAAAACCAAAGCCTGAAGTTTTGCAGCAAATAAAAGCATCAATTTGGTATATGCTTCAGCAGATCACTACACAAGAAAACAAGTCTCTTGAGGCAAAGTCTCAACTGTTTCTCAACTTACAAGTTAATATTGTCCCCAGAAACGTCACAAGATGCTGCAGAGGCTGGAAAAGCAAGCTGTTCTCTATAAATGATTTCACATAAATTAATTGACTCAGAGGTCAAAGCACTTGCCATTGGAGCCATCAAAGAGTAGCAGGCCCCAGAGAAAGCCAGGCCATCCATTCAGGTATGCTTGTGCCCTGCAATCCGCCACCCTCAGCACACCAGTGGATCTTACCAGACGTGTCCTCTCTGGGAGAAAGACAACAGTGGCCTGCCCATCTCATTACTCAGGCTGTGTTTCATGGTAGTGTTTTTTGGGTTTTTTTTTTTTTTTTCCATTTTGATCTATTTTGTTTGGGTTGGTGAGAAGAGTATATTATTTTAACATTTATAGTTTCCTAAACTTTGTATTTTCTGTCTTCAAAACAGAAGCCTACCAGAGGCTATTAATAATATTCTGCATTCAAGTTCAAAGGGTATCACTGGGAATGTCTTCTATCACAGGTATCACTCCCTCATTTCATTCTTTTTTTGCTAGAATGGCACTGCCTACAGGTTTTCTTGCTGAGAAGCTAAGAAGTGACAGATGCACAGGAGACTCCTGGCCTAAGGGTTGGAGAATGAGGCTGAGCAACTCACACCAAATTGCCAAGAACATCTTACAGGTGTACTCCTCCACACTATACACGTCTTAGCTGCCCTCCTTCCCTTTACAAAAACACTGTGTCAACACCATGACACTATTTTTCCTACAGATAAGACTAGGGAACTGAAAAAAAAAATTCATTTAAAATATATGCCAGCAGAAGTTATTAGCAGCTGTTTATTTATAATGTTTCTACACTTCTCCTTGTTGAAACTAGAAGAGTAGCCATACATTCAGAAGAAACCCAGGCAGCACAATTTAATTCAGGGCTCTGCGGAGGACAAGGCAGGTGTTCCAATAGTTTTAAGCTAAATGGCTAATGAAGCAAACTGACATCTATTTATAGTTCTAGAACTTGGCTAGAAACTGGGTTTGCTCCTAGTCCCCATGATGGCTCCTAAAATTATTCGATTCCTTGTTTTCAATTTATCCTAAGAAAGTGGGGTTACAAGTAAAGATGATGGAGTGGAAAGATAATTTTGTAATAGATCAAATTACCAAAGATAAGAAAGAAAATGTAGAAACACTAACTGCTCACCCATAAACCCAACGACCAGGAATAATCACTGTTCAAATGTTCATTTAAAAAATGATCTTATTGTTTGGGAGGCTGAGGTGGGTAGATCATGAGGTCAGGAGTTCAAGACTGGTCTGGCCAATATGGTGAAACCCATCTCTACTAAAAATACAAAAATTAGCCAAGCACAGTGGCAGGCACCTGTAATCCCAGCTACTCAAGAGGCTGAGGCAGAAGAATCGCTTGAACCTAGGGGGTGGAAGTTGCAGTGAGCAGAGATCGTGCCACTACACTCCAGCCTAGGTAACAGAGTGAGACTCCCTCTCAAAAAAAATAAAATAGATAAACAATCTTACTGTAGTGACATAGCATAGGGCCTTTTCTATAAATTTTTAGTGCATTTTAACTCTATCATAGCTGTATTTTTACAATATTGGGCTTACTATATATTGCATATCTGCTTTACGGCAGGCTTTTTTCATTTTAGCAATAATCATGAATATTTCCCTACTACCATAAATATTGCCCTATGGATAAAATAGCTGTAGAGATTTCATAATACTGACATATAGATTTACTTTCTTATCCCTTATTTAAGTTGTTTCCAATTTTTCATCACAATAACTACTACGGTGAACAATTTTGTACATAAGTTGTACATACTTATACATTTACTTTCTGTGAATAGTTCCCTAAAAACAGAATTACAGGGAAGAGAACTACTGATCTCCAGAAGTGTTTTGACAGTTTACACTTCCATCATAAATGAGGACCCATGTTCTTATGCTCTTGCTAACCCAGAATGTTATCCTTTTCATCTCTGCCAATCTAAACAATGAAAAATGTCAGATATTGCTGTTTGATTTCCTTAATTTTTGCATTCATATCTTGGCCACTTGTTCTTTCAAATACTGCCTTTCCATATTCTTGTCTAATTTTTCTACTAAAGTCTTCATTTCTTCTTCTTAGTGATTACTAAGAGCTTTTAGATATATCTTGGTTTGATGTGTAAGGTGACAACAGGATTCACGGCTAAAAACTACTGGCAGTTACTGGCTCTGAAACGAGATGGTCTGGTTTCAATCCTGACTCTGCCACTGACGCTGTATAAGCTTGGGCAACTTACTTCACCCCCATGCTTCCGTTTCCTCATCTGCATAATGGGGATATAATAACGCTCACCGGGTTGCTATGAGTAACACATGAGTTAAAATAGTACCTAGGCATGCTAGCCATTTTCATAATGAAGGAAGTTTATTTTAAACTTTCAAACTTACAATTTTATTACGGTGTGTTTTAAGTTCTACATTAACTTTTAGAAATATGTGATGTATTTTAAGCAGAAATAAATACATCAAAAATATGTGCATAGGACACCCTCTTTAAATATACATAAGGATAAATAGGAAGAAACAGGAACTATGTATTCATTCAATAATTATCAATTAAATTCCCACTACAGGCTAGGAACTAGGAACATAATGAATTATAGAAAGGCAGGGTCCCTCTCTTTATACCAAGCACTACACTTCAGAGATACAACAGGTAATTTTGTTTTTTTCTTTTTCTTTTAAGTTCCAGAATACCTGTGCATAAAGTGCAGGTTTGTTACATAGGTATACATGTGCCATGGTGGTTTGCTGCACCTGTGAACCCATCACCTACGTTTTAAGCCCCAAATGCATTAGCTATTTGTCCTAACGCTCTCCCTCCCCTTGCTCCCCCACTCTCCCACAGGCCCTAGCATGTATTGTTCCCCTCCCACAACAGGCAATTTTCATTGCACATGGAGGGACATTTAAGCCACACTAAATGAGGGAAGGGTAACCTTTCTGAGAAAATATCAAGCTGATAAAGTAGAGATTAATCAAATACAAAGTGGAAGGAAGGGAATTTCCACAGAGAGGGAACAGCATGGTGCAAATGCTTGAAAGCCAAGGAACACTGTGTGGGAGAACAGCGAGATGTCAGGGTAACTAGCACAGCTACAGCTCAGAGCACATACAGTGTGAGAGTGAGAGAGTAGGTCACTGAGCAGGACACAGACGACACTTCAGACTTCTGAACAGGACCTTGAAAGGACTTATCCTGGGAGCCATAAGGAGCCACTGAAGAATTTTAAGCAGAAGAACAATGCTAGATTTGCTCTTTAGAAAGTTCACTATAGCCACACTAGATAATGAACCAGAGGGGAATGAGACCAGAAGCATAAAATGTCAGAACCTAAAACCATGCCCAAGACCATATTACCTCAGCTGTACAACTGAGAAAATGCAGGTGTGAGGAGGAAGAGGTTGATATCAAGTGACCAGTGACTGGTCTGGGGTCTCACAAGTGCTCAGAATGGAAAAACTAGGAGATCTGAAGTCTCTGAGCTTCTAATTCTGGGCTCTTATTGATCTTGTGCTACACAGTCTGATGATGGATGGTACTGCACCATTTTCTAAACTGTCTCAAGAGCTTCTCTTAAATAACATGTCTACCTCCTTTCTGAACATCAGGCACAGAACAGATGACTCAGTGCTACTCTAAAAAATGACCTTCCTTTTTCTAAAATATAATTAAATACCCCATTATGGGCAAAAACCTTGGTGATCAGAAAATAGTCAACCATTTCCATAGTCAAATGATGTATGGGAAGGAGCATATTTTGAACAAGACAGTTGGTACAGACTTGTGTCCTTGTAAGGATGCAGCAAAAAAGCAAACTCAGTTTTTCTTATTATATATATCTCGAAACACCCAACACAGACTACTTCTGTGACCACTGGTCACCAAAATGGGTGGAGATTTCTCTCTACCAGCAACTCATTCTGCAGATGATTCTCCACTGGACACCAGCTGAGTGTTCTGCAATTCAATTCAATTCTGACACTACGTGGAGATAGCATGAGATCCCACAGGTTGAGGGCTCAGTCCCACAACTGGCTTCAGATGCCGGTCACAGGCACAGTCCTGTGCTTCTGAACTACCAGCTGTAAATCAGGGTTCCCACAACTCGCTGCTGTGGTTCAATTAATTTGCCAGAGCAGCTCACAGAACTTAGGGAAACACTTACTTATGTTTAGCCATTTATTAGAAAGGTATTACGAAGGATACAGATGAACAGCCAGATGGAAGGATGCATGGGTCAAGGTATGCGAGAAGCAGCCTGGAGCTTCTATACCCTCTCCAGGTTCCCTCTCCTTCAGGAACCTCCACGTGCTCAGCTGTCTGAAAACCCTCCCAAACCCTGTGGTGTTGGGTTTTTATGGAGGCTTCATTACACAGGCATGACTGAGTAAATCACTGGCCTTTGGTGATCTGCTTACCCTTCACCCCCTTTCCCCTCTAAGGAGGCTGGAGGACAGGGCTGGAAGTCCCAACCTTCTAAGCATACCTTGGTCTTCTGGTGAACAGCCCCCAATCTGAAGCTATAGGAGCCCCCAGCCACTGGTCATTTCAAAACAGTGAAAAGACAGTTATCACTCTGGTGATCCCATGGGTTTTATAAATTTTTTTCTGTGAGGAAACAGGGAGACCAAATACATATTTCACAATATCACAGTCCTCAAGAACACTGAATCCCCAAATTAAAATATCTATTTTATTCTTCCATTCTAATTCAGTGAAGGAGGAAATATCACGGTATTGTTAGGATATCTACCACTTGTTTATTTGTTAATCTCCTGTTTCTACAATGGCAGAATAAACCTCAAGCTCACAGATTTACTCAGGCAAAAGTATCCAGGATTTAAATTTGTTTTGTATGATAATCGATAGTGATTTTTCCATTTAAGAAAGTGATTCAATGATTTTAAGATGACTCAGTGTGATGATTAATTTTATGTGTCAACTTAACTGGGTTAAGGGATACCCAGATAGCTGGCAAAATATTTCTGAGTGTGTCTGCCAGGGTGTTTCCAGAAAGATTAGCAGCATCTGAATCAGTAGGATGAGCAAGGAAGACCTGAGAGCAGCCGCCATCCAATCGCTTGAGGGCCTGGGAAGAACAAAAAGCAAAGTTGCTCTTTCTTATTGAGCAAAACTTCCATCTTCTCCTGCCCTTTGCCATCAGAACTCCAGATTCTTGAGCCCTTGGGTTTGGGACTTACACCAGCAACCCCCAGGTCCTCAAGCCTTTGGACTTGGACTGTATTATACCACCGGCCTTCCTGGTTCTCCAGCTTGTAGAAAACATACTGCAGGATTTAGTCTCCATAATCACATGAGCCAATTCCCATCATAAATTCCTCTCATATATCTAGATATCATATTGGTTCTGTTTTGCTGGAGAATCCTAATGCAGTCAGCAAACATGAATAAAGATGGACAAAATGTCAGGAAGATACAACTGAACAATATACTTATGAAACAGTCAAATTATTCCACCATAATCACATGGAAAGATCCTGCAGAAAATGCCTACGTTCACTTGAATCATTCATAGCAACAACCACTGGACACGGTTTTATTGGACACTATGAGCTTAGTAAGGTTCCAGGTTTTACACCAGTAATTCCATCTTGGGCTACTTACAAGCATGTCAAACTGCTGATGAACTTGGAGACCCAAAAAGGAACTGTGGAAAACATTACTTCACAAACAACCGTGCTCTCAGCACTACACAGTACAAGTAAAACTGGTCCTAATCTTTACAAACACTCTGTATAAAGGTTTTTCCTGACTAACTGACACAAATGTACCCTTTTCAATAGGTACAAATGTACCTATTGAACAAAGAAGTTCAATACACCAATGAAATAATGGGACAAGCAATTTATGGAATCTAAATAAGTTCTTATAAATAGTCCCCTTGCCCCTCTCGGGTGGTGCAATCTCTGACTGCTACCCAGGTTGCAACCCCTATTCCTGAGTAAATGCAAATTTACCTCTGAGGAGTTGACCTTTTTTGGAAGGCGCAGGAGGGGAGACAACACTAAGCATTTAGGTAATTTAGATATTACAAAGGGCAAGCTGGTACATATCACATAATATCAGCATAACTCACTGCTTCATAAAAGTGGAGGAGGTAATAGTCATTGATTAAGGAAAACAATTGATAACAGTGATTTTATGATAAGTTTTCTGTTTAAGACATGTCCTTTCATGTAAGGTAATATTTTGGTGAAAATGTATCAAAATGCTTTAAATCTGTATGTCTTCAGACACAGGAAGTAGCTGAAAGAGCTTGCAGAAAATGAACTAAACATTAGCCAGGTGCAATGGCTCAGGCCTATAATCCCAGCACTTTGGGAGGCCAAGGCAGGCATATCGCTTGAGTCCAGGAGTGTAAGACCAGCCTGGGCAACATAGCAAGACCCTGTCTCTACAAAAACTACAAAAATTAGCCAGGAGTGGTGACGTGAGTCTGTAGTCCCAGCTACCTGGGAGGCTGAGGAGGGAGGCCTGAGCCTAGGAGGAGGAGGCTGCAGTGAGCCATGATCACGCCACTGCAACAGAGTGAGACCCTGTCTCAAAAACAAAACAAAAATAAATTAAATGCATCTTAACGATCACAAAAACATCTGTCGAACGATTTAAGTCGTGTAAAGAATGACATCTTTCTAGCTTTTCTCAGAGCTAGGAAAAAGGAGCTTTCCATGTCTAGAACACGGGGATGATGAGCACTATAGACAACTCTGGAAAATTTGGACTGTATTCAAGATTTCTATAATGGCCAAATGAGTGAAAAATCCAAAGATTTTAGAATTATGAGCTTCAAAGGGCCCAAAATACATAGAGCATAATGTATGAGAAGAATGGAAAAGAAACAAATTCATGTTTGTTAAACTTAATAAAAAAGTGAAATGGGAGACAGAACTCAAGTGCAAAGTTGAGCACAAGAAGATCTCTGGTTAACAGGCTAGTAATATTCATCAGCAAACTCTTAACAACAGTATTGATGAACAGCTCCAGAAAACACTTCCTTTAGCCAGTGTATTAGATGATGATGATGATGTGGAATGGCCACAGCAAAGGGTCTATAGGTCCTCCTTGCCCAGATGCAGCCACTTAACCAGCAAAATAATGAATGGTATAAATACAAATATCAAGCCACTGTACACAACATTAACTCAACAGAAAGAAGCACATTAGGGTCACCTCAGTGAGTAGTACATGCAGAAAATGACAACGGAAGTGAGAGGTGTGTCCACCCTGTAATCCGTTTCTACAGGACACCTCCCCTTCAGCTTACTTACCACTCAGACATAAAACCAGGCCACAATATTCTCTCCCTGACCAAGCTGTTCAACTGACACCAAGTCCCTAAAATATATCTCAGGGTTCCAGACCTCATACTTTCCAAATTATGTCTGGCACTTCCTTTAGCCAGCATACCTAAAAAACCATTCAGGGCTAAGGATCCATGAATCACGTCAAAGAACACAGGGCTAACACATCACAGAAAATGGCCCACATGCTAAGGGGCCCATGACCATCCTCACCCCTGCTGCTTACACCACAACACAATTCAAGTGTGCTACACAAATCTGCAATCCTCAATATTTTAATGAACAACTTCAAAATAACACGTAGCCATCTGGCATGCCTGTACTAGGTAAGGGCATTTCACTGTCTGTGCTGGCATCAGCCTTCCCCAAGCACAAACACAGATGCTAGGTTAACGGTCAACTCCTCTACTCTCACTGAAATCCCTGCCACACTGTTAGAGACTAAGAATTCAAAAACTTCTTTGCAGATCTATAGTCTCTCCATTCCAAGGTTTGTGAAGCTGTCACTGTTCTACCAGCCCACCAAGCTAACAAGCTAAGGTACTACCTAGCAAGTACTTAACAGTGCCACTGTTTAAAACTGATCAGCAAAAAAAAAAAAAAAAAAAAAAAAAAAAAACCACACCTGATCGGGGCCACAGAAATAAACTTGTGCCTCATGAAAGAAAAACATCTAAATATCAAAATGCTCAGGCCAGGTGTGATGGCTCACACTTGTAATCCCAGCACTTAGAAGGACCAAGGCAAGCAGATCCCTGAGGTCAGGAGCTCAAGACCACCCTGACCAACATGGAGAAACCCCATCTCTACAAAAATTACAAAATTGGCTGGGTGTGGTGGCACATGCCTGTAATCCCAGCTACTCAGGAGGCTGAGGCAGGAGAATCACTTGAACATGGGTGGCAGAAGTTGCTGTGGGCCAAGACAGTGCATTTGCACTCCAGCCTGGGCAACAAGAGTGGAGAAAAAAAAAAAGCCCAAGCACTGTAGAAAAAAAAAAACCCTATAAAATATAAAAAAAAGGCATATGGGCCAGGTATAGTGGCACACACCTGCAGTCCCAGCTACTCTGGAGGCTGAGGTGAGAGGATTGCTTGGGCCCAGGAGATTGAGGTTGCAGTGAGCTGTGATCAAGCCGCTACGCTTCAGCCTTGGTGACAGAATGAAATGCGGTCTCAAAACTCACATGGAACATATTGAGCCTTATGTAATAAGAAAAGACTTATTCAGCAAACTAGACTTAAAATTCTTAAAATTCATACGTGCATATATATGTTGTGTATGTGCATATGGACATGCACCTATACATACATTTACAAGCTCACAAATAAGTTAATAAACAGACACACAACAAATTAATTATAGACGTAAGAAATAACAAAAACTGCTAGCTTTTTAACCAAAAACCCACTTTTACATCTGGGGCACATGGCTAGGCTACACTTGCCTTCTTCCTTTTCTCTTGGGTGTACCATAGAGGGGCCACGTTACAAGTTCCAGTCAACCAAACATAAACAATACCCATTTATTATCTTATAATTCTATAAACCAGAAGTCAGGGCCAGCTTATCTGAGCTCCCCGTTTAGGGCCTCACAAGGCCAAAATCAAGGCATTGCCTAGACTGGTCTATTATTTGGAAGCTTGCGGGAAGAACTCAGATTCTTGGCAGAGTTCAATTCTTTAAGGTTGTGGGTCTAAGGTCCCTATTTTCCCTGCTGGCTGTCATCCAAGAGCTGATCTCTGCTCCTAGAGGCTACCTGAATTCCTACTCACATGGCCTCTCCCTCTTTAAGGCAACAACAGCATGTCCAGTCCTGCTCACACTTCCAGTCTCTCTAATTTTTCCTTCCGCTACCAGCCAGAGAAAATATCCTGCTTTTTCAGGACTTATGGGATTAGATCAAATCCAATCATCTAATCTTCCCTTTAGTCTTATAAAGTTAAATTCTCAGGAATGATATTTTTTCAAATTGAATGTTGTACCCACACAAAGGGGAGGAGACTACACAAGAGCAAGAGTCACTGAGAGTCGTAGCATTCTGTCTACTACATTCCTTTTCCAGGCCTGGCTCATGAATATCTCCCATGCTTGTTAAAACATACTCTTTCCCTTTGGCAACGTTGAAAACCATGTGCTAAGATGGCAGAACCCATCCAGGGTCATCCTGATTCTCTGAAGCAAATAACAGGAAATATAAATGAAAAGGACTTTAAACAACAAAGCACGATTAAGACTTCTTGGCTAAGCCAAAGTACCAGGCGCTAAGTTCAGAGTAATACAGCCAAGTCTACTGGTTTAAAATTAGATCTAAAAAAGAATTTCCATCATAGAAATTGGCAAATGAAACTGACAAGAAGAAAACATATATCAGAAGCCTATTAAGTTGAAGTTTTTCTGGTTTTTTTTGTTGTTGTTGTTTCTGAGACAGTGTCTTGCTCTACTGCCCAGGCTGCAGTAGTGTTGCAATCTGGCTCACTGCAACCTCCGCCTCCAAGGTTCAAGAAATTCTCATGCATCAGCCTCCCAAGTAGCTGGAACTACAGGCATGCACCACCATGCCGGGCTAATTTTTGTGGTTTTAGTAGAGAAGGGGCTTCGCCATGTTGGCCAGGGTGGTCTCAAACTCCTGGCCTTAATGATCTGCCCACCTCAGCCTCCCAAAGTGCCAGGATTATAGGTGCGAGCCACCATGCATGGCCAGAAGCCTATTAAGTTTCTAAAGAAATTCCATTACTCAAATCAACCATGAGTAGTTAAAAGCCTGTGACTGTAAAACAATCCTCAAATTTAAATAAACAGGAAGTTGACTGAAAAAGTTATGCAGTTCCCAAAGGGGGCACATTTCCTCTCGCCCTTCTTAGATCTAGCCAAATATATATAAGAACAAAAGAGTTCTTCCCAGATTGCAGAGCCAGATTGTATAACCAAGGAACTTCCTCTGCTGCTGGGCAGGGGACTTCATAATGTCCCCCTGCAGGATGCCATCACTGTTATGGACAATAGCTGTCCTGACTCCCATTCTCTCCTTTCCTCAGTGGGAGTGTTCACTATGGACATTATTTTCTGTACTTTTTTTTTTTTTGAGACACTCTCACTCTGTTGCCCAGGCTGGAGTGCAATGGCATGATCTTGGCTTACTGAAGCCTCTACCTCCCAGGTTCAAGGTATTCTCTTGCCTCAGACTCCCGAGTAGCTAAGATTACAGATGCACACCACCAAGCCTGGCTAATTTTTTTTATTTTTAGTAGAGACAGGTTTTGCCATGTTGGCCAGGCTGGTTCAAACTCCTCAAGTGATCCGCCTGCCTTGGCCCCCCAAAGTGCTAGGATTGCAGGCATGAGCTATGGAGCCCAGTCGATTTCCTGTACATTTAAAAGCACAGGCTGACTATCTGCTTTATGTTTCATTCAAGCATTATTCCGTGATATGATTTGGCTGTGTCACCACCCAAATCTCATCTTAAACTATAGTTCCCATAATCCCCATGTGTCATGGGAGGGACCTGGTAGGAGGTAATTGAGTCATGGGGGTATGGGGGTAGGTACCTCCATGCTGTTCTTGTGATAGTGAGTGAATTCTCATGAGATCTGATGGTTTTAAGAGGCTTTTCCCCCACTTCGCTCTGTACTTCTCCTTGCTGCCATCACATAAAGGACATTTTTGATCCCCCTTCCACTATGATTGTAAGTTTCCTGAGGCCTCCCCAGCCATGCAGAACTGTGAGTCAATTAAGCCTCTTTCCTTTATAAACTACCCAGTCTCGGGTATGTCTTTATTAGCAGCATAAGAACAGACTAATACATACCTTGACATTGAGGTATCTCTTAGCATTATAATACTATTCCCATTCGGATCTATGGGGAAAGGTCGGTTTCAACTATAAAAAAGATATTTCTTTTTTTTATATATATCATAATTCAAAAAAAGCCAGAAAACACTGCCTAGAGGTCCTTCAGAGTCCTAAGTATCCAAGCAAATCTCCATGGAACTGTGGGTTCTTCACAAGTATTACACACAGCTTCTCCATATTCATCTATACTATCTACAATTTGACTCAGGGGATGGGGGAGGGAGATTAGGGCAGAGCAACTACAACAACATATTTGCAATTTAGAAGTTGTACTAAATGTAAAACCTTCAAAAATAATGAAGTTACTTCCTAAAGCATTTGTCATCAGCTAATGATTTAGTACAGCACGAAGACATTTTGTTGGTACAATGCAAAAGACTTGGCAGGGTCTCACAATCATGGCATTTTAATAAGTATAGCTATAGCTCTCTTCTTAGTCTTTATTATCCATCAGATACCATGTACATCATTCTTAAGCTTTTGGGCTCCTTAAGTGCTTAGGGAAACAAAAAAATTCTAAACCAAAAACACCTAGAAGGGTTGTATTACAAAGTTTCAAAGCTTCATATGTTGTCTCCTGCTGTCTCAACATTCATTCCCACATACACTAACTGTGAACACTCCACCCAAGTAACCAGGTGTACAAGTGTGATAAAGCTGGCCCCTACCACAAGTTCACCTCTCTGCCTTCTGACCATGGCCTACCAATGCACCAACGCAAATTCATCACATGCACAAAAATGCACCAATGAAATCCCCTCCCACCTTTTCCTGTGAACTGCACCAAGATTGCTAGTAAAGGAATTTGCCCACAGTCCTTGCTCTCTCCACTCCCACCTGTTTCCCAACTGCTTAGCTGATCCTGCTCTCAGGGCCATCACCTCCACCCAATATGTGCCCCTCTCCTATTCTCCTGTACAGTGATTCTGCCATTCTAAGACCTGTGAGTACAATAAACTTTGTTTTCTTGAGCCTCTCCTGTGTCCCCTCTTGTGGCTACACCTCACTGACCACTACCTAAAAGAATACAGGATAAGTGTACAAAGGATTAAAAGAACAAAAAGGGGAAAGAGAGGCCAAAAACTCCAATTTCTGACTGGGTGCAGTGGCTCATGCCTGTAATCTGACACTCTGGGAGGCCAAGGCGGGCAGATCACCTTAAGCCACGAGTTTGAGAGCAGCCTGACCAACATGGAGAAACCCTGTCTCTACTAAAAGTACAAAATCAGCTGGGCATAGTGGCACATGCCTGTAATCTCAGATATTCGGGAGGCTGAGGCAGGAGAATCGCTTGAACCCAGGAGGCGGATGTTGCAGTGAGCCAAGATCATGCCATTGCACTCCAGCCTGGACAAGAGTAAAACTCTGTCTCAAAAAAAAAAAAAAATCCACTGACATCTTCCCCACTTAGTATCTTCCCTATCTGGCCTTAAATTCAGGACTGCTCATCCCTAGAAAGCCCCACCAGGTATCCACTTTGAAGTCTGAAGCAGTTCTTAAACTCCATCTTCTCACCTAATTATCGAGATTCATTTGTCAGTGTGTCCTGCCCTTCTTTCTCCTCTGCCTCAAGCTATTCCTCTGAAGAAAGCCCTCAAGTTGCTTGACGCCCTGAGACTCTGTATGCAGCAAAAGAGGCTTGGCAGAATGGAATTTGCTCTGCAAGCTTCAGCTCCCCTCCCCTGAATATTAAACCTCTCCCTTCCACAATGATATCTGTCCTCAAAGCAGTCATCATTTGCCCCAACCAAGTCTTGCCATTTTCTAGCATACTTCTAATTAATTTGCAGGCTACCTTAAAATTTTCCAAGTACACTGAAACAAAAATTCATAAAAAAATTTAAAACATTGAAGAATCACTATGCGGGGAAAAGCTTGCAAAAATATAACTTGTTTCAACAACAAAAACTTCAATCAGGAGGACTCTCAGGCTAGAGGGAAATCATTTTCAGTCACCACTTTCTTTTCATATCCCCACAGGCCCATGCGCCAGTATATCATCACATAGATGACTTAAAGCTCATTAATAACATTTTGTTTTATATGGTTAAATTGATCCTTATTATGCAAGCATGGCACTCTTACAAGCATTATCTTCATTCAATCCTGACACCTCTGGAAAGGTTTTTTATATCTGATTGCTGCTAAAATTAATGCAGAGAAGGCTGCATTTTGATTACGCATCCTAAAGCCCAGTAACAGAACTGTTGGAGTGAGGGTATTGTAAGAAACACCCATTTTCTCCTTATGACATGATCAATTTTTTTTCTTGAGATGGAGTCTCACTCTGTTGCCCAAGCTGGAGTGCAGTGGCAGCATCTCAGCTCACTGCAATCTCTGCCTCCTGGTTCAAGCGATTTTCCTGCCTCAGCATCCTGGGTTGCTAGGATTACAGGCACCTGCCACCACATCTGGCTAATCTTTTTGTATTTTTAGTAGAGACAAGGTTTCACCACACTAGGCAAGCTGGTTTTGAACTCCTGACCTCAAGGGATCCTCCTGCCCCAGCTTCCCAAAGTGCTGGGATTACTGGCATGAGCCACCACGCTCCGCGATATTTTTACTTTTTGAGGGGAGGGACAGCAATTAGGGATTTATTTAAGAAGCTGGTAATAGGCTAACGACATTCTCCCTCAGAAAAGTGCATGTACAAAACATGACTTATAATTTTATAAAATATATAGGCCCCTAGCAGCCTATTACAGACACTGGCTAAGAATCTGAAAGGGTACAGGTGTGGAAATCCTGGGTCAAGCAACAAGCCACAGCCAAGATTTTAAAGAGTGGACTGCTTAGAGGCAATTAAGAAACTGAGAATCTCACTGAGATAAAGTCATAACTATTTAATCCAATACTTTTAAGTTTCACATCTCACCAAATCAACAAATGCATGAAAGATTTATGTAATGGTCTCCTGAGCAAAGCATCTATATAAAATACAGCAATCTGAATGAGGAAATTAGGTAAAACAAAAGGACACAGAACACAAACATAATGAAATTTTCCCCGTTAAGGAATCCAAGTGTCACAGATAAGCACATACCAGACAGTATCATGAAACCCAGCCTACCCAAATTAATGTTATCATTTTAAAAAACCACAAAACGCAGTTTATAATAGGTATATTTCTGTCTCGGTCTACTAATAAAATACCGTACAATGAGTAACTTATAAATACAGTTTGGGAGGCTAGGAAGTCCAGGATAAAGGCACCAGCAGATCGTGTGCCTGGCGAGGGCCCACCCTTTGCTTCAAAGATGGTCCCTTGTTGCTAAACTCTCACACAGTGGAAGGGGACAGAGTGACCCCTTCAACCTTTTTTGAGGGCACTAATCCCATTTATGACTTAATCATGAGAGCCCCTGTGACTTAATCTCCTCCTAAAGGCCCATCTCTCAATACTGTCATATTGGTAGTCAAGTTTCAACATATGTATTTTAGGGGGACACATTCAGACCTTAGCAATATGCTAACCAACTCATTAAAAAAAGAAGCAAGTGTGTCTTTTTGAATGTAATAGAAAGTTATATGTTATTTACAGACTGAATTGTCCTCTTAGATGCTGAATCAAATATAGAATACTGTGGTTAATCCTTTTACGCAAATAATGACTGTTATGGATTGAACTGTGCCCCTCCCAAAATTGATATTAAAGTCCTAATTACAATAGCTCAGAATGCAACCTTACTTGGAAATAGGGGCATTACAGATATAATTCCTTAAGATGAAGTGATAGTGGAGTGGGATAGGCTTGCCCAATCCTATATGACTTGGGGTCCTTATAAAATGGGGAGATTAGGACACTGAGAGACACAGGGAGAATGCCATGTGACCATGCAGGCAGAGACCAAGTGACGTATCTACAAGCCAAGGAAGGCCAAAGATAACCAACAAAGCACCAGAGCTAAGAAAGCCTGGAATAGATCCTGCCTCATACCGACAGAGGGCTTGTGGCCCTCCTGGCACCTGGGTCTCAGACTTCGAGTGTGCTTGTCTCAAGAAGTGGGAGACAATACATTTCTGTTGCTGAAACCACTCAGTTTGTAGTGCTTTGTTACAGCAGCTCCAGCACACTCATAAAATGACTTAATATATTTTACTTTACTTTTACATGTTATTATAAAGCAAAATGTGTATACACCATATGCATGATAGAGTGAGTTTTTTAAAGTGCAGATTTTGTAGAAGCTTCATATTCATTGGAAACAGCTATTTTTACCTAAGCTGCTGTCAGTTTAAAACAAGTGAAAAAAATTGACACGACTTTTGTAAAATGAAATCTCAATATGAATAAAACTCACTAAAAGTAGAGTAACACACATTTGCCCTTTATTGCAGTAAAAAAAAGAATACTTTATGCTAATGACATAGTAAATTGTATCTTTATGAGCAATTAAGTAATGAAGTATATGAAAATAGGATTAATTTTTGCTATATTTATATATTTTCGTGCAGAAAGGATTTTCTCCTCTAATAAGTTTTACTTGGCATAAGATTGTTTTTACCTCCAAATTGTAAATATATTGAAAATAACTGTCAGCAACAAGGTAGAAATAATCAATTCTAACATAAGACAACAGTTGTGACTCATTTAATCAGAAACTCCAAGTACAAACAGTAAAGTATACTGTTTTATTAACATAAATATTATCCCTTACTAACACATGCAAAAAAAGCTCAATTCCATAGAAAGAAACTTTTGCCTGAACAGGTGCCTTCCACTTATAAAACCAGGCTGGGTGTGGTGGCTCACGAATGTAATCCCAGCACTTTGGGAGGTTGAGGTCAGGAGTTCGAGACCAGCCTAGTTAACATGGCTAAAACTTGTCTCTACTAAAAATACAAAAATTTGCTGGGCATGGTGGTAGGCACCTGTAATCCTAGCTACTCCGGTGGCTGAGGCAGGAGAATTGCTTGAACCCGGGAGGTGGAGGTTGCAGTGAGCCAAGATGGCGCCATTGCACTCCAGCCTGGGTGACAACAGCAAAACTCTGTCTCAAAAAATAAATAAATAAACCTAGGCTATATCACCCAGCAAGTCAGTTCTCAAAAGGAAGTAATTCTAGGTCTGAAGCTTCCTCTGCAGATTACATCAGGTTCATGAACCTGCATGGAAATAAATGGCTACAAAAGTAGGACATGACTATTTCTTTAATTTTTTTGTCACACGCAAACCATAACACAGGCTTTACATACTCTTCTAAATATACACATAGGCAAAGAACAGTTAGCTGTGCCTTAGCCTTTCTAGGAGTGTGCTACACTAAGCTATGGATAAGAGAGTATGTGCTACTTCACCTTTCAAATAAAAGGCTTTTCAGTAAAAGAAAGACAATGATGGTGATTCTGCATTTGGATTCAGTGTGATAAATAGAAACCATATAGCATCAGATGCCTACCTTCTCCAACCTTTTAAGTTCTTTCCTAACACAGTTCAAATTGTTTTTTCTACACTTTAGAGCTACATAGAACTTCAAGATTCAGCTGAAATGGAGCCCTCTGACTATTTTTGGAAAAACTAAAAGGTCTAGCTTGGGTAACTTCCATAGCATAAAGGATAGTATTTTATACTAATAAAATTATCCTTAATGTCAATAACTATCATCTATTGGACACTTTTTACATGTGTCCTACACACTCATTTCTCTTCACCTCAACCCTGAGAAATGGATATTTTGATCACTTAACAAGGACAGATTCAGAAGTTAAATAAATCTCTCAAGGTCAGAGGCAGCAGAGGCAGGATTCAAACCTTAGCCCTTGCCACTCCAAAGCCAAGACTCCTAATTGCCTTTGAGGGCACTAAGCTTTGCAAAAGAAATCTGTAGGATCAAAGTGGAAAAAAGATGTCATGTTGGTAAATCCAGTGTCGAAGTATGCTACAGAGAAGTGACCAGTAGAGAAATCAAAAAGGTTAGTAATATTGAAGAAGTTATGCCAGAGAATTCCTGGGCAGCACACATGCTTGGTTCGGTGAACATGAAAGAACTTGAAGTATACAGTTATTCGAAGCCTTCCAAACTACATCAACAAACAAAGCACTTACATTCACAAACATGTCTGGTGGAGCAGTCACAGAAAACTCCAATTATAATAGAAAAGCAAGAATAATGACATTAAGAAACATTTTTACAGAACGTCTTACTTAATTACCTAAGTTGACAGATATAATTGATTCTATAAAGGCAAGTCTATGGGGACAAAGATGATGCACACGTGTGCAAACACACACACACACGATGTGAATTTCATGCTGCATCTGTCACCATAAGTTAATCAAGGTTCTGTAAAACATAACCCTCATCTTTTCTGGATGTGGTTTATAACGGGGCTGCCATTGTGGTAGCCTAGGAAAAACCTCATTACTTCTGAGAAATTATGAGAAAGCTCATTAATTAAGGCTAACCGATGAAAAAATATTTAACACTAAATTATGAAAAACATTTCAAGGTAAGTCATCAAAACCCTTGGCTAGAGATCCCGTAAATTTGAACATATTTTAGAAGGATAAAAAATTAGTAATCACAACACATTATGTAAGAAATAGGTCACAGCGTAAGTACTCGCTTATTCGTCCCTATGTAAAATTCTTCGAGTCCAATGATTTTAATTATTAGAATCTAGGTTAATTTGTTTTATTACAATCACAGTGTACTAACCCCATAAAGAACAATGGGTACATCTAAGATGTCAAAGGTTCATTAAAAACTATTTAAAATACGGGATGATTTTAAGTCTTCAATAATTTGGTTAAGCTAAGGCTGCAAAACTCAAGGGAAATATTTAAGACCCGCAGACTGCTGGTCATGCCCTGGCCTCAAAGGAGTTCACGACCTAGTTCTCCAGGAAAAAGTTAATGTATGCGGGTCCCTAAAGGAAGCCCCCAGCCTCCCATTCCTCCGGAGCCTGCGGGCGGCGGGGAAGGAGGGTTCTGACCACCGGGGAAGGTAGAAGAGCGCAGACCGCCGGCCTCCGCGCCGCCACCCCCAGTGCGGCCACCGCTCGTGCCGACACATCCCGGGACAGCCGGGCGCACCGACTCCGCAAGGTCACCCGGGAAGAGGGGACTTTACATAATCTCCCGCCGCGCCGCCCGGGCACCTGCACTCCGCGGCAGCAGTGCAGCCCCGGTCCCCTTCCCGCAGCGCGGTGGTGAGGTGGTGCGGGGGCGGCGGGCAGCGCTACCAGGCGGGACGCCGGGGACCCGCGGGCGGGCAGCGCGCACCGAGCCGGGGGCGGGGAACCGAGGGCGGACGCCCAGCCTGGGGATGCCCCGAGCCGCCGCGGCGGGCGAGGCGGGGCGCGGCCGGCGCGGGCGAGGCGCGGTGCCGGGGTCCCCGAGCTGCCGCCGGACGGCCAGCGTCGAGCGCGCCCTTCGCAGCTTCGCCCCGGACTGCGCGGGACGCACCTGCCGCGCTTCTTACCTGAGTGGCTTTGTGGAACTGCTTCTTGAGCCCGGCCACCGACATGGTGCAGGAGGCCGCGCGGGCGGCTGCGGTGCGGGCGGGAGGCGGCGGCGGAGCGGGACCGGAGGGCCGGCGGGGCGGCGCGTTCTCCTGGCCGCCGCTGATCGTGCCGCCGCCGGGGCTGTGGGCGCGAGGGCGCGGAGCCGAACGGGGCACGGGCTCCTGCGGAGAGACACTCTGACGTCAAGGGCGGGTGATGCGGCCTCTTAAAGGGGACGCGGGAAGCCCCGCCCCAGGCGCGGGGACGCCCGGGCAGGTGCCGTGGCGCGCGGTACCTGGGCGCGGGCGCCCGCTTCGGGGCTGTGGCTCAGCGGCACCCGCGGGCGTATCCCTGGTCAGCGGGCCGACGACGTCCTCCTGTCCCGGGGCTGGTGTTTGTGGCCCCGCGGGCTGCGGACGGGTCGCTGCAGATGGTTAGCCCAGGCACCCGCAAAACTCAGGGGACTTGCTGGGCTTCCAGGTAGCCGCGGCGGCGCTGCCTGCAGACGGCCCTCCTGCCCTTTGAGCCTGGCCTCTCCGCAGCCTCAGCCTGAAAAGGAGTGGCCTTCTATCTGGACTAATGACTAAGTCATTGCTCCTTCGGTGCCTTGCCCTGCCTGGTTGGTCACAGAAAACATTTCTCTGCCCTGGTTTCGATATCCCTATCTTACATTAGGAAAGCCACACACACTTTTCCCCCGATCTGATAAAATTTAACAACTTAAAAAGAACAGGAGCCCTTAAGCCTGGACAGATAAATAGAAGTCTTACTACAAAAATAGCATTTAATCCTCTGGTTACAGAAATTAAAAAGCCCAAATGTGAACTTGGTGTTGGTTAACACCAAGTTATGGTTAACACCAAATGCTTGTGAATTTAGGGTTTCCGATCTGATAAAAATCAAAATATAATGTGAAAAAGCACGATACTAAGTTATATACAGATACTTCCTATGTAACCAAGGAGGTATGGCTGGCTAAAGTGAAACTGATAGAATCAGATGACTTGGGAGCAGAGCAGCACTAAATGCCTTTTGTGCTCTGGTACTTAACCACGTCTGATTTTTCTAGGACTGAGGAGCTGGTGGGAAAGAACTTGGACGCTGTCCCCATATGTGGACCACAGTGATAAGAAGGAGAAGCCAGAAGGACAGAAGTCAAGATGGAAGAAATTGCCAAGGATGGGTAGAGACAACAAGGCAGAATGGGAGTCCTAGAAATACTTTTCATGTCTCCAGAACTCCTGCTGCCTTATAGGAACCACAGACCTACCCCCACTCTTCGAGACACTGCTGCTTAGGCACAGGGTGAATATCTGATGCAAAAGGGTTCTATCCATCCGGTAGAGCTACCAGTCATGGTCTTTCTTGATGATACTGACTTTGTGTATGATACTGACATACACAAAGGCAGAGTCAAGCAGTGGTGGGCACTGGAGCAGGAGAGCACATGGACTAGGGACGCAGGCTGCAGAGAGAGGCAGATGAAAGGAGCTATTCTCCGGTGTGGTAGCCCTTACCACTGTTCATATACCTTTCCCTACCTGGCAGAATTTCGCTTTCCAAACCTCTTGTTAAGTGGAGGTATGGTTACAAGCTTTGACTAGAGGGTTAGGAGGAAAAGTGACTGTCACTTCTGCAGAAGTGGCATGAGATGTGGGTATGAGATGCAAAACTCTCTTTTCCTCTGCCACAATATTCTAGAAAGCTGTGGTATCTCAGCCAGGATCCAGAGTGAGACTAAAGCAGGCCAGAGTCCCCAGCTGACATTCAATGGGCATGTAGCATCAGTAGGAAACCTGAGTAATTTTAATTCACTGAGGCTCTGGTTGTTAGGAATAAACTTTTTTTCTCTATGTTTCCAATTTTTAAAAGGTCGCCCAGCTGGGCGCAGTGGCTCATGCCTGTAATCCCAGCACTTTGAGAGGCCATGGCAGTCAGATCACCTGAGGTCAGGAGTTCAAGACCAGCCTGACCAATGTGGAGAAACCCCAGCTCTACTAAAAAGTACAAAATTAGCTGGGTGTGGTGGTGCATGCCTGTAATTCCAGCTACTCCAGAGGCTAAGGCAGGATAATCGCTTGAGCCCTGGAGACAGAGGTTGTGGTGAGCCTAGATAACACCATTGCACTCCAGCCTAGGCAACAAAAGCAAAATTCTATCTCAAAAAAAAATTTAAAAAAAAAGTTGCCAACTACTTGCATAATAGAAAACAGTATTTTATAGTTAATTTTTACTACCACATCTCTGATCTGAACAATGGAATATTTCATAAGATAGGCCTTGGTTGAAGCTACCAAAAGATAGAGCAATTGATCTACAAAGTGGAAGGGCCTGGGATTGATATGAGCTCTGCTCTCTAATCATGAAAGATATGAAATGGAGGCCTGAATCGCCTCCTTGGAACTTTGAATACTTAACTGAGCCCCACATTATACAAAAGCCAGTTTCTATCTTTCCCTGGTTCTTCATCCACCAATTTAGAAGTCTCATGCTGCTAAACTTCAAAGAAACTACGTTGGGAGAAAAAACTATTTAAGGACATTAAATCCTTTGGAAACCATTATTCAGTCTCCCAGGCATCCTCTGCATCTCATCTGATCTGATTTGGCCATGTCTCCACCCAAATCTCTTCCCGAATTTTAAATCTCAACAATTCCCACATGTCCTGAGAGGAACCCAGTGGGAGTGATTGAATTATGGTAGCGGGTCTTTCCTACACTGTTCTTGTGATAATGAATCAGTCTCATGAGATCTGATGGTTTTAAAAATGGGAGTTTCCTGGCACAAGCTCTCTTCTCTTGTCTGCTGCCATGTGAGACGTGCCTGTCACCTTCTGCTATGATTGTGAGACTTCCCCAGCCATGTGGAACTGTGAGTCCAATTTCTTTTGTAAATTGCCCAGTCTCAGGTACCTCCTTATCAGCAGCATGAAAACGGACAAATACCTCATCTAAGTCCAGCATTTATATCGAAGCCCACAATTTATGCCTATAAAGACCTTTGAGATGTCACCTTTGAAGAAATTTGTTAAGCTCCTCCTACTAGCAAGCAGCATGGCAGGAGATGTTGGGATTGAGAAGGGGAGGTATCAAGACATGTATGGGCTGGACCTTGAATCCCAAGGGGTTTCCAGACCAGTAATTTGAAAAAAAAATCTTCCTATGAACATGTACTGTTACTTAAATACAGAGAAACAAATACCCCAGACACTGAACAATTCTAAACATGGATGCTGTCTTTGGTTGCAAAGAATCTTCAACAGAGGCTTTGGAGAGAAATGCAGAAGCACAATGCAGGTAAAGGGGAATCAAAAGTCAGTGAGGAAGACCTTTGTTTGGCAAAACGTTGTTGAAATTCAGCCTGCTGCCCTACAGTCTCCTGGGATAAAATCAACGTAAAATATTAAATAAACCTAGATCTTCTCAGGAAAGTCCCAATTAAATGAAACCCTCACAAAACACCACCTCACTAATTGGGCAGTAAATTCATGGTCAGCAATAATCCCATCACATCATTCATGCACTATTTCTCCTTGCATTATGCTAAAGCTTCTGGCAAATACCAGACCTCTCATTTGCACAGGACTGCTGCATCCCTGGCACCTTTCAGAGGGTCCCTAACTTCAAGGAGCTAGAGGAAAAGCAGCAGCATTCATCCTACTGAGCTTCAACCCCTGTCACTGTGCCTCTGGCTCATACAGGGGGCAAACTGCTCCTGACTTCATGTATAAGTTCATTAAGCATAAGAAACATTGCAAAGCAAAGGCATTGAACTGCAACTTCTTATTTTACAGATGAGAAAACAAAGGCAATGAAAGGAAATGATTTATCCTACTTTTTCTACTCTAGCCTTTAGCCTCAATTGAAGATAGAACCTGCAGTCACTGTTAATAAATAGAAGAGGCTTGAATGAATGAATAAAAAAATGAACAATATATCATTGACGCTGATGCTTTCTTCTAACCACATTGGATGTGATGTTCACCAGATCACGCTATATTAAAACTTCGATTGTGCAAAACCCAGACAGTTGTTTCTGGGTGAGTGGCACTTAACATAAGATTTTGTGCCTTTGGACACTACCGGTAGTATTGAGCCCCCACCCAGCCTGGGCAGGGCTAACAAGCCCTTTCCTAGAGATGAGAAGTCAAGGGAAAGACCATCTTTGTTTTTTTGCTTCCAGTTTTGTCACCTGCCAGCCACTCTCCAACAGATACTTAGAGAGAAGCTTTTTTTTTTTTTTTTTGCCTCTTTTGAAGTGGAATGTGTGGGTCTTTCTGCTGGGGGTGGCCACCTTCCCCAACTTTCCTTCTCTCTAATATAACTCTCCTCCCTCCAAAGTACAGGGGCCTTTACCTGCAAAAACTTCCTTTCCACTTAGCTAAACCCTCTTAACCCAATCACAGAGAAGAAGAACGGGCTTAACCAAGTGGGTGACTCGTGTTAGACTCTTACATCTGTACCATAGTCATTATTTCATTCCAGTTTGAAATAGTTCCAACTTCCCTACAAAATCCTGCCACCTCCAGCACCCATTTGCAGTGCTTGTCCTTTGAAATCTTTCCCCATCCTTCTACCCTCATGTCCTCCCTTTATTTTTGAAGCCTCAGCCCTGATGAGCTGCATTTGGTCTAATATGTGCTGTAGACATTCATATATAATCTCTGATACTTACCTCTTTGAGTGCAGAGTCTTTATAATTCTTCCCAGATAATATAAAAACATGCTAGATATGGGCTAATTGAAATTTTAAAAGGCTGATTAAATCTTGAAAGCCAAGTCCAGCAGAGGGTCAAAAAGACTGGGAAACTGACTGAGCAGATTGTTCAGTGGTTATGGTTACTACCTCATGCGTCCAAGTCCAGTTCAAGCCTGGTTCTCCAGGGTCCTGACAATTCAGTTCCCAATGCCTTTCCCATAAATTCCCCTTTGTTCACTCAGGCAACACTGTTTTATTTTGCTTGCAATAAAAAACGCTGGGTGTTTTATCCTCTTTCCCCTTCCTGCAATAATATTCTAATTTCAAATCCATTTATTATTTGGCTAGCAGCTCAGAGATTCAGGCAACTATAGTTCCTGCTAAACACTGCATTAGGCTTCCTTCTAAGAAAAGGGTGGACAGATTGAGTGACAAGGAATATAGTATTTTATCAAAGTGTCAATTCTCCTTGTAAGACATTGACATTCCGATTTACAAATCAAACCTTTTGTTTATTTGATTAGTATGGTTCAGGCTGCCAGGGTCTGAACCTCCCAATGTCCTGGGAATTGGCATCCGAATGTTTGTAAATAAATGCCAAGCAACTGGACTCCGAGACAGCAGTGGCACTCCTGGAATGAGAATAATTGTTAGGGCATCTTTACCGTTGGCTTATTTATTCTGTGCCTCTCCGGATATTATCACTAAAGTTGCTGAAGGCATATTGTTAACCCTAAACATGGGATCTGGCTAGTCAGCCTGTTAAAGTACTGTGTTAAAGAGTCCAAGTTCTGGCCTGGCACCGTGGCTCACACCTGTAATCCCAGCACTTTGAGAGGCCGAGGCAGGTAGATCACTAGTTCAAGACCAGCCTGGCTAACATGGTGAAACCCGGTCTCTACTAAAAAATACAAAAATTAGCCAGGTGCACTGGCATGTGCCTGTAATTCCAGCTACTCAGGAGGCTGAGGCAGGAGAATCATTTGAATCTAGAAGGCAGAGGTTGCGGTGAGCTGAGATCATGCCACTGCACTTCAGCCTAGGCAACAGAGCAAGACTGTGTATCAAAAAAAAAAAAAAAAAAGAGGCCTATTTCTGTTGCTATTTTGGTAGCTACTTAGCCCTACAAAGAAAACCTTTTCCTTAGCCACAGTATGCATGTTACTCCGTCATCTAAATGATACATTCTCTGGATTACAGAAAGTCCAAGTATGAAAGGAGAGATAATTTAATTTAGCATAAACCTGTCAACAATACTAAGAACTTTGAGTACAAGCTTCCAATATTTTGTATCAGCTTTATATATGAAAATAATACTGACAATATATTTATTCTACTTTAATATGTTTTTAAAAGAAAATTACACTTTCAGAAGGGATAAAACAGTTGACAATTTATAGCTATTTAAATAGATTATTCATCTTTGTCTGGCTTGGGCTTTTCTTTTTTTCCTTGAAAAAAAATTTTTCAGATCAATTGTTTTGTTAAACATGCTCAGCTTGTATTTTTCTCTGGGCCACACATATAAAGCTGACTTCAATGACAACAAATCAAATATAAAGCACCACTTAAAAACTTCATTTCAAATATTTAACGTTAAAACCTGGCACGGTGGCTCACGCCTGTAATCCCAGCACTTTGGGAGGCCGAGGCAGGCGAATCACAAGGTCAAGAAATCGAGATCATCCTGGCCAACATGGTGAAGCCACGTCTCTCCTAAAAAAATACAAAAATTAGCTGGGCGTGGTGGCACACACCTGTAGTCCCAGCAACTCAGGAGGCTGAGGCAGGAGAATCACTTGAACCAGGGAGCCAGAGGTTGCAGTGAGTTGAGATCACGCCACTGCGCTCCAGCCTAGCAACAGAATGAGACTCCATCACAAAAAAAAAAAAAAGCTACCCTTTCAGAAATACTAATTTTCTCTGAGTTCAGTTATTAAAAGTTTGCCAAGTAGGAAATTCCTTAGATCAAAGATCTAGAAAATACTTTCAGTTTTCTATGAATAGAGTTAAGTTGAATTGGGGAATGTTGACAGCAATTCTTAAGATGCCCTTAACTTGGAAGGTGTATTACAGAGGGGAGGAAATCCCATTCAAGGCTCAAGCTTAAGACCAGTGACCACATTTAACAATGAAGAATTCTCTATTAAGGCAGAATTGACTAAGGAGTCAGGGGAGGAGAGGAAGTGAAGAAGCAAAGGCAGTTGTCCCCCTAACCCACTACCACCAATGAAAAGAGAGACGCCAGTCATTAGGTCACAGTTAACGAGGAACTGATAGGACGTTTTCTGTTTGTTTGTTTGTTTGTTTTTTCCTTGAAATTGTCAAATGGGGAATTGGTGTTTAAATGTCCACTTGTCTCATAAAACTTTTTTTTTCCTCATTTATTTTATTGCATTTCAGGTTTTGGGGTACATTTGAAGAACATGCAAGATTGTTGCATAGGTACACACGTGGCAGTGTGATTTGCTGCCTTCCTCCCCATCACCTACATCTGGCATCTCTCCCCCTGCTATCTTTCCCCAGCAGTTGGGGGGAAATAGGGGAAGGAGGGTGGGGGGTGTTTGTTTGTTTTTTAAGCTGGGCCATCTGGGCGTGTTAATGAACAAAGGGAAGAAATCAGTTAAATTGCAGATATAAGTCACCCTAGAGACTTAGAGGCTCACTGAGTGCAGTCACTGGAGAATGCAGTAGGGAAGTAAGAAAGGCCAAATGGAGAGGTCACCTGGGAAAGGAGAAGGGATGCCTATTTCCCTGGGGTGCCGACAGAGCACTGGTGAGCAGGTGGAGAGAGATGAAGCCCACATCATGAGTGGAGGAAGTCTGACGACAGATGGGAGAATAGCTGGTGGAAACAAGGAAGATGCCTGATGGCTCATACCTGTTCAGAATGAGAACACAGCATTGAGGAATGTTATGCACTGTGGGCACTTCACCACTTGTTCAGCCACACAGCACCAGCAGCTCTCATATACCCTGATGCCCACACTAAAGGTTGATCTCTGGTATACTCCTTCATCTGGCCGAGCTTTGCACACACGGTTCTCTGACCATTTTCTACTTTAAACCTGGCTAATTTTCTGCATGCCCTTCAGATCTCCATTTAAAAGACTTCTCTGAGCTTCCTAACAGGGTCAAATTTTACCAGTATAGTCCTGTAGAGCTAAGTACTACTCTCCTCTGATGCACTCGTCACAGCTATGATTTTGAATGTATTAATGTGATTTCTTTTAAATGCATATCTCCCTCACTTCTCTCACTATTCTGCAAACTCCTTAAGGGCATGGACCATTAAGTTTTGTTCACCAGTGCATACCGAGCATACACTGAGAGCACACAGGAGGTGTTCCACATTTCATGAATGAATGAATGAATGGGCAGAAGAGCTTTGGGAAACTTAGTAAAACTTAAAAGAAATTAAAGTGTTTTGGAGGATCAATCATGGCCTAGCTTTCTAAGTCTAGCTGAACATGATCAGAGTGAGGTAGGGGGTGGGGTGGTTACAAATCAACAGGAATGGCTCTGAGTGACTACTACATGAAAACTGGTTCCATAGATGAAGGTATGATTAAGCACCTAATAATCATAGGAGGTTGCAGTGAGCCAAGATGGTGCCACTGCCCTCCAGCCTGGGTGACAGAGCAAGACTCCATCTTAAAAAAAAAAAAAAAAAAAAAAGTTAGAAAAAAAGAGGTCATGGAGAAAAGAGCTCATGGGGGAGGTGAGACAAAAGGATCCTGATATTAACTTTAGGTCAGATCTCAAATCTCATCACTCTGGGAAGTTCAAAATGGAAAAATAGGTAGACATTCAAGTCGAAGCCCAGAATGTGCAAGAAAATAACTTCCAAATTCAGAATGAAGATTGGGAAAGAACCTGTAGCCAAGAAGATAGCATAAATGTCCATGTGTTACAGCATGGGGAAGAGCAGGGTAGCTGAGACCCATTGTGATGACAAGAATAAGGCTTACTGCACGTGATGCAAAGCCTCCTTCCCTTTCAGAACTCCCTCTAAGGCTGGCCTTGTTACTTTGTTCACCATAAAACTTCCCCAAGTGTCTAATTCCATAGTACTCAAAGTGGGGTCTCCAGACCAGCAGCGTCAGTTTCACCTGAGAATGTGTTAGACTCAAAGTTAGATGAGCAACTAGATGAGCAACTCTGGAGGTGGGGTCAGGCCACCTGTGTTTTAACAAGCCCTCCAGGTGATTCTGATGTGCACTGCGGTTTAACAGCCACTGGTCTCTAAACTGCAGCAGTAGTGCTGACGGAGAAGGGTGCAAGGTGTAAGGCCAGAAGCCCCAGGTAGCCAAATGTAGAAGCTTTCCCCTTATAGAAGACGTCTATTGGATCATCCCAATGGGCTGCTATTATAATTTCTATCCCACAGATAAAGAAATTGAGGCAAAATGATTAAGCAGTTTGGCTAGAGATTTGGAGCCTGTGTTGGTTTGCAAGGGCAGCTGTAACAGAGGCCCATGAACTGAGTTGCTTGAAACAAGAGAACCTTATTCTCTCACAGCTCTTGAGGCCAGAAGTCTGAACTCAAGGTGTCAGCAGGGTTGATTCCCCCTGAGGACTTGGAGGAAAACCTTGTTTCATGGCTTTCTTGTAGCTCCTGGTGATGGCTGGTGTTCCTCAGCATTCTTTGGCTAAGAGATGCGTCACGTCAATCTCTGCTCATATCTTCCGGCCTTCTACTCTCTGTGTGTATCTGTATCTAAGTTTCACTCTTATAAGGAAACCAGCCTTATTGGATTAAAGTCCCAACCAATTCTAGTGTAACCTCATCCCAGTTTAGTTAATTGCATCTGCAATGACCCTATTTCCAAATAAGGTCTCATTCTCTGGTACCAGGGGATTAGGACTTCCACGACTGTTTCTGGAGGACACAATTCAATCCATAATAGGGCCCAACTCAGGACTCCTGTTAAGAGTGCATCTTAGTCCTTAGCATTTTGTTACAATACCTTCTTCATGACAGCAGCACCGGGACACTTGGGACACTTGGCACATTTCCTTATTTAATGCCACTGTTGAGAAAAAGTAACAAGACGGGACAAATTACTCCCATCACACGATGTGTGTCCCCAGACCAATGGTGCTTACGTACTTTAACACAGGACGTTTTCTCAGACCTTTCTTCTCCATTCCTTATCTGGTACATTTAAACTTAATACAGGCAGTTTCCTCCTCTTGGATGGGTCAATATTCAGCCACTGAAGCACATAGTTTAGAGAGAAGAATATGATATCATCCATCCCACATTACTCTCTGCCGCCTCTGGCTTCAGCCATAGTAACCAACCAGCTCTGGGTAGAAGGGGAGACTCATTAGGCCTGAAAAAATAGTGCTTAAATTCAAAAGACTACAAACTCTGAACTACTCAACAGTGAGCATTTGGGGTTCATAGATCATTGTAAAGGAAAACTAGAGCTATTTGTAATCAACTTACGAGGAATTCTGACTTTTAAGCAGAACTGGGGAAAGGTGTTTGGTGTTCACACATCTCAGCTCTCACACTTAGCCTTCTGGAAGCACAATTAGCCTGAGAACGCATGTTATACTTCAGTGATTTCTGTTTCAGAATTCTGCAAACTAAAAAGTGAGACTGCTCAGTCCTAAATTTTATTGTGACCGTTTTTTAAATATAAGTAAACATTGAGAGATTGACATTGAACAACATATATTTTTTAAACTCCAGTTATTTCCACAAATGTAATTAAAATGTCAAAGAAACTAAATGAAAAGGATCATCCCCCAAATGATTACCACTTCTAATTTCCTGTATTTCATTGAACATAAAGTATATTTTAATTTTTAATTAGATTCAGGGAGAAGCATGAATGTGTCTCATGTAATCAAAGTGCTATGTCTCAGTCTCCATTTGCCTAATATTTTGTATTGTGTAAATAAATATGATTTTTTAAATTTTCAAAATCTTTTTTAATTCTTTGGAAATGATTGTTCTGATTGGTTATCACAAAGACTCTGAAATATTAACTTTTTCAGTTATTTTATAGTGATGACTTACTCAAAACTTTCCCTTTTAACAAAAATTATTCAAGATGAAATGCAGGCTATTTTAAGAAAAATTTCCAAAACAAATGTACACTAAAATACTTCATGAAAAATGTGACTAATATAAGAAATGTATATAACTTAATAAAAAGTAAAAACTAAGACCCAATAGGAAAATGGACAAAGAATACGGGTAGCTCACTGGAGTTACATAAATAATCATTATGTATATGAAAAGACCCAGCGTCATAAGAAATGGTGTTAAAGTGATACCCATTTAAATATTTGTTGTGATGAAAATCTTATGGAACAAGTAACCTACATACTTCCACACAGAGTAAAATTCACACGATTAGTGAAAACAGTTTGGCACTATACATTAACTTTTTAAAAACTGTATTCTTAATTCAGTAACTTTATATCCAAAAAGTATCTTAATTAAATAGAAATTCAGACATCAGGACAATGCAAATCAAAACCACAAGATGATACTTCGAACCCAAATGGATGGTTATAATTTTTTTAAAATAGATAATAACAAATGTTGGTGAGGATATAGAGAAATTGAAACCTTTATACATTTCTAGCAGAAATATAAAATGGCACCGACACTTTGAAAAACAGTCTAGCAAGTCCTAAAATGATTAAACATGGAGTTACCACAGGACCCAGCATTTCTACTCCTAGTTATATACCCAAGAGAAATAAAAACATATGTCTACACTAATTTGTACATGAATGTTCATAGAAACATTATTTCATAATATCTGAAAAGCAGAAACAACCCAAATATCCAACTGATGAATGGATATGTAATATGTGGTATAACCACACATGTGATACTATTTGGCAATAAAAGAATGAAGTACTGATAAATGCTACTGTACTACATGGATCACCCTTGAGATTATGCAAAATGAAAGATGACTGTCACAAGGATGACATATCGTATGAGTTCATTATACAAAATGTCCAAAACAGGCAAATCTTTAGAGACAGAACATAGATTTGTGGTTGTCTGCAGTGCAGGTGGGGCCGTATGGAAGAACTGGGGGTTGATGGCTAAAGGGGGTGGAGTTTCTTTTGGGGATAATGAAAATGTTCTAAAATGGATGTTGGCAAAAGATGCCCCTGGCTGTGGATATACTAATAGATATTGAATTGTATACATTAAGTGGATAAATTGTTTGGTCTGTGATTTAGATCTCAAACAAGTTGTTATAAAAGCAAAATTCAGGCAAATATTAGTACTGTATCAAGATAGTTATCACAACATTAGATAATAGGAAAATAATGAAAACAACATAAAACTCCAACATTAAGGAATGTTTAAATAAATTTTGATGTATCCAACATGTGGGAATAGAGCATAGCCATTATATATTAAATTTCTAAAGAACATTTCTTGGTATCTTAAACTTGTCAGAATATAGAATTAATTAACAATAGCAGCATATAAAAGTAAAAAGCCACAATAATTTCAATTATATAATAATAACTGCATAGGCATAAAAAGAGTAGCTAAAAATATTTTAAAATATGAATTAATTATTATCTCTGAATGGTAAGATCTATGGGTGATTTTTATCTTATTTATATTTATGGTATTATCTAAATTCTCTTCAGTAGGAATCTATATAATCAAAACAATTATCATATAAAAGATAATGTATGACTGTGGTTATGGTTATACCTTAAGCTTAAGGTAATATCCCAGAAAAATTATTTGTATATATATGACTTTTATGTATATTACATTAAGTTAATTCCAGATCTATTGCTGGCTTATATATAACAAAGATCAGGTACACAGAAGCAATTTTGCAGAACAAATCCTCAGAGATAAAGATTTGTATTCAGATAGCTCTATAATTCAAATGTTCAATAATTTAACATATCAGAGTAAATCAGGAAGAGTTAAAGTTAACACATAATAAATATTTCATTGAGCAATAGTCAACATATTCATTAGTCACCCATGTGAAGCAGACCAAAGGCAATGTTTATGAAAAATGCAATTCTAATTGCTTCCTTTCCCCCTTGTTCCTTTTCAACTACAATCATGCCTGGCTTTGTGTGTCTAAAAATGCCTTCCATGCAGATCTGAAACCCATAGCCCTTGTCATCTCTTTGAAAAGCCCCTGGCTCTCTCTTGCTGTTACAGGAGGGCATGGAGCTTGGTAGAATGAACTCCAGATCCAACAGAACTGGTTCCAAATTAAATTCCAAGGCAGATTTGCCACTTTGTGGTTATTTAATCGTCTCTACCACTTACAGTGTTCTCCAAAGTGGTCATCAGTTGCTTACCCCAAATGCCTTCCTTTCTACAATTCTCAGTGCAGTGCCCAACCTGTTGTCTCCCTTCCCTGTTCTTTTCTATCTGCTCCTATTCTTTTGCCTTCCCAGAATCCAGTTTGTGTTTCTGTGTACACTGCCTGATTATGCATCACACACACCTCACAACTGAGCTAGTGAAAACAGAGCACCCCTCACAGAAGATAAAGAAAGCAGGTAAAGAAAATTCTGGTTGGCTGGCAAGGTACAGAAAATACATCAACACTCAATAGTGCTTTCTTGCCCCAACATCAGAGTCTAGTTTTCAAAAGAGAATCCAGAGATTCATCTCATTCTCTTTGCCAGGATATCCTCCCTGCCCTCTTTGTTCCTCCCTCTTCGCCCCTCTGGCTGCTGTCTATAGAAATCAGCCTTCATTCAGGTGACACACAACACAAATGTCTTTCCCAAGCAGTCAGCTGGGAATATGCCCAACTCCTCTGGTGCAGTTATGCTTGGTTTGAACCAGTTGATTCACTCTTGGGGTTCTTAGCACAGTATTGAGGAGAAAAGACAAGGTGTGAATTAATGTCACAACACATTGTCTTAGTCCATTCCTGCTGCTATAACAAAATACTACAGACTGGGTAATTTATTTCTCATACTTCCAGAGGTTGCCAGGTCCAAGACTTGGAGTCTGGTGAGGATTTGCTCTCTGTTTCCCTGATGGTGCCTGTTGCTGCATCCTCTAGCTGGGACACATGCTATGTTCTCATATGGTGGAAGAGCAGAAGGGCAAAAGGGGTGAGCACTATGCAATACCTCTTTTATAAGGGAACGAATCCTACTGATGAGTGAATGCCCCTCATGAGCTAATCGCCTCTTAAAGGCCCCACTTCTTAACACTACTGCATTGGGGAATAAGTTTCAAGATGAGTTTTGGAGGTAAATAAACATTCAAATCATGGCATACTGAAATGGAAGCCAGTCAGAATCAACATAAGCTACTAATAACTACCATTGGAGCACGTTTCTTTGCATGAAATTTTTTAGACATTATTTGATCTTCATATAACTGTGTGGTATATATGTATGTTATTATACCCATTTTATGGATAAGGACATTGAAATTTGGAGAGATAAGTAATTTTTCCCATGCTTACCGTTTGATAAGAGATGCAGCTGGAATTCAAACCTTGCTGTTTGTGTTTCTAAGGTCTCTTTGCCCACCTCAGAGCTGGGTCCAGGACAGATGTTTGTCATTCTGGAGAGAGAAAAGCAATAAATGAAAGCTAGAAAAGAAAATTCTGCCGGGGCTAAATTGATGACCTACAAGAATGAAGCTTTCTGGTGGTCGTGCATGATGAGGAATAGAAGTTCCAGTGGTTCTGTTGGGTGGATCACATGTGCTTTAGAGATTTTCACTAGATGGCTCTTGTGAAGAGCAATTGTTGATATGGATCCCCTCCATATTAATGTGATTTCTATCCACCCAAGTTCGTCTACACCATGGAATGAATGACTTTGAGATTTATTATTTTACCAGCTCAAATTCCATGGCCCCTGCTATATAAAGGATTCCTCAGTAGGAATTTATTTTTCTACTCTGTCATTGATGAACACTTGCGCTGCTTTTGGTTTGGGACTATTCTGATAATTCTACTGAAACTTTCTTGTATGCAACACTCTAGGCACACATGTGCAAGCATACCTACTGGGTATTTCCAGGAGTAGAATTGCTCAGTCACAAGATAGTGTATGTTTCAACTTTAGGATATAATGCCAAATGCCAGGACATAATACCAGTTTTACGAAATGGTTGTCCTTATTTACACTTTCATCACACACCAGTGTTTGACAGTCCCTTGTTTCCATGTCCTCACTGGAACGTGGCATTATCAGTCTTTTTGATTAGCCATTCTGGCAGGTGTGTAGTCATATCTTATGATTTAATTTTTTATCCTTCTGCTTATTGATGAAGTTGTAGCTATCTTTTCATATTTTTACTGATCATTTGAATATCCTCTATTGTGAAGTAGCCATTCAAATCTATTGCCCATATTCCTACTGGGTTGTCTTTTCCTACTGATTTGTAGACAGTCTAGGTATAGTCTAAAATCAACCCCTTTGTCAGTTACATATGGCACTGAGAATTTTTCTCTGCTCCATTAGTCTATTTGTCTTTACTGAAGGATGAGGCTGACTTAGGCTGGGCATGATGACTCCTAGCAATTTGGGAGGCTGAGGCAGGAGCATTGCTTGAAGCCGGGAGTTTGAGACCATCCTGGGCAACCAAGCAAGTCCCTATCTCTACAAAAGATTTAAAAATTACTCAGGCTCATCGTTTTTGATGGCTGCATAATATTCCATAGTGTATATGTGCCACATTTTCCCTATCCAGATGAGTTTGGGTCCTTTGTAGGGAAATGGATGAACCTGGAAACCATCATTCTCAGCAAACTGACAGAAGAGCAGAAGATCAAACACCACATGTTCTCACTCATAGGCAGGTGTTGAACAATGAGAACACATGGACACAGGGAGGGGAGCACTACACACTGGGGTCAGTTGGGGGGAAATAGGGGAGGGACGGTGGGGGGTGGGGAGCTGGGGAGAGATAGCAAGGGGAGAAATGCCAGATGTAGGTGATGGGGAGGAAGGCAGCAAATCACACTGCCACGTGTGTACCTATGCATCAATTTTGCATGTTCTTCACATGTACCCCAAAACCTAAAATGCAATAAAATAAATAAATGGGAAAAAAAAATTACTCAGGCATGGTGGCATGTGCCTGTATCCCAGGTACTGGGAAGGCTGAGGCAGGAGGATTGCTTGAGCCCAGGAGTTTGAGGTTGCAGTGAGTTGTGAACATACCACTCCACTCCACTCCACTCTGAGTGACAAAACGATACCCTGTCTCTAAAAAAATTAAAATGTAAAGATTAAGACTGACCTATAATTTTCCTTTTTCATCATATCTTTATAGGTTTTGGTATCCAAGTTATACTGGTTCATAAATTATACTAGACAAGATGCTTATTCTTATCTTATTCCCTTTAACAGTTCACATAATAATAGTGTCATTTCTTCCTAAAATGAGTGGTAGAATTCACTACTAATGGCCTCAAGGCCCAAAGTTTTCTTTGAGGTATGCTGTTTTTGTTTTTCTTTTTTCGAGATGGAGTGTTACTCTGTCACCCAGGCTGAACAGTGGTGGTGAAATCTCAGCTCCCTGCAATGAGGTAGATTTTTAATTTACAGATTTACTATCTTCACTAGTTGCAAAACTATTTATTTCCCCTCGTATCATATCTGTTCTGTTCTTAAAGAAATTTATAAATTTTGTCTAAATTTTCAAATATATTGGCATAAAGTTATTAATTATATTTTCATATTCTTAGTGTCTATAATGATGTGCCCTCTTCATTCCTGACACTGATTTTTTTTTTACTTCTCTTGACTTTGCTTGCTCAGTCTAAGCAGGTGTTTCTCAGATTTATTAGTTTCTTCAAATAAGCAATATCTGACATTGATTTTCTCTATTTTTTGTTTTCCATATCATTAATTTCTCTTATCTTTATTATTTCCCTCCTTTTATTTTGACTTGATATAATTTACTAACTTCTTGAAATAAATAGTAAACAAATTGATATTTCAGACATCCATCACAACTAAAGTTATAAATTTCTTTCTAAGCATAGTTTGAGCCAGTATCCCACAAGTTTTAAGATGAATTTTTCTGTTCAAAGTATTTTCTAATTTCTTTTATGATTTCTGCTTTGACACGTGAGTTACATAAAAGTATACTGCTTAATTTCCAAGTACATGAAAATTTTGTAGATATCTCTTTGTAATTGATTTCTAGCTTAATTGCATTGTGGATCTAGAACATACCCTGTTTAATTTGATTTTTTTGGTACTAGAGATTTGCTTCAGGGACCAGCATATGGTGAACTTTTGTAAATTTTCTGTGTGTTTAGCTTTATTTTGTTTAATTTTTGTATTTCAACCTTTCTATATTCTTATATTTTCACTGTGTCTTTTACAAACCTCATAAGATCTGTTCAATCCATTCCGAAATGCTTTTTCTTTAATTGAAGCATTTAGTCTATTTATTATAATTACCGATGTACTTATAGCTAAGACTATAATCTTACTGTGTATTTTTTATTTACTCTATCTGATTTATGTTTCTTTTTCTTGATTTTCTTAACTTGTTTTAGATTGACTCAATGTTTATTACTTCATTTTTTTCTAATATTAGGTTCAAAGTTACAAATAAATGCTTGTCTATTCTTTTAATAATTACTCTTGATATTGCAAAACATATTTTTAACTGGTTCAAATGTCATGTTTATTGATGCTGTTCTCTTGGACAATGCAAGGACTATACCAGAATTTAACTCCATTTACCCAACTCCTGACTTCTGTCTATAAGACACTTTTATTATTGTTTCATACAGCCAATATTCATGTAGATGTACCCATAAATTTGCCTTTCTTTTTTTTTTTTTTTTTTTGAGATGGAGTCTTGCTCTTTCATCCAGGCTGGAGTGCAATGGCATGATCTCAGCTCACTGCAACCTCCACCGCCTGGGTTCAAGTGATTCTCCTGCCTCAGCCTCCCAAGTAGCTGGCACTACAGGCATGCCACCATGTTCAGCTAATTTTTGTATTTTTTAGAAGAGATGGGGTTTCACCAAGTTGGCCAGGATGGTCTCAATCTCTTGACCTCATGATTCACCTGCCTTGGCTTCCAAAAGTGCTGGGATTACAGGCATGAGCCACTGTGCCTGGCCATACATTTCCCTTTCTATTGCTCTTCATCTTTCCTAGGTCTCCCACCTTCCATCTGTGAACATTTTTATTCTGCTTAAACAATATCCTTTGGCTTTCCATAAGAATAGGTTTGCTGGTGATGAATCCACTGTTTTGTTCATCTGAAAATGTCCTCATTTCAATTGCTTTTTTTGAGATTGAAAATAGAATTTTAGGTTGGCAGTTTTTTTAAGTACTTTAAAGATATTTTCTCATTATCTTTAGGCTGCCATTATTTTTCATACAAAGTCAGCTCACTCTAATTTTGGTAATTTGTCTTCACTCCTCCTTCACTCTCCCCTCTGGCTGCTTTTAAGGTTTTCTCTTTGTTATTTGTTTACAGCCATTTAACTGTGATGCATAGGTGTGGGTTTCTTTTTATTTATCTTATTTATAGTTTGTTGGACTTTTTAGTTTGTGTCTTGATTTCTTTCACCAGGATTGGACATTTCTTAGCCATGAACTGTTCAATTTGTGCTGCTTCGGTCACATTCCCTTTAGGACTAAAATTACTCATAGCTTCAGTCTTTTTTACTCTATTCTGTATGTATTTTATCTTCTCCTTTGTATTTTTCATCCTTTTATCTCTCCATGCTGCATTCTGGTTTATCTTGTTAGTTCTATGTTTAGGTATATTTAAATTTTCATTATTTGTTTGAGCTAGTATGTAAAAATATAATTTATATGCTGAACTTTTATGCAATGACCTTGATAAATCCATTTGCTAATTGTAATAGTTGATCTAAGGATTCTTTTGGATTTCTATGAATGCAAACATGTAGTATGCAAATGGGGTGCCTGAATGGTAATTACTGTACCCTTTCCAATGTTTTATTTCTTTTTCTTGATTTACAGCAAGGTAACAATGGTAATAGCAAGCATTCTTTCTTTTTTTATCTCAGAAAGACCTTTTCAGTATTTTCTTATTAAGTACTCTGTTTATTATGCTGTTTTGTACTCTGTTTATTCTATTTAAGAAACTTCTATCTACTACTAGTTAGCTAAGAGTTTATTATTAACATGGTAGAATTTCATCAAATATTTGTGCTGCATCTATTGATATAGTTATTTTTTTTTCTCCTTTATTATGTGGCTGATTGATCCGCAAATATCTGAATAACATTGCATTCCTGGGAAAACTACAACTTGGTCATATTGTATATTTACGTTGTATACACTGGTGGATTAGATGTGCTATTATTTTGCTTTGGATTTTTGCATCTAAGTTCCTAAGAGTAATTGGCCCATTGTTTTCCTTTCTTGTAATATGATTTTCAGGATTTCTGTTTGATTCTTTCAGATATCTGAAGGCATAAGCCTTCTGGAATCATCTTAATACTATCTTAGGACTAGAAATGATCCAAAACTGGGCTGCTGTTACACAGAGGGCCAGAATAAGTATAAAAAATAAATTTAGATTGACATTTATGTAGGCAACTAGATGGAAAACTACTGAAAAATTAGGCTTATGTTATTAATGATATCATTAAAATAATCAACCTCTTCCTAGTTCTACAGTCATGGCCCACAGACCACACTGGCCTGGTGGACACCCCATTATTTTGCAGAAAAAGTAGCTAATGGGTCTTACCCAGAGTAATAAATCACATCCCCCAGCCCACTTCCACACAGGAAAAATTAGAAACTATATTTGGCAAATGCCACATTTACCAAAAACTCCTTTTGTTTACATTTAGTCTTATTTTTACATGTTTTAACAGGTGTTTCCTTTTAATAAGACATTATCTAGAAAGAAGAGAAGACTAACTGTCTGTACAAATGGAGAATGTTAAAATAAGCTTCAAATAAATCATTCGGGAAGACTCCCTGCCAGATGATCTATAATGTATGCCAGTTTTCCTCCTTTCCAGACAAGAAGCAGAGACATAGTGCCTGAGTAATAAATATATTCACAGAAAACATCACCAAGTCCTTAACAATCTCGAAAGTGAAAAATGAGGCTTTAAAACAGCATTGTGAGCAACACAAGAAATATCAAAGTAAAGCAAAAAGTATCTTGGGAGAGGAAAAGGCAATGACTGAATTCGCAATATCACAGCATGTTGTTACAACAAAAATATTTGTATTTCCACAGAGCTCTAAAATGGTGGGATAGAAAGATCTGTTCAAGCAGCGACTAATACATTAAAAAATACCCTAGAAGGTAACTGAAGAACATATGTTTTAATCTATTTTATGCATGTCTTATCATCAGTGAATATCTATTGAGTTCTGAGGGGGCATTTAGCCATGCCTGCAAACAATTGCATTAAAAATTACAGAAACGATCCAGTCCTTTCCCATAGGACATTGCATGCCAAAAGAGCAAGATGTACACCTCATTCTCTTTCTATGGGCAGACTCTACTTTTTCTTTTTCTTCACCATGGTGATTCCTAGCCTCACTTTACCAAATGAGCATTAAATCGATGGGATTTAAATATGTCTTTTAAGAAATGGGGAAGAAAGCAAGCAGGTCTATGTACAAAAAGGCTGTTCCAACTCCATAGAATTTAAGGAATCATGAATTGCAGATGGAGACCTCGGTACAGCCAGGGATCATGAAATCACAGGCCAGGATGCAGGCCAGATCACATCCACAAAGAGGCAGGCTCTCTCCTCTCTTTCTAGAAATCCGAGGCCTTTGTTTGTTTCTATAGACCTATGAGTTCAGAGAAATGTTTCTCTACTTAAAAAAAATCCATTGTCAGGTCTTACAATGAATGGCAGCTGCCCTTGACCTCAGTGTGGGGAGTCCATACAGCAGAGCTGCAGGAGCAGATCCAGGTTTCCTGGAATAGGAAACATATACAATTGTGGAGGCCTCTTTAAGAAAACAACACAGCATTGCAAATACAGAATTGGGTCAAGGGCCTTGAAAGAGCAGGCCTTAACGTGTTAGCTTCCTTATCTTCAGAAAGTATGCACCTCTGCTTGGTGGGGTTGGTACAGTGTCTCAAGAAGGCAGCCTCTCCTCAACCAGTTTGCCCTTAGGGAAACTGGCCAAACGGGCCAGATCTGATATTCTAAGAACAGTCAGAAATTTGGATGTTTATGAGAAATTCCCCCCATTCAAAAATACTGACAAAAAGTCCAAGTTTTAAAGAAACAAAAAGGAAAACCTGTGTAAGACTCAACCTTTGGTCTTCACGTTGGGATCGCTTGCAAATTGAGTTCTGCAGTAACTGAGGCCGGAGCTAGGTTGCTGCCCTCATCCCTCAGGTTTAACTTAGCAGTCACAACTACAGAAGCTCTTGTGTGCAATGCATCCAGCTTACACCGTGCTTTTGGATGAGAAGCTTGAGGAGAGGGCCCCAACGTAAAGGAAATGTTAGAACACAGTGGCAGAAGGAGATGACAGATGGAATGTAGGAGGAGAAAAACGACTTCCAGACCCCTTTCTTTGGAAGTAGATTAAATCATGGCCCCTCATACAGTGATTAGAAAGCTGGGAGACATGGAAGACTTTAAGGCAGCATTTCTGAAAATGTGGTCCACAGAGCATCTTACTCTGGAATACCTGCTGTGCCTATAAAAGTAAATGCTGACCTCTGGGCCCAGCCCCAAAAAGTAACGGGTACATGTCTGGGAGCAGGGCCCAGGAACATGCACTTTGACAAGCACCATGTGATTCTTAGGCAAAGTGACAGTTAAGAAACACAAGTGAGAAGCTCTTTTTTTTCCAATCTTGCCAAGAGCTGCTTATGGGAGTAGATGCGTATGAGAGACTTCCAGCTATCTGAACCAGTGCCCCTGGGAGACACTGGCAAGTTGATCCCAGTCATTCACTGCCTTCTTCCTGGCCCACACATTTTTAGTTCTGAACCTAAATGGCTCTTTAAGCCGCCAAACAGAATGAACCACTGAGTCTCTAAGAACACCACCTATGGCAAACAAGCCAAGCCCAGCTGATTTAACCCTCTGACTTCCTCCTTGACACTCTTGCTGACACATTGCAACCTCAGCTCTATTTTGTTGACAATTAGCAGATAAACTGTGTTGAAAACCCAAGGTCTGCTTTATATGTTACAAAATGCTTACCAATGACAGTGTTAATACCAGGCCTTCCTAACAACATATTCTTGATTACAGTAACTTTGCCTCTAAGTCTTACATGGAAGAAAAGTCGCCAGGTGTTTCTGTACCACAGTGAGCACGTGAGTCCATGCGACATTATCCTAAGGAAACTCCCTTCTCCGGAATATCTCAACTGCCTGAACTCAGTGCCCTTGGTCTGTATTTTCTTTATTTAACATAAATAGTTGTGACATTCTTTCTGTATATACATTCTTTCCCCATCAGAATTTTAACTTAAGAGCAAAGACCACATTTTATTTAATAAGAAGTCAATATCAACCAACTGGGAGGTAAAAAAGGTAAGAAGCGATTAAGGCCTAGGAGGAAGAGGAGATAATGTGAGCTATTAGGGAACTGAAAGGCCAAGTTACAACCTGACAAAAACCAGATGCTAAGGAGGGGACCATCTGGCTCACTAGGCTTCTTAAATAACCTGAACCAAAGACACAACAGAGTCCACATCCAAAGATGACCCCACAGTGGTGGAGTTGAGTCTTCAATCTCTTTCCCTCACCCCTCCCATGGCTCACTATGCTCTCCTTGCCTCCTGTATTATCTTTTCTCTGACTCATCTATTAGGCCTTTCTAGTTAATGGTTATCTCTCTGTTCTAAGCTTTACCTCTCAATTCCTGTTTTCCTCTTTTTCTGTCTTCCCTGGATAATCAGAGGAGGAACTGCCAGGCACCACCTCCTAATTCAACTTGCTCATGAGCAGGGACCAGATGAGGATGTGTGGAAAGTGTCCAGAGGAAATCTACAGAAGGGAAAGGAGAGACAGGAAGGATACAGCATGAGTGTAAAATCCAGAGCTATAAGCCAATCAGAAACTAATAATACTAATACCATATTACCTTGGGGTATTGGTTTCCATAAGGTGAAGAGTGACTCGTTTTGATGTCCTGTTTTTGGATGAGCATTTTGAATAAATGATGCTCCAGGGTCATAGTTTTCAGGCAGCCCAAGGACCTACTGAAATGGTACCAGCTCTCTGATTCTGCTTATAAAAGGAGAGAAAACACACAGTAAACTCAGACTTTAAAAATAGACCATCCTTATCGTACTGTATTTTATAAGTCATTTCCTTAAAAAATATATAAGTATTTATTTTCACCTGTTGCCACTTCTTCAACTCTTTGCCACTGCCTAGTACTGATGTCAACAAGCAACTATTGTCAGTTTCCTCACTGGCCTCTGTCCAATATTGTCTGCCTTCAATCTATCCTCTGCAGTGAGGCCATAGTGAACTTCCAAACTTTAACCTGATGAAGTCATTACATCCTGCATTTTGCCATTGACTAATGATATGAACAGTACTGTCTTTTAAAGAAATTGAATCCTTGGTTAAAACCTCCTGAGAAAACTTCAAGTTCCTATAGTATCACTGGTGAGCTATTTCAAAGTATCTTACACAAATTCTTCGGATTTTTTTTTTTTAATCAAGGTGCCTGGGCACAGTAACTCATGACTGTAATGCCAGTACTTTGGGAGGCCAAGGTGGGAAGATCGCTTGAGCTCAGGAGTTCCAGACCAGTCTGAGTAACATAATGAGACCCTGGAAAGAAAGAAGGAAGGAAGGAAGGAAGGGAGGGAGGGAGGGAGGGAGGGGAAGAGAAATGGACAGAGAGAAAGAAGAGAGAGAGAAGAAGAAGGGGAGGGTAAAGGGAGGGGAGGAGAGAAAAGGAAAGGGGGGAAGAGGGAAGGGGTGGGAAGGTCAGGGGAGGGGAGGGGAAGGGAGAGGAGGGGAGAGGAGGGGAGGAGAGGGGAGAAAAAGAAAGAAAAATGAGCCAGGATGCTGGCATGTGCCTGCGGTCCCAGCTACTCAGGAGGCTAAGGTGGGAGGATCACTTGAGCCAGGGAGATTGAGGTTGCCGGGAGCCATGATCACACCACTACACTCCAGTCTGTGTGACAGAGTTAGACTCTGTCTGTAAGTGAATAAATAAATAAATAAAAATTAGGAGTTTGGGGAGACATTTCCCAGCAAGCATAACGAGGGTGGGATGACCTGAATGTCAAAGCCTGGTAAGAAGGGGAGATTACAGTTTCATTTCCCTCATGAACATAGATGCAAAAAGTCCTAAACAATATATTAACAAATAAAATGTAGCAAACAATAATATATGACCACCAAGTTGGGTTTGTTCTAGGAATATGAGGTTGGTTTAACATTTAAAAATATCAATCAACTATATTAAGAGACAAAAGGGTGGAAAAATAATCATTTTAATGAGTACAAAAAAATAGAGTTTAACATTTATGATAAAAAATTATTAGCAACAAGAAAGTATTAGCGAACTATGAATACCAGACAACTTTTAAGCCTGATAAGCTAGGTCTACAAAATTACAAAGCAAATATTATAGTTATTAAAAATGCTTTCCTCGATAATGAGAATAAGATAAGAATTTCTGCTATTGCTACATTTATTTAAAATTTTATTCAAGGTACTACTGGCCAGTACAAAAGGCAAGGTAAAAATATAAAAGGTATTAAAGATTAGAAAGTATGAAATAAAACTTATTTACGTATAAAATTATTGTATACCTAGGAAACAAAAAAGAAACTTCAGATAATTAATGCTTACTGGAATTAATAGGTGAATTTAGGAATATGGGTGATGAAAAGTTAATACATAAAAATAATTTTAATTTTGTACACCAGCAATAAACAGTGAAAATTCTAAAAGAAAAAAGAGGTTGTGTTTAGTATCAACAAATATCAAATGCATAGAAATAAATCAAAGATGTGTATAAAACTCCCAAATAAAGCTATAAATACTGTTGAGAAAAATTGAAGATTTAAATAGAGAGATATAATATATACATAAAAAGAAATTATTGAGAGAAAAGACAGCCACAAAGTTGAAGATTTTGAAATTAATATAACCAAAAAAGACCATATTCATAAAATGTAAGTTATCTTAAAAAATAAATTAGAAAAGGATGTAAATCCCAATTTCAAAAAAAAAGACCTCAATAGATACAAAGTTTAAAATATGCAAGATAATAAGTTATCCAGAATTTATTATCTGCTGTAGAATATAGTTCCTATAGTTAACAATACAGTACTGCACACTTTAAAATATGTTAAAATAATAAATTTCATGTTATGTTTTCTTAAGACACACACTCCAACTTCTTGGCCTTAGTGATGGTTCAACGGATGTGACCACCTTCAAAAACATCGTCAATCTGTATGCTTACACTTTTTGTACTTTTCTATGTGCTTATTATATTTCATTAAAAAGAAATATACCAAATGATTTTATTTGATTACCTGAAGGTAATTTATGGCTTCAGCCAATGTCATGGGTGGAGCTGGAGGAGGTCAAAGGGTGAATGAGTCATGCAAAACTGGAGGCAGAGTACGTAGACAATGCTTGAGAATTTTGATTAGAGATGAAACAAGAAATAAGACAGAAATGCAGAGGGTCAAGGAGGGTTTCTTGACATGATTACTTGGTTTTGTTTTTTAAAGTGAAAGAGTAAATTAGAATATGGCTGGTTTGCTGACACCTCATCCTACCTGCATCAACACATCTGATGAAGAAAAGGCAGTCTTGAGTAATGTTTTAGTCACGGTCCTCCAAAGAAATACACACACACACACACACACGCTCACACACACACACACACACACACACAGAGGTTTATTATTTATAGGAATTTATCCATGTGATTATGGAGGCTAAGTACCATGAACTGCTGTCTGCAAGACGGAGAATAAGAAAATCCAGTGGTATAATTCAGTTCAAGTCCAAAGGCCTGACAACCAGGGTTTCTGATATCTAAGGGTAGGATAAGACAGATGTCCCAGCTCCAACAAAGAAAGTGAATTTGCCCCTCTTTTACCTTTTTCTTCTATTAATATTTAGGCCCTCAATGGATTTCAGGATGCCCACTCACATTGGTGGGGGCCATCTGCTTTACTCGGTCTACTGAATCAAATGCTAATTTCTTCCAGGAACCCTCTTACAGACACACCCAGAATTAATGTTTTTTCAGCTCTCTGTGTATCCTTTAGTCCAGTCAAATTGACACCTAAAATTAACCGTCACAGGTAGTCAGGGACAGTAGAGCAATTGGAAATGAGCTAGGGAAGAAGTTGCAGAGAATGTGGGGAATGAAGGATGATATGATCTGAATGTTTATGTTCCCCCAAAATTCGTAAGTTGAAACCTGATCCCCAATGTGACAATATTACAAGATGAGGGTCTCTGGGAGGGGGTTTAGGTGGTGAGGCTCCATCCTTGTGAACGAGATTAGTGCCTTTATAAGAGAACCCAGAAAGCTAGCCCCTTCTACCCTGTGAGGACATAGTTAGAAGGTGTGATCTATGAAGCAGAAAGCATGCCCTCACCAGACACAGCAGCTTCAGGTGTCTTAATCTTGGACTTCCCAGCCTCCAGAACTGTAAGCAATAAATTTCTATTGTTTATAAGCCACCCAGTGTATGACATTCTTATTATAGCAGCCCAAGTGGACTAAGGCAAAGGGCTAGCAGAGGACAGAGGACTGATGGGATTCAGTTTAGGCAGTCTCAATGCTTTATCGGAAAGGGAAGTCTGGTTGAAACAACCTCTTTTGAGGGTTTTTGCTTCAACAGCCTGTTAAGTCTTCTTATTTTTTATTCCGTGATAGATCTTTCTCCAAGTTAATTTAAATACAAACTAAAGACAAATCCAGAGACTTGGGGCATATTTTTGTAAAAAGATCATTTCCCTGGAGGTAAAAAGTTATTTTAAAGGGAAGAGGATAGGAAACTCTGACTGCTCTTGCTTAACTTGGGGTTTTCTGAGGATGAACCCCTAGACTGTGAGCTCCATGAAGACTGCGCCCAGGAGTTTAACTATCATATTCCCCCTGGAAAATGGTAAGTGCTCATTAAATACTTGTAAAAAGAATGACTTAAAGCCTTTGCTCAGTTTACAAGCAGGGACTCTGGCTGTAGTCATGATGGATAAACTGCTGTGACTCTTGGGTCCAGGTGTTAAACCCTCTACCCTGGTGGGGAACCATCCTCTCTTTCTGAGTATAGGGTCTCCCCACCTATTTTGTAAGTAACCTAGGCCTCCAGCCTTTAGAGGTGGTTCTTAGCTATCACTACAGATCATTGGGGAGAATGATTCACCATCTCAACTCCCAGCTAGCTCATGTTCAAATGTTTTAGCTCTTCTGTGTGAGTATTTAGGTAGATTAGAGAGGTGAACTTCTGCTCTCTTTTATAGATCCCATGTTAAATAACATCAGCCCATTCTTATCAATACTTTCCACAGCACTCCTGAGCTAGAATGCAGTTATTATAAAGTATTTTGCATATTAATGATAAAAATAATAATCAATATTTATCAAGCATTTCTAACATGTCAAACACTGTGGTAAGCATTTTACTCAATTAATCTTGTATTTTAAGTTCCAGGATACATGTGTAGGATGTATAGGTTACATAGGTAAATGTGTAATGGTGGTTTGCTTAACTTATCAGCCCATCACTTAGGTATTAAGCCCTGCATGCATTAGCTATTCTTCCTGATGCTCTCCCTTCCCTTGACCCCTCCTCTGACAGACCCCATTGTGTGTTGTTTGCCTTCCTGTGTCCATGTGTTCTCATTGTTCAGCTCCCATTTATAAGTGAAAATATTTGGTATTTGGTTTTCTGTTCCTGTTCATCATCCTGCTGAAGATGATGGCTCCATCCATATCCCAGCAAAGGACATGATCTCATTTCTTTTTATGGCTGCATAGTATTCCATTATGTAGATATACCACATTTTTTTATTCAGTCTATCACTGATGGACATTTGGGTTGATTCCATGTCTTTGCTATTGTAAATAGTGCTGCAATGAACATACACATACATGAATCTTTATAATCAAGTGGTTTCAATTCCTTTGGGCATTTACTCAGTAATGAGATTGCTGGGTCAAATGATATTTCTGGTTCTAGGTCTTAGAGGAACCACCACAGTCTTCCATAATGGTTGAACTAATTTACATTCCCACCAACAATGTAAAAGCATTTCTATTTCTCCACAGCCTCGCCAGCATCTGTTGTTTCTGGACTTTTTAATAATCACCATTTTGACTTGTCTGAGGGTATCTCATTGTGGTTTTGATTTGCATTTCTCTAATGATCAGTGATGTTGAGCATTTTTCATGTTTTTGGGCCACATAAATGTCTTCTTTTGCAAGTGTCCGTTCATGTCCTTTGCTCACTTCTTGATGGGGTTGTTTGCTTAAGTTCCTTGTAGATTCTGGACATTCATCCTTTGTCAGATGGATTGATTGCAAAATTTTCTCCCATTCTGTAGGTTGCCTGTTTACTCTGATAATAGTTTCCTTGCTGTGTAGAATCTCTTTAGTTTAGGTCTCATTTGTCAATTTTGCTTTTGTTGCAATTGCTTTTTGATGTTTTTGTAATAAAATCTTTGCTCATGCCTGTGTCCTGAATGGTATTGCCTAGATTTTCTTCTAGGCTTCTTTTAAGGTTTTCATAGTTTTGGGTTTTACATTTAAGTTTTTAATCCATCTTGAGTTGATTTTTGTATAAGGTATAAGGAAGCAGTCCAGTTTCAATTTTCTGCATATGTCTAGCCACTTGTCCCAGAACCATTTATTAAGTAGGGAATCCTACCCCCATTGCTTGTTTTTGTCAAGTTTGTTGAAGATCAGTTGGTTGTATATGTGTGGTGTTATTTCTGAGGCTTCTGTTGTGTTCCATTGGTCTATATACCTGTTTTTGATATATAGACCAATGTATCTATATATAATCAAAACAGTATCATGCTCTTTTGATTACTGTAGCCTTGTAGTATAGTTTGAACTCAGGTAGCATGATGCTTCCAGCTTTGTTTTTTTTTTTGTTTTGTTTTTTTTTTGTTTGTTTTTTTTCGCTTAGGGTTGTGTTGGCTATAGAGGCCCTTTTTTGGTTCCACATGAATTTTAAAATAGTCTTTATTCTAAATCTGTGAAGAATGTCAATGGTAGTTTAATGGTAATAGATCGAATCTATAAATTACTTTGGGAAGGATGGCCATTTTCATATTGATTCATCCTATCCATGAGCATGGAATGTTTTCCATTCGTTTGTGTCCTTATTTCCTTGAGCAGTGGTTTGTAGTTCTTGAAGAGGTCTTTCACTTCCCTTGTTAGCTGTGTTCCAGGTATTTTATTCTCTTTGTAGCAATTGTGAACAGTTCATTCATTCATGATATGGCTCTTTGCTTGTCTATTGTTGGTGTATAGCAATGCTTGTGATTTTTGCAAATTGATTTTTTTATCCTGAGACTTTGCTGAAGTTGTTTACCAACTTAAGAAACTTTAGGCTGTGATGATAGAGTTTTCTAGATATAGAATTATGTAATCTGCAAACAGAAACAGTTTAACTTCCTCTCTTCCTATTTGAATATGCTTTATTTCTTTCTCCTGCCTGATTGCTCTGAACTTCCAATATTATGTTCAATAGGAGTGGTGAGAGAGGGCATCCTTGTCATGCACTGGTTTTCAAGGAGAGTGCTCCCAGTTTTTGCCTATTCAGTATTAGCTGTGGGTTTGTCATAAATTCCTCCTATTTTTTTGAGGTATGTTCCATCAATACCTAGTTTATTAAGAGTTATTAACATAAAGAGATGTTGACTTTTATTGAAGGCCTTTTCTGCATCTATTGAGATAAGCATGAGGTTTTTGTCTTTACTTCTGTTTACATGATGAATTACATTTATTGATTTGTGTATGTTAAACCAGCCTTGCATCCAGGGGATGAAGCCGACTTGATCATGGTGGATAAGTTTTTTGATGTGCTGCTGGATTTGGTTTGTCTGTATTTTCCTGAGGATTTTTGTATCGATATTCATCAAAAATATTGGCCCAAATTTTCTCTTACTGTTGTATTTCTGCCAGGTTTTGGTATCAGGATGATACTGGCCTCATAAAATGAGTTAGGGATCAGTCTCTCCTTTTTAGTTGTTTAGTTTCAGAAGAAACGGTAACAGCTTTTCTTTGCACCTCTGGTAGAATTCAGCTGCAAGTCCATCTGATCCTGGGCTTTGTTGTTGTTGTTGTTGTTGTTGGCAGGCTGCTGATTACTCCCTCAATTTCAGATCTTGTTATGGGTCTATTCAGGGATTCAACTTCTTCCTGGTTCAGTCTTGGGAGGGTGTATGTGTCCAGGAATTTATCCATTTCTTCTAGATTTTCTAGTTTATTTGCATAGAGGTGTTTATAGTATTCTCTGATAGTTGTTTGTATTTCTATTTACTTACATTAATCTTATGAAATACTATGATTATCTTCACAACAATTCTGAGACAGTATATTCTCTACATTTTACATATGAGGAAACTGAGGCATAGAGAGAGTATTGCAGGTTTCCTGAAGCTATACAGAGAGTAAGAAGCAGGGCCAGGTTTTGTTCCCTGATTTCCCCGATAGTTTGATTCTGGGCTCTGAAGGAATGGGACACCCTCAAGTTGAGTCCTGACACCTAACCCCTCTCTACCACAGCTGACCCTATATTTCCAATGCTGTATCAGTTGGTTGGAGCTGAAGCTGCCTACTGGTCCCTCGCAATGGGCTCTCTCTATAGACCCAAGAGCTCATGATAGATCCTGTCTCAAGAGGACCAGGTGAGACCTACTCATAGTATATATACTCTTTTGTTATTAGTTCACAGAATTCATCTAAGAATAGGAGTTCAGTGAGCATGATGCCTCTAACTCTAAAGTTCCTCAAAGAATACAAGGGCTTGTTAGACTTTAATGCTCTCCCTGAGTACATCACTTTTTTTGGTCCCAGTCCTGGGTGCAACTGGCGGCCGGCACTCTACAGGGTGCCAACATGGGGCTCCCTTGTCCTGGACACACCATCAGTTTCCTTAATGGGGCCACTGTCATGTTTTAAGTGTTTCCTCTTAAATTCATATACTGAAGTCCTAACCTCCGGTATCTTAGTATCTGACCAGAAGTTAATTATCCTTGAAGAGGTAATTAAGTTAAAATTAGGCTGTTAGGTGGTGTTCTTATAAGAAGTGAAAATTTGGGCTGGGTGTGGTGGCTCACACCTGTAATCCCAGCACTTTTGGAGGCCAGGCTGGGTGAATCACTTGAGACCAGCCTGGGCAACATGGTGAAACCACATCTCTACTAAAAATACAAACATTACCTGGGCATGGTATTGTGCCTGTAGTCCCACCTACTTGGGAGGCTGAGGCAGGAGAATCACTTGAGCTTGGGAGGCAGATGTTGCAGTGAACTGAGATCTCACCACTGCCCTCCAGCCTGGGAGACAGAGTGAGACCTTGTCTCAAAAAAAGAAAGAAAGTAAGAAAATTTGGACATAGAAAAAGAGATGCCTAGGGTGTGCATGCCCAGAGGGCTGACCATGTGAAGAAGCAGCAAGAGGGTAGCCATCTGCAAGACAAGGCGAGGGACCTAAGAAGGAACCTGATCTTGGACTTCCAGCCTCTAGAACTATGGAAAAATAAGTTTCTGTAGTTTAAACCACTCAGTCTGTGGGATTTTTGTTATAGAAGTCCTAGCAAATGAATACAGTCACTTCAATGCAGCCAGGTTTGAGAAACACTGGATCAGGGGATACCCTTCATTTTGTTCTTTATATTTTGCTGAGATATCTACTGAGATTCTCTCTGGTACCAAGAAGCAGGGGCATTTTCACTGATCACAAAGCCCTGTTTATGAGGCTAAAGGATTGAAGATCTTTCCTAAGTATTTAGAAATAACAAAAGCCACGCGCGTGTGTGTGGTGTGTGTGTGTGCGTGCACATGCGTGCATGTGCGTGTGCCTGCACAAACATTTATGATAATTATGTTTTGTTTATCTTTTCTGATTTACAAAGCACTTTTTCCAACATGGTCTTATTCAATCATCACAATCCCTTACTAGAGGAGTCTTATTATTCATGTGGTTGATGTGATTGATCATTTTATGGGTGAGCAAAGTGACCTGCTTTCAAGAGTAATGGGATCATCCTACACGATAGTGTGGGTTAGGCCCTGCAGGAGACCTCCCAGGCAAAGTTACAAATGGGGCTGAGATGGTGCCTATGGGCCACTCTCAAGGCCTAGTGTGAGGCTTAACCATGCTCAGGAATGTTGGGTTGTTCTAATTCACATAATGGGATTGTTTGTGACAGTAGTGGCCAAGATTGAGGATCAGATATGAGAGCTGGAACTTCTTACCCCACCACCCTGTACTATAATGGCTGCCACTGAGCCCCAGCACATATGGGCACAGGAGCTCGGGTGTGCCAGCTAGCAGGCTCCTTCCTTGCTGCCCTCCATGTGCAGGACAGCCAGGGCAGACTGAGGCAGAGTGTACAGGTAAGGAGCCCCTGCGTGAGGGCCAGTGCTCCAGCTGTGGTTCAGAGCTGCAGCTGACCAGGAGATTTTGACCACCATGTTTGACTTATCTGGGCTTCAATTTCTTTAGCTGTCTCTCCTCTACTTCCAACATTCTGTATGTTTTAAAACTTACTAGTTTCCTAAAACTGTGTCCATTGAATCCTAACTCTTTAGAAGAAGAAATACATAGGGAGTGACTACCAGTACTATTTTAAAGAGACATTTAAGTCTGTTAGAAAAGCACTTTTTCTCCTCTTTGCTACAATAAGAAATTCATGTAATTTCAGTATACCAGAGGTGAGATATAGAGTCTAAAAAAGGTTACACTCAACTGACAATGATACATTTTTGTCTTGTCTTTCCATATTATTTTCTTAAATTATGAAGGCAAGCCAACAGAATTAAACCCAGAGTGATAGCATTTACATTTTATGTAGTCAGAATTCTAGAACATACCATCTAAAATCTTAAAGTTAGGAAAACAGATTTTTCTTCTCCTCTACCCTCCTTAACCACTGTGGGGATAATGCCCTATTTCTAGCAACGCTCTTTCTCTTCCTCTCTCTCTTTCTCTGTTGCATTCTACTGGCAGATCACGATGTTGCCTCTGTGATATAATTCTCTACCATATCATAGTCACCCACTAGAGAAAAACATCCATGGACAAAAGATTGTGCTGAGCATGGAATCCAGGAATGATACACAAGGACAACAGTCACTAGACTGAGGCTGAACGTCCCTGACAAGGGGCACAAGGGGTGGCAGGAAAGATTCTGGTTCAAGACCACATTCTAGTGAAGGTGACTTTAAATGCAAGGATATTTAACCAGGCATGTTACCTCTGCCACGGACAAGTTAGATGGCACAATGCAATCTTGCCTCCTGGAAGATTTGTTAATAGTGACTTGGACACAAGCTATAAATGCACAGTACTTTAAAGTAAAATAAAACTGTGTTTCTTTTGACAGGTTAAAATCAGCAGGTTATCACTCTCAGTTGAAATGCCCATCCCTATTCTGATGCTAAAATTCTCCTTGAGTTAAAAAGGGCTACAGAATTAAACCCAGAGTTACAGCACATCTGCACTGGAAAACAGTCTGACCATTCATCAAAAGGTTAAACATAGAATTATTATATGATCCAGCAATTCTACTCATAGATATCTGCTCTAGAGAAATGAAAACATGTCCACGTGAAATTTACACACCAATGGTTAAAGCAGCATTATCACTCATCATGGCCCCAAAATAGAAAAACACAAATACCCATCAATGATGAATGGATAAATAAAGTGTGATATGTCCATACAATGGAATATTATTCAGCATAAAAAGGAGTGAATTAATAATACATGGCACAACAAGGATGAACCTTGAAAACATCGTGTCAAGTGAAAGAAGCCAGTCACAAAATAACCACATAGGATTAAGATTCCATTTACTTTACATGTCCAGAGAAGATGAATATATAGAGACCAAAAGCAGAATAGTCGTTTCTTAGGGTTAGGGGTGGAGGAGTGGGGAACAGGAAGAGAGAGGGGAGTGACTGCTAATGGGTAAGGATTTTGGTGGGAGGGGGTAAAGTGATTTAAGTGTTCTAAAATATATTGTAGTGATGGTTGTACAACATTGTGAATATGCTAAAAGCCTGAATAATCCATTTTAAATGAGTGGATTAAAGAGTATGTGAATTATAGCTTAATCAAGATGATACTTTACAAATGGTGAAAGTGAAAAGGAATCCCCAATCCAAACTGAGTATATAATTTTTCAGTGCCATATCTGAACACATGCTATCATTGTCTAACCCATGGCTCTTTAGTTGAGAAAATATAGACTCAAGTCTGCTTCTGGCAATGTTTGATTGTGAAACATCAAAGCCACACAGGCAAGGCCCCTAAGACAGGCTGGGACTGTCCAAGACCATCCAGCCCAGTCTCTGCCTCAAAGCAACAGCCCCACTGAGCCATCTCAGTAACCAAAATCAGGCTTTGCCACAACTGCATCAATACTTAATGAAAGACGAGAGGGTCTCACGATTAGGAGCAGCTCTTTGCAAAACTGCATATTGGCTGAAGTTTGTCTCACACCTGAATATTGCAGAAGTACAGTACTGTTCAAAGGCTTGCCAAATGATAGGATTTGAGAATGAGAGGAAACAAAGAGACAAATAATGGAACAGCATGCCCAAGGGCTGGAGAAGAGAGATGCTGGTGGCAGGAATAGGAAGTCCTACAGCTTTGAGCAGAAGATGAGAGCTACTGTACCTTGGAGGTAAAATCACTTTTGGATGCTATGGGAAGGCCATTCAGGCAGTGCCTCCAGCAGACAGACAGACAGACACAGAAGAGCACAGGCAGAGCCAAAGGGCTAGAAATCGGTTGTCATTGCATCAGCCTCCATTCATTTTTTAAAATTCAGACAGTCATTCACCTACTCACCCCCTCATTGCATAGGCATTTAATAAGTTGCTAGTAAGTGCAGGTATTGTGCTAGTTCTGGGGAGACAGAAGTAGGGGTGACAGAGGCTCCAGCCTTTGGGATCTTACAGCCTCATGATCCGAGATGGTCGCTGCAATCCTTGGAGCCAGAGAGCCCCTTTGGATCTAGTAAGTGTAATGACACCTTCATTTATATAAGACCTTAGTGATTTCAGAGTGCTTACTGATACAATATACAATCCTGAAAAACAGCCAAGAATATTATCACCATCCTGTGTAGATGGAAACGATAAAAGCCCATGGGGCTTCAGGGATTTCGTCCAGGCCACTCCGCAGGTAACAAAGCTGGACTCGAGTCCAAGCCTTCTGACTCCCTGTCTGATGCTCTTTCTATTTGAAACCCAAAAAACAGAAAGTAGAAAAACCCAGTGCCCCAGTTTTACAGCACTGAGCTACAGACATGGGACTTGTAGGAAGCACATGAGAAGTGACAGCACTTAACAGCTTGTCCTCTCTGTGACACTGGAGAAGACTATGTTGGCAGAAGCAAAAGTGACCAGATACCCCAGATGCACTTGAAAACTCAGTTCTTCTGACCCAGAATGTACCCACCAGAGATGAGCTCAGAGGAGCTGCTTGATCATTTAACCATTACTCTACAGGGACAGCATCAAAGGAATCTACTATCAAACATCACAACCTGAATGTGTAGACACTGTTCATTGGCTTGTCCAACTCTTTACCATCCTTCTCCCTGACTCTGTCATGGCCAATGGGACATAAATGAAATCTGCTATGAGGTTCCTAAGAAAGCTTTTGGATTTGGGTGCAAGTGTTGCCTACTTCCCTTTCTCATCTTCCTCCCTTGAGTCTTGCAACCATGAGGAAAGGCCAGGAACATCACAGTATTATTGTTCTGACGTCACTGGGGCACTGGGCCATTGCCAAACCCAGGTGTCACCACACTGCTTTCATGCAAGAAAATAAATCCCACAGTTTTAAACCAACGTCAACAAATTCTATTGCTATAGAATGAATTCTTGATTGATATAATTTGATTGATATAATGTATAATAGAAAGAGTATGGATTTTGAAACCAGACATATTTAAATCCTGACTAGTTGGAAAGGAAGTTACTTTCTTAACCTTCAGCTTCCTCATCTGGAAAATGGGAACAATATAATAGCCTTTTAGCAATTCAAAGAAGCCAAAAAAAGTAATTATAAAAATGCCCAGCCTATTGCCTGACATAATCTTAGCTCTCTTAAGAATCCTGAATTTGAAATTTTCATAATTCCATTACTTCTCCCTTTCTTCTTGGGTGCATTAACAATTAAAGAAACTATCAATGATTCCCGAAAATATATTACTGATTAAGATATATTTTAGCTTATAATTTTTTTCCATCTTTTAGAAACATAAATTTATTTTCCTATTTTGATATATAGTAAAACAAGAGCTTCTGGTAGGTGTATTTTTCACCCATAATGAATGTTTATTGAAGCAAGAACAGTTATTAAAGCTGTTCAAGCAGCTAATAAATATTTGTTGAATACTTTCTCTGGGTTAGACCCCATGCTAAATATGCCAAATGCTAAAAAAGTCAGGAAAAGACGTGATTTCTCTCTAGGGATGCTTGAGTTCTAGTAGAGGTGTATAAAAGCTTTTTTTTTTAAGTATGTATAACCAGGAAGTGGAATTAAAATAATTAAAAATAAAAATCCGTTTATTAGTTTTAACTGAGTTAAGTATCAGTGTAAAACAGTATTTTTCATTCAGATAATTTATCATATATGTATTCAAGTAACTTAACTCCAAATCCAGTTATAGAAATTCAAAGTAAGAGTTTGCTTTGCTTTCATTTAGAGGAGGAAAGTTTGCATTTCTCATTTTGCCAGCATCAGAGCGTAATTTAGAGTGTAGCCTCTGGTACCAGACTACCTGGGTTCAAATCCCAGCTCCAATTCTCAAGAGCTCAAGTGTCCTTAGCAGAGTCATTTAGCCTCTGTGCACCCCAGATTCCCCATCTATAAAACTGGGATAATTATGGTACATGTCTCATAGGGTCATTATAAGACTTAAATGAGTTTAGAACCGTGGCCAACCCCCTTAAGCACTCTACACAGTCAGCTGTTATTATTTAGCTATTTTTCAGGATGAACTGCAGTTTGTACTTATTTCTCAACAGTATCAGATACTTCAGGATTTGTTTTTCTTCTGTGTTCCATAAAAGTATGGCCAGTAGCTTTCAAATGTTTGAGGCTTTAGTCTTCTCCTTTTCTGCTTGGTCTTCAGTGATCTTCTTGCCGCAGGTCCCTAGAGTCTGACAAGCAGGAGCAGCTGGCAGAGTGAAGCTGTCGGTGGCACTTGAGAAAAGCTGAAACTCCTAGGGCGTGGATGCCTTAGTGTGTCCCACAGGAGCCCGCCCTGCACAGGGCCACCACAGGTGGCCTTCTTCTTGTCCCAGCCCCGAGGAAGGTGAGCTCCAGGTTCACCTGCTCTCCATCTGTTCTCAAACCCCTGGCGCCTCTAGGTCTCTTCACCTCGCCTCTCCAGGGTGCCTTTGCCACTCAAGATGACCATGGCCCTAAAACAATTGTTGAGCCAAAGCTCTGTCCCCCTGCCCCTGCACTCCAGCCCATCACCATGGCCAGGGGAACAGACTACACACAACCTCAGGGCCCACTCTGTCCTCCTCTCAAGCTAGCATGGTCTGACTTACAAACATGGATATAGGAAATTATATGCGATATCAGCCTGGACCACATGGTGAAACCTCATCTCTACTAAAAATACAAAAATTAGCTGGGCGTAGTGGTGTGTACCTGTTAATCCAGCTACTTGGGAGGCTGAGGCAGGGGAATCACTTGAGCCTGGGAGGCAGAGATTGCAGTGAGGTGAGACCACGACATTGCACTCCAAACTGGGGGACAGAGTGAGACTCCATCTCAAATAAACAAAAAAATAAAAAAACAAAACAACAACAACAACAAAAGAAACTATATACAGCTTTTGGTCATTCTCCCATGAGATGAGACAAAATAGTAAAAGCCAATTTAAAAAGATAGTCTGTCCTAATTTCGAGTCCAAAAAGTAAAATGGCAAAATTTCTGGATTCACAAACAGAATCAGATCTTCTGATTAAGATTCAAAAGACAACAGTTTGAATCATGTATCTCTACGTAGTATCTCTTGATCAACAGACACTATTGGGATAATTCCTTTTTCAAAGTGGAGACTTGGAAAACCATTATTTAATTTATGCAATTTAATTAATAAATTTAAGGAAAAAAATGGCTGCGTGTGTTGTGTGTTACTGCCCCCCTGTGTCCACTGCTGTTATTGACACCTGTATTTTATTTGGAAGTAACTGCACCCTGGTGGGGCTTTCTTGACTTTTCTTTCCCTTTTAGTAAAAATGGCTTGCATTGCTCACTGTTCAGTGAATTCTCACTGTCTTCCTGGGTTGAAAATGTGGTATTCAGAACAGTGAGCCTAAAAATTAAGGCAACAGCAAAACACCTGGAACACAACAAACCTGAGTAAGGATTGGGTAATCACAAAGGTTGCTTTGAGTATTCAGCCCTGTTAGAGTATTTCAAAATGGATACTATTTGGAAAAGAGAAAGTACCCCTAATTCCCAGTGAAAACAACTCAGGGAAATTTCTAAAACAAAGGCCTAATTGTCCTCCTCCTCTGGCTACACTACTATTGGCTATTTCTTTGCATTTTCTGCTCTGGGGGTTGACAGAGGCAATTAACCATCAACTGGTCAACAGTTAACATCTCTGGTGAGAGATCTGATAGGGGTAGAGAATGTATTCTATTCACCAAAAGTACAACGGGTAGATCTAAATGGTATTAAGGTATTTCCTTAGATTCCTGTGAATCCTATGTCAATTTTTGTCACCAGTTGCTGCCCAAAGGTCCAGGTTAGGTTTAGAAGTATCTTCCTCTATTTTCAGCAGGTGTCACATCAGCTAAGCTGAGTCACCAAGTGCACTCAACAAACCAATATCTTTCTTGACTCCTGTAGGGCCACAAGGCCATATAATGAATATAAAAGAAAGCTGTGTCTGTATTTATGAATGAGTGTGAATTTGTTATCATTAGGTATGTAACTACTATATTTGTTCTAAATTAAATTGAAGCTTTTCTGGTCCCCAGTCCTGTGGGGCTGGTGAGGCTTTCAATCAGGCTTGCTCTTGGGGTTTCTTATGACCCAACTCTCACCCTAACCTCTGAACTGACTGAGAGTCTGAGTGGTCTTATGCAGAACAGAACATTCAGGAAATTCCTTCTGGCCTTTGATCCACATCTGTGGTCACAGACATGCTGTGAAAACAGATGAGGAAACTGAGTCCTAAAGTCATTAGATAATTTGCTTTGAACTTCAGAGCAAATCCTTAGTGGGATCATTATGGAAAGGTGGGTCTTCTGAGCTTTAATGGATTCTCACATAGTTTTTAAAAATTCGTGTAATTTTATTAATCTCCTCAGAGTTGTAACTCACAACTCATAGTATGTTTGGTGATGCTCCTCACTTCACCCTTCCTTCCTTCTCCCCAAATAATACTAATGCCTGTCATTTATTCAGCTGTGCTAAATGCTTTCCATTCATAAACCTGCGAGAAATATTATTTTTCAGATGAGATTCAGAGAGGTTAAGTAGCATCCTGGCCAAGAAGAAAGAAGCAGCCAATAAGAGGCTGACTTAGACCTGAACTTGAGTTTGTCTGGCTCTAAAACCTAGATACTTAACTACCATACTATATTGCTTCTTCTAATAAAATTAGGAGAAAGAAGGAAGGAATATGTGATACACTTTTTAAAGACCAAATAGAATCAAAATATTGTTTTACTTACTTTGGGAGAATTTTAGACATGACAATGTTATAGAACCACTGGTTAGAGTTCCCACATTAGCCTGTTTTTTGTTTTTTTTTTCAATGACTTGCTGATATTGTAGATAAAATTCATCCCCCAAAACTCCAGGATAAAATTATTGTAGATGCATGATGGTAACTTGGAACTAATATTACAAGGATTTTTACAATTAAAGTGCAATAATAATTTAGCATTCTCTGAGTTCATGTTCTTTGCTGGGACGTGTATGAAGCTGGAAACCATCATTCTCAGCAAACTAATACAAGAACAGAAAACCAAACGCCACATGTTCTCACTCATAAGTGGGAGTTGAACAATGAAAACACATGGACACGGGGAGGGGAACATCACACGCCAGGGCCTGTTGAGGGGTGGGGGGCAAGAGGAGGGATAGCATTAGGACAAATATCTAATGCATGCGGGGCTTAAAACCTACATGATGGGTTGACAGGTGCAGCAAACCACCACAGCACATGTATGCCTATAAAACAAACCTGCACGTTCTGCACATGGACCCCAGGTAAAATTTTAAAAAATGAAAAATAATAATAATTTAGCATTCTCATGGGGCAGTGTAGGAACGTGTATCACTGATCTCATCCAAGGACATTTGCCTAAATGTACCTCTTCCATTTATCATCATTTTTGTAAAAGAATGAATATAATCTGCAGATTCTCATGACTGTCTTTGATATTCTAAGAAAAAAAATTGAATAAAATGTCATAGCCCTTTAGAAGACAATTAAGAAAACAAACATAAAAGAAACAAAACAAATACCGAAAAAAAAAAGCCTATAGAGTGAGGAAAACACCATTCATTTGTAATTCCAAATTCAAAGAGAACTTTTGAGAAATCCCAATCTTTAAAATGGAAATATCTTTTATTCAAGCCTGCCATCTTGAGGTCAATTAGAGAAATACTTAGTCTTTACAAGAATGTATACTGTATAAAAAGAGCATGACATTTTGGAATAAAAGTTTAAAAAATAAGGACAATACTAAGCCCAAAACATGAATTCTTCTGAGAAAACAAATCTAAAACTTGTCATTATCAGCATGTTAAGGGTCATCATGGTTGATTGGATCATGGCTTTGCCAATGACCAAAAGCACTACAAATATTCCTGCGTTGTGTTATTATACGTTGCAATGAGCGAGGACACACTTCATGGGGAACCATGGGGCATCTCGTTAAAAATGTGTCAGAAAGGACTTACTACAGCATTCAAGGCTCAAGGAAGTAGGGCTTAGCTCTGAATTTTTTAATGTATAGGCATTTGTTACCATGAATGAACAATGCTGATGTATTTTAATTAACCAACATCTATAGTTTATTCAGATTTCCTTAGTTTTTGTCCAATATCCTTTCTTTGTTCCAGAATCTCATTCAGATACCACATTACCTATAGCTGTCATAGCTCTTCAGTGTCCTTTCGGGTGGGACATTTTCTCAGGTGTTTCTGATGAGCATGACAGTTTTGAGGAGCACTGGTCAAGTATTTTGTAGGATGCTTCTCCACTGGAGTTTGTCTAATGTCCTCTTCATAATCAAGCTGGGATTATGGATTTGAGGGAAGAAAACTCACAGAGGTAAAGCTCCATTTTCATCACAGCATGTGAGGGTCCACACAGTATTATCAATGAGACTTGTCACTGTTGTTGAACTTGATCAACTGGCTGAGGTAGTGTTTGGCAGGTTTCTCCAGGGTACAGCTACTATTTTCCCCGACTTTCTATAATGTATTCCTTAGGAAAAAGTCACTACCTGCAGCCCATACATAAGGAGTAGGGGGATTTCCCGAACCCTCCTGAAGGCAGAGTATCTACATCAATTACTTGGAAACGTATCAACGTTTCTGCTATCTTTATTTTCTTCTGCTTGGGAGACTTGTCTATTCTTCTCCATATATGTAGGTATTTATTCAATCAATTATTTGTGTCAGTATGAACTCATGAATCTTTATTTTATAGTTTGGGCTATGAAATATTTATTTCGTTGATCAAATTGTTCTGGCTTTAGCCACTGGGGACTCTTTCCTTTGGCTCCTGTGTCCCTTTGACACACCCCATTGATGCAGGATTTTCTGCTGCCCTACCTTCTGGCACTAAACACCGCTCCAGGCTCATCTGGTGTATTTCCTGTCCCAATTCCAGAATCATCCATTTCTGCCAAGACCCCTGGTTCCTATTGTTGGAAACCAAGATTTGGGTGCCAGGTGTGCTCGTTGCTATTCCAGTGCCATGACCTCCAGGCTCGCTCAGCTGAGTTCATGCTGATATTGCCAACTCTAATTCATTACCACACACATCACTCTACTCTCCTCCCTTTGCTTATCTGTAAGTTCCCACTCCACCAGTGAGAATCCTAGCTCCAGCCGTCTGCCATCCATTTACTGAATTCTTCTGTTCCAGTATAAATGTATCACAGTGTCAGAATTGTCAGTGTGTACTCCATGGGAAACAACTTTATCAACTGGAGTAGAGTGAGAGCTTCTATTTTAAGGATAAATTTAAGTCTCTGATCATATCACCTTCTTGAAAAGTTTTAGTTGTTGTTTTTAAGTAGTGTATAGACAAGTAACAAAGACAATCAAATCAGGATTATTTAGGGGGAATCTGTAGAAAGGCTGTGCAGGGTATGAACAATGAGATTTCTGTCCAGGTAAAGGATGGAGGATGGCTGAATTTGTAGTGTCACAGTAATAGAAAGTGATATGTCAAGGGAGAAGCAATAGCTTTTTATAAGAAGGTAGGTGGCTGGGTATGTTTGTTCATGCCCGTAATCCCAACACTTTGGGAGGCTGAGGCAGGTGGATTACTTGAGGTCAGGAGTTCAAGACCAGCCCAGTCAACATAGTGAAAGCCTGTCTCTACTAAAAACACAAAAATTAGCTTAGCTGGGTGCATGCCTGTAATCCCAGCTACTCAGGAGGCTGAGGCAAGAGAATCATTTGAACCCAGGAAGCAGAGGTTGCAGTGAACTGAGATCGCACCACTGCACTCCAGCCTAGGCGACAGAGCGAGACTCTGTCTCAAAAAAGAAAAAAAGAGAGAGAGAATTTGTAAAGCATAATAATCATTGTTTAGTGGAAACTCTAGAGCTAAATTAATTGATTTTTTTACATGTTTTGCTATTGCTATTGTAGGTCTTAGAGAATCTACATATGACTCGGCTATTGGGGCTAATGAAAGAGTGAAAGAACCAATACGTTTCAAATGATTCCCATCACAATATGTACAGACCCTTTATGAGTAAAAGGGTAAAATATTTGCAAATTTGGAAATATGGAAAATATTTTGGTGCACATTTATTGTATCAGTCTTTGTGTCCTGAGATGTTTAGCATGAGATATTCCTTTTAACTAGGAAGTATTCAGTAATTGAAAGACACTTATGTTGGCATATTTAACGTTATTTATGAAAAGAAGTTAAATTTTATAATTTGTCAGTTTTTTATACCAACTCTGGTAGACAAAATCTCTTATAATAATTTACTTAAGTTTGGAGAATGTTAGACAAACCTAAGCAATCTTGTTTGTTGCTCTATGAGCACTTATTTCAAATTATTTTTGCTATTTTGAATAGGAAAATAATGTATAAAAAATGTCCAAAGACATTTGTATGCTTTGTTAACCTACTGTTATTTTAAAAAATAAGGGTCAAATTATTTTTCATATTCAGTGTTTTGTGTTTTTAAAAATTTATTTAGAAATTATTTAGGCCTTCAAAGATCTTTTCTTAATGAGTTCAGTCATTTCTCTGCGATCTTAAGTTTAGTGAAGGATCTAGAAATTTCAATTTAGCTAACATATTTTTTATTTACAGTATTATATATTTTCATAAAATTAAGTCTTTTAAAAGGATATTTATTATCATTCTATTTAGTTGAATACAATTATATATATAATTTTTAAATTTAAACATGCTATGGAAACATTGGTAGATCATTTAACTCATAAAATCATTGTAGGAAAGTTTGAATTATGAGGAATAACACTGGTCTTGAACAAATCAAAATGTTACGCTAACAACATTTTTATATGGTAAACTAATTTTTAAAAACTCTGAATCATGCCAAAATTCCCTTTTATTTTGAAGTTAAAATCTGTTCCATCTCATAGCTTTAAAAACATTTTCCAGTATCCACAAAGAGAAACATAATTTAATAACTTTTCTTTTAGAAAATGTTTACTGTTTACCTGTACTTAATATTCCTGCAATATTTAAAAAATGACTGAAAGATTTTTTTCATCAGTTAAGTTTTAAAGTTTACAATAGTCACTCATATTAATCAGCATAGAGGGATGTTTTGGTCATTTTTATGGTTTGGGTAATGTTTTGGCTGTGGGATCTTGGGCAAGTTAGCAGCTGAGCCTCATTTTCCGAATAGGGCTCTTTTAGAAATGAAACAAATTAGTAAAATGTCCAATAATGTTCATGTTTTTATCTATGTTCAAACATGATTTGAGAGTGGCCTTGTTTTTGTCTTTATCCCTGATGGTCACAGAGCGGTCTTATCTGATTTTGATATTTTGTGAAATTATTTATGTTGAAGAGGAAAATAGCAAGGCTAGCTCCTAGCAACAACAGACCAAGTGGACAGTAAGAAGCCACCTCCCAGCCGTCAGGGGCTGCTGTTCTCTTTCTTTGTAACTCTCTGGAGGCTAAACTTGGAAATATATGTATTACACAGGTCAAGGTTTTATTCTTAAAGCACACATAAAATGTGTTTGATAGAGCTACTGAATCATAATTAACAAATAGCAGGATTTAAAGTTTACAACAAATAGTCAAGTTCTTAAACTTAATATCAGCTGAGAATGAAAGTTTAAGATGTATTCAATGTTATCAGCAATGGACTATTGTAACTGTTAATTTTATGTGTCAACTTGAATGGGACATTCAGTACCTAGACACTTGGTCAAATATTATTCTGGATGGGTCTATGAGAATGTTTCTGGATGAGATTAACATTTGAACACTTGAATCAGTAAACTGAATAAAGTAGATTGCCCTCCCTATACATGCGAAGGCCTTATTCAATCAGTGGAAGACCCGAATACAACGAAAAAGCTAAGGGAAACTCCCCCTGACTGATAGCCTTGAGCTGGAATATCGGTCTTTTCCTGCCTTCAGACTCAAACTGAAATATAGGCTTTTAGACTGGTAGTACCTCATCCATTACCCCAGTTCTCCATTACCAACAGCAGATCTTGGGAATTCTCAGCCTCCATAATCCCATGAGCCAATCCCTTATAATAACTAAATAACAAACAAATAAATAAAACACATATGTATGCACATACATATACATGCATACAGAATATTAGTTTTGCTTTTCTGGAAAACTCGGATTAAATATCAAATTAGCATTAACTGGTATACACAGAAAGCTTATATACAGGTAGTCAATTTACAAATAGTCACTTTCAAACCTTTCCCATTTTAGAAAACATTTCACACATTTGATATAAGAGTAAAGGGATGTTTCCAAGAGGAAGAGCAAGGGATTTATTAGTGAAAACTGCTCTTAACGTTTTTTGACCAAAGAAATTTCTACAGATCCACAGGGGTCAACCCTGTAATGGAGGAAAGTGTTCAATTGATGAGTGCTCCTTAATGCAAGCTTTAATTGATTCCTCTTTATAGGACCAAGCTTCTTTATGGGGTCCCTCTTAAGAGTTTCAAAAGATACCAGCTATTCTACTTCCTGAGATATTAGTGTAAAAGTTCTGGAAGTCTCAGAGATATCAAGCAAATGACAAAAAAAGGATTGCACATGGCAAGAATTCATATAGTACTACTGTTAACAAATAAAAACAAAGCAAATAATCCATAAGATAATCTTCAAATTCATTTTTCCACTGTGAAAAATCAAGGTAGAATTATATATATTTTTATTTTCACTAGGTAAGGAAACTTGAAGAAATATATAAGGGCATCAAGCCTTGGAATAGAATAATTATTTAAAATTTTAAAAAGCATTATTTTTTTTTTTTAGTTTATTCTCATGTGTGTCATACAAAAGGCTAGATGGCCTGAATATCCTTGTAGCTTGGGGAGAAGGCAGGCCAACTTTTGGTTGTGTGCCAGCCAAGTGTGCGTCTCTGTGTCAATCTCAGGCTTTAGAGCCTGGCAATGCTATATTGCATTTTCAAAAAGTAAATGTTGCAAAACCACAAGAATCTTTCTCCCATAGGAGCCCAGCCCTCCAAGTGATGAAAAGGTTGCATGAGGTATCATGGGATTTCATATTTGGTTTGAAGAACCAAGCTCAGGATGGCATACCAGGAAAGAGTTTGAAAGTCCTGAGGCTGAATTTCCAGGTCAGCCAGGTATTTGCTGGGGAATCTTGGGCAAGTTAGTGGCTGAGTCTCCTTTTCCTTATAGGGCTGTTTGAGGAATGAAACCGGTTAGCACAATGCCAGATGCACAGCTCAACAATCAGTAGTCATCCTATACTCACCTAAATTGTATGGGGGGAGGGACAGCAACTGACATTTATAAGGCATCGACTATGTGGCAGGCACTGTACTAGCCATTATTACCTCCTAATCCTTACAAAATCCCTGGGAGATAGGTAGTTCTATGTCATAGGAGACAAGAGACTGGAAACAGACCATCGCAGCAAAGTCTAGCAGAAAATGCAGAGGAGGGGTGGGGTGTCTCATTGTAAACAGCAGTTGCTAATTCCTATTTGAGCTAACAGGTATTGATTCTAGAACGCAGTTTGAAAATACATATATATATATAGACAGAATTATAGTCAGGTTTTCCCAGTATTGACAGGAATTTTAAGGGGAAACAATAAAATATTTGAAATGCTGTAGCTATGAATCAATCAGCATTTGCAATCTTTTAAAAGTATCTCTGAAAGAAACTGTTAGTGATGAATTTTTCAGGACTTGCTGAAGCAGCCCAAACTCTGAAATGCATTTTGTCCTGGCAGTTATGGCTTTAATGTCAAAAATGAACATAATTGCAATGCTGTTTAGCACTTGAAAGGAGCAGTTTCCTTTCACCTTTGTCTCTCACCTGCAAAGTTGTGAGTTGCCACCTGGTGATAGTAGAGTTCCACACCATCTAAGAGAAAAGGGTGACCCTAAATATGAAATAAGCTGTAAAAATGCATATTGGCTTTTGTTCAAGGAATAGGTTTCTCTATGTAAAAATGGCTAAAAACTAGGCAATTAAATTAAACAAGTATTATCCACACCAGATGTACTCAAGAGTGAATTAGGAGGAAAAAAAGAGTTACTCAATTGAGCAAGTATCTTTCTAGTTGTCCTTTTCTAGAACCAGCTAAATCTCCTTTCTGTTCAGCTTGTTACAGGACCTGATCACAGGAGCATTCTCTTTTGTTACTTACCCCTACGATTGCTCTATTAGTGCCTTTGCTGCTTCCTTTACCATTCTTTGTGTTCCATTTCCTCTCTCTCTCTTTCTCTCTCGCTAGCTTTCCTAAACCACAAGGGGCCTCTTTTCTGTCTTCTGGGAACCCTGAAGGTTTGGAAATCAAATCCTAAATACTGCAGAATCTTTAATCAAAGCCCGTGGGTTTTCTTTTTCAATTTAAAACTTCACTTTGACAATTACCTCGTGCCTTCTCTATTTAGATTACTTGCAGATAAAACAGTTTAAATGCTCATTTATTTATTTATAAACTCATATTACAAGACAGTTTTCAATTCTACTGCAAGTAATAGTCCACAGAATTTTACATGCTTCAGACCTGAATTATGTTTAAGAACCACAAGAAGAGGCAGCTTCAATTATTTTCTTGATGAAGACAAAATAGGCTACTCAAGACATTGCCACTGTCTAGCCTCCATTGCCAAGGCATCGAGGCAGGTGGGGATGCTGCCCTGACCACTGACATTAGCGCTTTTCTTTGTAGCAAACACACATCTCAAATGTGATGAAAACCATTTCATGAAAAACTAAAAATACATCAGCTGATATTTTGTTCTTAACAGAGCAATGTACTGAATTGAATTCATATTTTTAGCTTGCACTCCAATTATCAGTTAAAATAACAGACCCAACTTCAATAAATAGAGTACCCTTTTCATTGAGCAATTAACTATGCTGGATTGCATTTGGTCATCTGAGAAGTACCACCTCTCACCTCCAAGGTGGGAGCCATGTTTCTCAGAATGCCCTTTCCATACAATTCAGGGTTTGATTTTGCCACTGAGAGGAACTTGTGTGGGATTTGCAAAGCTGAGCCATTATTCTCAGGAGGACGTGGTGGCCAGAATAGCTTCCCTTCCTGCTCCAGCTCTTCAGGCAGGAGTTATTAAGGGATTGTTTGTCTGATCCTCTACCTGCTGTTCAGCCCCACCCTGCCATTAGCTCTCCCACATATGTGTAAACCTAAATCTTATATTACATCCTTTTGCTCCTGTAACACCTGCAATAGGTCTGTTTTCTGGACTGAATCTACTTCCGGTACCCAAAACTCTACAGGTGGCTATTACAGAAGATCAGACAAAGAAAACGCTTCATAAAATCCTGCAAAATTTGTTCAGTGAAAGGAGGCAAACAGTAATTAATGGAGCAAATGGAAAAGAAAGTTTTCTACCTTTACAAATGATTGAATTCATACAAGCAAAATAAATATTTGAAGGAGGGTAAGGCTCCACTGTGAGGCATCTTTCCTGATAAAAATCTTAGCTTTCGGTTTTAAAAACATTGCCTTTTACTTCTTCCTCTCCTTACTCTCTGAGAAGGCTGGCTGCACTGCCCAATTCCTGAGGGTTATTTAACACATTCCCCGGCATGCCTCTTGCTTCACCCCAGCTATACTGTAGCTTTATGTCCTGTTTGTTAATATCTGAAATGGAAACTCTACTGACACCTAATGCATTCCGCTGACATTGGTTAGCAGACTTCTTGTAATTGTTTGACCTTCTCATCCTCTCTGCATGTTAAAATTACTTAAGGAGTGGATGTGCTAAAAGTTTGGTGCCCTGAGACTGTTGGAAGAAAAGGTCACACAAATCCAATAAACACATAATTTTATTTTTCATCGGAGATGAAGTCCATGATCCAGCACTATATATCTTGCAAAGAAAGTGTGAAAAAAGCATTGAGCCCTAAGTCCTGGCAAGTCTCCCTGCATCCCATGTATTTACAATAGGTCAATCTGTACTTGAATTGAAGCTCTAACTTAAGAGTTCTAGAGCAGTGAACCTTTGTTTTATTTATGTTTCAAAATTTAATATATAATAAGACGAGTGAGAAGTTAAATTTTAAACAAGATGCTCAGAAATGTTCTATTTAATTACATTTTAAAACATTATTGGAGTTTTTATTTTCCCTTGTGAGTACCATGTTAAATTAAAATTAAGGTGAAATGTTAATTATTAAAATAAAGATAAATTTTATGCATCTGATTTTTCCCCTCATGCAATACTATGTTTGTTAGGATGGAATAGGATTTTCTTTGATTAAAAACAAAAACAAAAAAACAAAACTCAGTAGTAGCCAGGAACAGTGGTTGATGCCTGTAATCCGGCACTTTGGGAGACTGAGGTGAACAGAATGCTTCAGCCCAAGAAATTAAGATCAGCCTGGGAAACATGATGACACCCTATCTCTCTTTAAAAAATAACTAAATGGCCGGGCACAGTGGCTCACACCTGTAATCCCAGCACTTTGGGAGGCCGAGGCAGGCGGATCATGAGGTCAGATTTTGAGACCAGTCTGGCCAAGATAGTGAAACCCCTTCTCTACTAAGAAAAACAAAAAACAATAAAACAGCCAGTCATGGTGGCATGTGCCTGTAATTCCAGCTACTCAGGAGGCTGAGGCAGGAGATTTGTGAACATGGGAGGTGGAGGTTGTAGTGAGCTGAGATGGCACCCTTGCTCTCCAGCGGGGGAGACAATGCAAGACACCGTCTCAACTAAATAAATAAATAGGCCTGGTGGCAAACACCTACAGTCCCAGCTATTCAGGGGGCTGAGTTAGGAGGATCGCTTGATCCCAAGAGGCAGAGGTTCAGTGACTGTGATCATACCAGTGCACTAAAGCCTGAGTGACAGAGAACCCATCTCAAAAAAGTAAATAAATCTCAGTGGCTTTTCACAGAGAAGTTTATTTCTCGTTCATAGACGTGGTGCACTGAGAGCCATCAGGAAAGCTCTGTTCATCACTGTCACTTGGGGTCCCAGCTCCTGAAGGCTCCATCATACCCTGTGTTTCCACAGTTACAGGGGCAGGAGGGAGAAGGCAGGGAATTAAGCAATGTCTCAGAGTTCTACTTAAAGGTAACACATGGCACTTACGCTCACATTTCATTGCCTAAAACAAGTCACATGGCTTCACTTCATTTCTGAGAGAGGACAGAGGGAGAGCTGGAATATGTATGCATGAGCTGTACCTACAGTTCTTTTTCTGATAACAGAAAAATAAATATTTCATTTATGGCCGTTATCAGATAATATTTCAGTTAAGAGCATGCATTGTCAATGCCAAAACTCTTCCCTCTGCCAGGAGGTAAAAATTTGGAGTTCATGGGAGGAGAGGCAAAATCTTAAAACTTAGATATTCTAATGGTCTATGGCCCTGCAAAGGGCCACGGCATATAAACAGTATGCTGTATGGCTGTGGTATTAAAACTTCACAGAGGTGGGGGTAGGAGGTGATTAGGAAAAAAAAAAAGCCTAAAGAGGCTCCTTGGGGGTGGTCAATGGAAACAAAGTTGAGAAGCACTGGTCTGGGGAAAGCACACTGAACTGGAGAGTCAGGAGGCCTGAGCTCTAACTCTGGCATTTAATGAGATGAGGTAACTGATCACACTGAAGGAAGGCCTAGTTCTCCTCGCCCTTTGTAGGACTTTCCCAGGGCTGCCATAAGCTGGATGACTTAAAACAACAGAAATGTATTCCTTCACAGTCCGAGACGCTAGAGGTCCAAGACCAACGTGCCCGCAGAACCATATTCCCTCTGATGGCCTTGCTGGAGAGAATGTAACCCATGGGTCTGTTCTAGCTCCTGGTGGTGGCTCGCAGTCCTTGGCCTTCCTTCAGCCGAGGCAGCCTAACTCCAAACTATACCTCCGTCTGCACATCGTCCTCGTCCCTCTGTGTGCATCTGTGTGTCTCCCAATCTCTCTCTCCTCCTAAGGACACTAGGTATTGAATGCGGGCTCGCTCTAATCCAGGATGGCCTTTTCTTAACTTGAATACATCTACGAAGACCTTATTTCCAAATAAGATACAGGAGGGCTAGGACTTCAACATATCCTTAGGGGACATGATTCACCTCAAGATGCCTTTTGATCCCATTACTTTGTGAATGTAGCATCTGTTGCAATGCCCACTGCATTCCAGCAGACAGAAAGATTGTGCTCAAGAGAGAAAGATTCTTTCCTCAATGCATATTTATTTGATCCCTACTATGTGTCAGGCATTGTTATAGGCACTAGGATTACATCTATAACAACAAAACAGACAAAATCTGGATCAAGTTCTTGCTGTTGTTGGGGCTCAGAAAACACTACCCCAAAATATAGCACGTTGGAAACTGAGAAAACAGCAGAAATGGAAAGGCTGCTCTCAGACCTTCCAGCTGTTTATGTGAGGGCTGGCCATAAAGGGACTCTCTGACTTGTCTTCCGTGAAATTAGACCATAGGACCCTGATGTGACAGGTAGCCCACCCTATGCCCAAAGTAAAGGCATATTACCCAGAGGGGCCAAGAATCTGAACAAACAGAGATTGTTGAGTTTTCCGTAGTGTGTTGCCATGAGGTCAGACTCCCCCTTTGTCCAGTCACATTTCTGCACAACTGCTCCTTCTTCATTGAACCTAAGCATAAAGTTATATCCTTTTCCCTGGGTCTTTGGGTCTTCATGTCTGAAGGTTCCCATGTCACATAAAACCTTGGTTGAATAAACTAGTTATGCTTTTCTCTTGTTAATTTTTTGTTACAGGAGTGTCAGCCACAACCCTTGCGATGGCTGAGGAATGGTATTGCTTTTTCTCCCCCACACTGTTATGTGACCTACGGTCTATAGGAGAGACGGAGGATACACGGATATGTACAACATGATACCACTAAGAAGAAAGATAAGGCAGGGTAGATGATAGAGAGTGCAATGTGAAATATGCTGCTGTGGAGAACGTAGTCAGGGGAAGCCTCTTTAAAGAGGTGAGTTGGAGTAACGGTTTGAATGAAAGGAGGGAGAAAATCATGTGGCTACCAGGGAGACAGAGTTCAGAGAACTGCAGTGCAAAGGTCCTGAGTTGGGCACAGGTTGAGTGTGGTTGATGAGGCCACTGCAGTGATGTGGAGTGAGTTATAAGGAGAGGAAGAAGATGAAGTGTGATAGAGAACTGGTAGCCAGGTCATGCAGGCCTTGAAGGCTGCAGGAAAGACTCTTCCGTTACTCTGAGTACAATGAGAAGTGACTGGAGGATTGTGAGCAGAGGAATGACATGGTCTCACGTGTTTTAAATGAATGCGAGGTGGAGAATATGCTGTATTAGAGCAACAGCTGAAGCAGGGAGACCAACTAAAGTGATGCAGTAGTTCAGCTGATGGTTTAACTGGAGTGAAAATGGGGGAGGCAGTCATGAGCTGTTGTATTCTGGACATTCTGAGGATAGAGTCAATAGAATTTCCGGATAGATTGATTGGGGTGTGAGTAAAAACAGGAGGCAGGATGGTGCTGAGACTTTTTGGCCTAACAAAATGGAAGTTTAATGTTGCCACTTACGGACCTGGGAGAGTGCTGGAAATGCAGCACAAATTTTGTTTTGGACATGTGACGTCTGGGATACCTATGAGACCATCAAGTAGAGATGCTGAATAAGCAATAAGATGAGATCGGGGAGATGTCAGAGCTGGAAAATAAGGTTGGGAGTCGACAGCTTATAGATTGTAATTAAGGTCATGGGATTAGTTAAGATCAGCTACACACTGAGTATCAGTTAAAATAAAAAAGATTCTTAAAAGTGAGCCTGGTAGCACCCCCAGCATTTAGAATTAAGCAAGATAAGGGCTATCTAGAAATTGAGACTGAGAAGGAGTAGCCAATGAGTTAAAAGAAGGTCTATGAAAGAGTGGGGTCCAAGAAGCAAAGCAAAGCAAAGACTCAAGAAAGCATGACCAGCAGGGCCAAATATTGCTGATGGATGAAGCAGGAGAAAGGCTGAAAACTGGCCATAGGATTTGACAATGTACAAACCATTTGTATATGAGTCAGGATTTGGTTTGACTTCACATGACAGAGCCCCAAAAATGGCAATGGCTTGAACATAAAAGCATCTGAATGTAGGTAGTCCAGGGCTATATGGTATAGCTCTGTGGTAATTTAGGACCCAGGTTCCTTCTAGTTTTCTGTTCTTTTCCTTTTTCCTAGCACATGGCTTCTAGCCTCAAAATGATGGCTTTAGTTTCTACAAGAGAACATGAAGGAACAAGTAGAAAAGGTCATAAAGGCACATGGTCCAGAGGAGCTAACTATAATAGTTAACTAGAGTTATGATCGCAATAATTCTGCATGCCAAACAGCTACAAAATCTCAGTGGCATGCCACAGTAAGCATTAATATTGCTCAGGAGTCTATGGCTTGGCTGACAATCAGCTGACCTAGGCTGGACTTCCTTCAAAAACCAGTATACCTGGAATAAAATCTACTTGGCCAGGTATGCTGAGATTTGAATAAACTAGAATTTCCATTTTTACCCTGAACACTCACATTTATATTAGTAAATATTGATTTATAGTTCTCCTTTTAGGTATTTTTATTTGATTTTGTTATTTAGCCTATCCTTGCTTCATACTATCACTTATGGGACCCTTTCATCTTTTTCTGTGAGTAGTTATAAGAAAAGGAATTGTCTGGTTTTTGAGGCTAGATAGATGTCAAAGTCATCTGGTCCTGATGCCTTTCTAAATGGCAGGTCTTTATCTATGTTCTAATTTCTGTTACATGTAATAGTTTATTTGACTTCCTACCACTTTGTTTTGTTTGAGACAGCATCTTGCTCTGTCACTCAGGCTGGAGTGTGGTAACACAGTCTCAGCTCACTGCAGCCTCAAAAGGCTCAAGTGATCCTCCCATCTTAGCCTCCCCAGTAGCTAATACTAAAGGCATATGTCACTATGTCCAGCTATTTTTTTTTTTTTTATTATTTGAGGAGATGGGGTCTCACTATATTGCCCAGGATGGTCTCAAACTCCTGGGCTCAAGCGATCCTCCTACCTCAGCCTACCAAAGTGCTGGGAGTACAAGTGTGAGCCACTGTGCCTAGCCAACTTTCTACCACTTCTTAAGTGAATCTGGGTTATTTATATTTTGCTAGAAAATCATATATTGCCTTAAAATTGACCTGTACATATTCTTTTACGATTTTTGAAATGCTCTTTGCATCTTTGCTAATTACTAATGTTGCATGTTTTCCCTTTTCTCTTTTATCCTTAATTAGGCTTACCAGAGTTAATTTAATTGTAAGGATCAGCTTTGTTATATCTCTTTTTTAGTTGTTTTCGTTTTAATTTCACTTTTATGAATTCTTTCCTCCTACTCTATTTGTTTGTTTATTTCTGTATTCATTTATTTATTTAAAGACAGGGTCTCATTCTGTTGCCCAGGCTGGAGTGCGGTAGCACAATCCTGGCTCACTGTAGCCTTGACCTCCTGGGCTCACTCTATCCTCCCACCTCAACCTCCTGAGTAGCTGGGATTACAGGTATGTGCCACCACACCAGGCTAGTTTTGTTTTTGTTTTTGTTTTTGTACACAGGGGTTTTGCCATTTTGTTCAGGCTGGTCTAAACTCCTGGGCTCAAATGATCTGCCGGCGTCGGCCTCCCAAAGTGCTGGAACTACATAGGTGAGCCACCATGCCCGGCATGATTTTTTCTATTTCTTAAGTTGTATATTTAGTGATTTTCAGTTCATTTTTAACATGACCACTTTTGAAGCTATTCATTCTCTTTTAAATACAGCTTTATCTATGTCCCATAGGTTTTTTTATTTAAAAAAAGTATTCTCATTTTCATTATTTTCTAGATCATTTGCCATTTCCATCTTATTATTGCCTCACAGATGGTTTACAAGAGTTAAAATTGTTATTAAGTTAAAAATATTTGCCTTTTATTTTTCTTTTAATTTTACGCCCATGGGAACATATTCACCCAGTATAAAATGATACACAGTAAGAGGCCTGCGTGTCTCCCAGCACAGAGCTCTCAGTCCTCTCTCCAGCGGTAACTAATCTTATCAGATTCTGGTATTTCTTTCTAGGAGTATGAATATTCTGTGAAAATGTGTGTTTTGAAAAGTACTCTTTTTTTTTGAACTCGATTCTCTTCTCAATTATAGATTCAGGGGGGAATCTATGCAAGTTGGTTACATGGTTACATGGTTGTATTATGTAATGCTGGGGTTTGCTCTTCTAGTGGACCAGTCGCCCGAATAGTGAACACAGTATGCAGCACAGAGTTTCTCCAACACTTGTGCCCTTACTGCCTCCCCTATTTTGTAGTCCTCAGTGTCTACTGTTTCCATCTTTATGTCCATGTGGACCCACTGTTTAGCTCCCACTATTGAGTGAGAACACGTGGTGTTTGATTTTCTGTTTCTTCAGTAATTCACTTAGGAAAATGGCCTCCAACTCATCCATGTTGCTGCAAAGGAAGCTATTTCATTCTTTGGTATGAAAAGTATTCCTTAGCTTCAGTTTAATTTGTTAAAAGGCCTCCTAAGGCCACTGATACGGCATGGTAGATTTCAGGGGTCCCAGACTTATTCTCCTTTGGCTTTGAATCTCTAATGCTTTACATTGCCTGCTTCCTGCTTTCAACATTGTTTTCTACAATTCAAATCTGAGAAAGGTCCATATAATTGACTTAGTTGGCCTTTTAAATTTGTAGATTTCTGATGCTGGTTTTATTTCATTTCCTGTGGAAGAATAATTGTGCTGTCCTGACCTCTTGAGCTCAAGTCTAGAAAAGGTATTACATGAACCTCCTTAATTTCACATGTAGAGCATCTTTATGTGACAGATCTCACTCTAGGTAGGGTTCTTTGTATGTATATTCTATAGTAGTACCAAGTGATGGTTGCAATTTTGCAACCCATAAGCTCCATCTGTCTTCCTCCCCCAAACCATCACAAATAAATATTTATTCTAAGTCCACTGTATCCTACCTTGTAAACGGCTTCAAGGCAATTTCTCCAGTAGCCTCCCCTTTATCTAGAGCACCAAAACTAAACACCTGCTGTGGTGGGCAGCTCATGAAATGGCTCCTAATAATTCCCGCCAACTGTTATTCACATTCTTGTGTAACCCCTCCCAGTATATGTGTGTGTGTGTGTGTGTGTGTGTGTGTGTGTGTGTGTGTGTGAGTGTGTGAGACAAAGCGAGTTGCCATACTGAAGAGACTCATGTGGCAAAGGACTGAGGACAGACTCCAGCCAATAGCTAGCAAGGAAGCCCTAAGCCCAACCGAGAACAACTGAACTGTATGGAAATGAATCCTGCCAACAGCCATACAAAAGAGCCAGGGAGTGAATCCTTCTGAGCCAAGTCTTGCAATGACTGCAGCCTTGTGAGAAATCCAGTATCAGAGGATCCAGATGTTGACCCACAGAAAGTGGCCCAAATAAATGTTGTTTTGAGCCACTAGGTTTTAGAGAAATTTATTATGCAGCAATAGACCATGATACCTGCTTTTTCAAAGTTCCTTGTAAAACCCATGATGATTGCTGGGAGGTGTTTTTCCAGGAAATAGTTCTAGAGAAGAGTTATATATGTCCCATCCAATCCCAATCAACCTATCCTCATCACCCCATGCTTTCTAAAAAGACTACATTAGCAGGTTTTGGAGATAGAAAAGCAAAAGATGACAAATGTTGGGTTGAGAATGGTAAAGTTGGAATAGAACTTAAAAAAAAAATATCTCTACCACACACCCATTAGAATTGTAAACTAAAAATATTAACAGTACCAAGTCCTGGGGAGGATGAAGGACAACTTTATCTTTCAGACATGGTTGGTGTGGCTGTGAAATGTTATAGGCACTCTGGAAAACATTTGCAGTTTCTTATAAATTTAAATACACACTTACTGTATGACCCAGCAATCACATTTGCGGTTATTTCCTCTAGAGAAGTGATAATCTAGCTTCATACAAAAACCTGTACTTGAATATTTATGATAACATTATATGCAACAGCCAAAACTTGATGTATTAGGGTTCTCTCAGAACACAGAACCAATATGGGGAGAGAGAAAGAGAGATTTATTTGGAGGAATTTGCTCATGGAATTATGGAGCCTACCAAGTCCAAAATCTTCAGAGTAGGCAGGCAGGCTGGAGACCCAGAAAGAATCAATGTTGTAATTCAAGTCCAAAGGCAAACTGCTAGCAGATTTCTCTTTTGCTTAGGGGAAGTCAGTCTTTTTGTTCTATTCAGCTAACTGAATGAGGCCTACCCCACATTATGGAGGGCAATCTGCTTTACTTAAAGTCCACTGATTTAAATGTTAATCTCGTCCAAAAACATGCTCACAGAAACATACAGAATGTCTGACCACATATCTGAGCATCATGATCCACTCAGGTTGACACATACAATTAACCATTAAGTCCATCCTTGTCAAGTGAACACACATACACAAACATATTCACTTCAAAATATGGAGGAAATACTCAGATAATTGCATTTCTCATTTATGTAACTGGTCATGTGGTCACTATGGTCATACGGTCACTGTGGTTATGTGGTATTTCTAATTACTTTCCTCAATTCCCTATTCCCTATTCCCTTTGCCCTTACCAAACAACTCAGCTGGTTGTAGTTCTTTTCTTAGTGGGCAACCCAAACCTTCAACCCTCAAGTGTCTGGGCCTAGTAGTCCTGAACAAATTGGGTTGTGGTAGTTTTCCATTGATTTTAACCACAGGGCATAGTAACACTAAGAGATACCATAAAGGATCACCTGTATTCCAGATATATTCTTCCTTACCTCTATTGTAGAGTGGTAGTCCAATTTCCCTTGGTAGTCAGGATCAATCACCCCAGCCAGCAATGTGGACACCCTTCTTTGTCTGTTGCTTTGGAAGTATGAGGAGGCCAAAGCAGCCAGGCAGCAGTCTTAATTTCCAGTTCAACGAAATCATTGTTGTGTCTCCTGGTGGAAGCATCTCTCTCTTTGGAGCTAAGACCTCTAGGACAGGAAAGCATAAGGTCACAAGAACAGGAAGCAAACATTTTGCTAGTAGGTCACTAGGGATAATGAGTGGTGCCACTCCCAATTCCACCCCCTGATTTCCAGATCCATGAATCCTGGCTATGGGAGAAATGGCACCATATATTAAAGACACTGATTTCCAAGTGTATACAGCCTTTTGGGGAACTTTTCCCCACCTTGTATAGTTTTCCTTCTTAGTAGGCACTATAACAGTCTTCAAAAGGCCATTCCACTATTCTATCAAACCAGCTGATTTAGGATGGTGAGGAACATAAATTTCATGGGCACAGGCCCATTGCCACACTTTATTTGCATGAAGTAATTTCTTTGATCACAAATAATGCTATGTGCAATGCCATGGTGGTGGATAAGACATTCTGTAAGTCCACAAATGGTAGTTTTGGCAGAAGCATTTTGGGCAAAGAAGGCAAATCCACATCCAGAGTAAGTGTCTATTCTAGTAAGAACAAAACCTTGCCCTTTCCATGATGGCAGTGGTCCAAAGTAATCACCCTGCCACCAGGTAGCTGGCTGATCACCCCAGGGAATGGTGCCATAACAAGGGCTGAGTGTTGGTCTCTGCTGTTGGCAGATTGGGCACTCACTAGTGGCCATAGCGAGGTCAGTCTTGGTGAGTAAAAATCCATGTTTCTGAGCACATCCCATAATTTCTATCCCTGCCACCATGGCCACTTTGCTCAGGAGCCCATTGGGCAAAGACAGGGGTGGTTGAAGAAGGAAGCTGACTGGCATCCACAGAACAGGTTATCCTATCCTATCAATTTGAGTATTAAAATCCTCCTCTGCTGAGGTCATACTTTGGTGAGCATGACATAGGACGTAAATATCTTCACATTATTTGCTCACTCAGAGAGGTCCATCTACAAACCTCTTCTTCAGATTTCCTTGTCACCAATTTTTCAATCATATTCTTTCTCAGTCCCTGACCATTAAGAGTGGTATGTAATTGTATGTGTCCTTTGACAAGTAAATGAATAAACCAATTGTGTTATATCCAAATAATGAGATGATACTCACCAGTTAAAAGTAAGTGAGTTATTGACATATACAATGATTTAGATGGATTTCAAGGACATTATGCTCTGTGAAAGGAGCCAATGTCAAAAGGCTATGTGTTCCATAATCCCATTTATATAACATTTTCAGTGACAAAATTATAGTGATGATGAACAGATGAGTGGCGGCCAGGGATTAGAGTTAAGAGGAGGGTGTGAGTACTAAGGGGTAACATGAAGGACTGTCTGTGTGCTGATGGAACAGTTTTGTGTCTCAATTGTGGTAATGCTTGCATAATCTATACATGTGACAAAATGTCCAAAAAAGACTCCAACAAAGTCAATGTAAAAACTTAAATCCATCTATGGTCTATATTTGAGTTAAAAATATTGCACCAATGGCATTTTCCTGGTTTGGACAGTGTACTACGGTTATGTAAGATGTTGTCATTCAGGGAATCTGGGTGAAGCATATTCAAGAACTCTGCTTACACTTTTGCAACTTCTTATGAAAGTTAAATTATTTTGAAATAAAAAGTTATATAAAAATAAAAAGGCCAGGCATGGTGGCTTATGCCTGTAATCCCAGAACTTTGGGAAGATGAGGCAGGTGGATCACCTGAGGTCAGGAGTTCTAGACCAACCTGATCAACAAGGTGAAAACCTGTCTCTACTAAAAATTCAAAACTTAGCCGGGTGTGGTGGCGGGTGCCTGTAGTCCCAGGTACTCGGGAGGCTGAGGCAGGAAAATTAATTGAACCTGGGAGGCAGAGGTTGCAGTGAGCTGAGATTGTGCCACTGCACTCCAGCCTGGGCGACACAGTGAGACTGTGTCTCAAAATAAAATAAAATAAGATAAAAATAAAAATGTCTTGACTATGCCTTTCTTTTTCTGGCTTGAGTCCATCACTGAATTCGTGAGGAGAGTGTCATGATTGGTGCACTAAGGAGGAACAGGAAGGAGTGTATGCTAAAACAGTTCTAGGATAGGGAAGATACAATCAGATATTTTAGAATAGAGAACATAATGAGGATTAAATGCCAAAGAACTAGAACCCAAGCCAGAAAAACATCAAAAGGACTGGAAGATTTTTCTGCCACCTCTAGTTAAATAGCAGTAGCTTGAGATAAGATGTGGTAGAAAAATGAAACTTCATTTATATCTTTCACTTTCTCTTTATTAAATCTACACCCAGTATATGCTCCTAGTGCTTTAAGTAGGTTCAGGTAGGTTAAAGATATATTTTTCCAGATTCTGACCTACAGGGTGGGGCACGAACCCAGAGATGTCTCTAATACTTCTCTCTGAGTGACTGAAGCCTCCGTGCTAGGGTCAGCATTAACAAAGAATGACATTTTCTCAGTCACAAAATATCAGTGTACAGAAGGCAGGTGGGTACCACCTTCTTTTAAATTATCATTAATGATCATTTCCTAGGTGAAAGGAAAGTTGAATGTGGCAAAAGTGTTGGAATGAGCTGATGTCAAAACTGTGGTTTTTTAGACTGTGTGTTGAAAAAAAAGGAAACTGAGGATTAAACTAAGTGAGAAAGCATTTGTAATGTCTACCATTCCTCAGTGAGCAGAAAAAAAATTAATATGTCTTTGTGTATTTAAAAATTAAAAGGTAAATTAAGAGCCTTTAAAAAAATCATCTTTTTGAGGAAAGCTTTCCTATCACAGACAACAAAAAAAGTCATTTTTATCCCACTATATTAAGCCACTCATATAAATTTGTGTTAATACCAAAGTCAGTTATGTGATTGGAACGTAGGAATTAAAAATAGCAACTCTTCAAACTAAGAACAGAATTACTATTTGACCCAGCAACCCAATTAGTAGGTATATACGCAAAGGAAAGTAAATCATTCTACTGATACCTGCATTTGTATGTTCACTGCAGCATTCTTCACGATAGCAAAGACATAGAACGCAGGTGCCTATCAATGGTAGACTGGATAAAGAAAATGTGGTAAATATATACACGATGGAATACTATGCAGCCATAAAAAAGAACAAAAACGTATCCTTTGCAACAGTAGGAATAGAGCTGGAAGTCATTGTCCTAAGCAAATTAATACAGAAACAGAAAACAAAATATCTCAGGTTCTCATTTAAAAGGGAGAGATAAATATTGAGTATACACAAACACTAAGATGGAAACAATAAGCACTGGGGATTCCAAAAGTGGGGAAACATAGGGGGAAAGGGTTGAAAAATTACATATCCGGTACTACATTCAATACTTGGGTGATCAGATTAGAAACTCAAAGCTCAGAATCATGCAATGTATTCATTTAGCAAAACAAACGTATCCACTGAATCTAAAATAAAATAAAATAAAGATAGGATTTTGAATGTTCTTACTACAACCAAGTAATGCATGTTTGAGATGACAGATATAATTACCCTGATTTAATAATTAACCATGTACACATGCATTGCAACATTCCATTTTACCCCACACTTACTTATGTAAAATTTTTATGTATTAATTAAATTTTTTTTTCTTTTGAGACAGAGTCTCTCTCTTGCCACCCAGGCTGCAGTACAGTGGCTCTATCTCGGCTCACTGTAACCTCTGCCTTCTGATTCCAGCAATTCTCCTGCCTCATTCCTGAGTAGCTGGGATTACAGGCACCAACCCCCATACCCGGCTAATTTTCATATTTTCAGTAGAGACAGGGTTTCACCATGTTGGCCAGCCTGATCTCGAACTCCTGACCTCAGGTGATCCACCTGCCTCGGCCTCCCAAAGTGCTGGGATTACAGGCATGAGCCACCATGCCCAGTCAAAAATTTTTAAAAGACAAAAAAATAGCAACTCTTTTGCCCAAAAATCTCATAACCCCTTCAGAACACAGGCCAATAAAGGGCTCTCTCAAAATGTTTTCTGATACATTTTGTTTGGTTTTACAGTTATTTGGAAGCATTAAGTAAGCTTTTCTCATTATGGCTACAAATTCATTATAATAATTTTCACTTTCAACCCCCTAAATGCAAAGGTCATTTGTCCTACTGGGAAGAATCCTGCATAATTTGAAGGAGAAATTAAAATAGGCAAAGCTTTCAATATATGACTAAGGACTAGTGCTGAAGAGTGAAATTCACTCTTTCTGCTGTCTCATATTCTGAAACACACATAAACATGACAGCTTTCACTTATAGCAGCCATAGCCCCAAGCTTATTTCATAATCTCCCAGGATGTAAATGTTACTTACGGAGGATGTTGTTGTTGTTGTTGAGTTCACTGTTGAGTGTTGAGAACTGTTTGATATGACTCCTCCATCAGATATGTGATTTGCAAATATTTTCCACCAGTCTGCAGCTTGTCTATTCCCAGGGCAAAAGCTCTTAATTTTGATGAAATAAAACTTACCAATTTTTCTTTTTTGCATCATGCTTCTGGTGTCACAGCTAGAAATTCTTCAGCAAGTCTGAGGTCCTGATTTTCTCTATGTTATATTCTACATTTTACATTTAAATGTTGACCCATTTTAATTTATGTCTGAATGTGTGGTGTGTGAGGTTTAGGTCAATTTTTTGTTTTGTTTTGTTTTGTTTTTTTAACCCAGGATGCCCAACCACTTTAGGACCCTTTGTCAAAAACTCGATTACCCTTCTATTGAATTGCTTTTGAACCTTTGTCTCAAATCAGTTGGGCATATTTGCTTAGGTGTATTTCTTGGTTTTCTTTTCTGTTCCATTGATTTATTTGTCTCACCCTCTGCCTGCCAGCACCACACACTCCTGATTATTGTAGCTATATAATCCATCTTGAAACTGGGTAAAGTGATGCCTCCCACTGTTATGCTTCTTAGGGTGATTTTTGCTATTCTAGTTTCTCTGAGTTCCCATATACATTTTAGAAAAATGTTCTTTATTTCCTAAATCTCTTGCTGTGATGTTGATGGGAATTGTGTTAAATCTCTATATAAATTTGGAGACAGCTGGCATCTTTAATGTAAGTAACCTAACCCATGTTCTCACTGTCTCCTAATTTATTAGCTCTTTTTTATTTATTTCATCAGTGTTTTGTAGTTTTCATATACAAGTATTACATGTTTTGTCAGGTTTTATACCTAAGTATTTCTGGTTTTGGGAAATCGTAAATTGTGCTGTTATTTTCAATTTCAGTTTCCACCCTTTTTTACTAGTTTACTAGTGTATAGAAATATAATGTTTTTTTCTATGTTAATTTTGTATCTGGAGATCTTGCTGAACTCATTAATTTTATAAACTTTTTTTTCCTTTCCAATCTGGATGCCTTTTATTTCCTTTTCTTGCCATCGTAGGTTAGTTAGATTTCCCATGTTATGTTCAGTGAGAGTGGTGAGAGTTGAAATCCTCACCTTGTTCCTGGTCATAGGGGGAAGTGTTTGGTTCTCATCATTATGTACAATGTTAGCTATAGGCTTTTTAGGGATGGTCTTATCAAATTGAGAAGTTCCTATTTCTAGTTTTCTGAGTCTTTTTTTAAAATAAATGAATGCCAACTTTTGTTACATGCTTTTTCTATATTAAATTTTATGATTGCTTGGTATTTTTTGCCTGTTAATATGGTGGTTTACACTGATTTTTGAATATTGAACCAGGCTTGATCTTGTATCTTTTGACCAATATCCCTCATGAACATAGATGTAAAAATTCTAAACAGATTTTTGGCAAATTTTGTTTGTTTTCTATTGCTGGAGTCACAAAGTACCACAAGCTTACTGGCTTAAAATAGATAAAATTTATTATCTTACAATTCTAGATGCCCAAAATCCGTTTCACTGGCTAAAGTCAATGTGCTGACAGTTCTTCCCAAAGCTCTAGAAGAATCTGTTTCTTTGCCTTTTTTGGTCTCCAAAGGCCATCCACATTCTTTGGTTCATGGCCCTTTCCTCCATATTTTAAGCAAGTAGTGTAGCATCTTCAAATTTCTTTTTCTGCTTCTCTTGGTAGCATTACTCTTTCTTTCTTTCTCTGACTTTGCCTACCTCCCTCTCAAAAGAAAACTTGCGGTTTCATCAGGTTCACGTCGGTAATCCGAGATAATCTTCCCACTCAAGATCCTGACTTAATCGGATTTGCAGATTTCCTTTTGACATATAGAGTAACACATTCACAGGTTTCAGGAATTAAGGAGTGAACATCTTCAGGAGCCATTTTTCAGTCTATCACATTTTCTTTTTTTGCATTGTCTTTGTTTAGTCTTGGTATCAAGGTCATACTGTACAGTCTCATTTTTATCTTTGTAACAAAATTCTGCTGTAATGAGGTGTTACATTTTAAGTTTTGTACATTTTTATTGCTCTTTCTTTCCTGTGAGTTGGGAACACTGTGATGAATGCTTAGTATGGTAATGTTTTTATTCTTTTGGCATATAGTGTAGTCACATAATAAACACTTTTTTTTTTTTTTTTTTACCATCTATCAAAATCCACACTTCATTGTGCCTTAAGTGTGTGACATTTGATGGTCATTTGTTTCTTCCTTGTTTTGACATGAAAAGAGTGTACTGGTTGTTTTTTTTTTTTTTTTTTTTTTAGCAGTAAGGCAGTATTTGTGTCACTTAAAATTCTGTCAAGTTGCAACTCTGTCATTGTGATTTGTAGTATTCCAAGCAGTAGTGCAAAGTTATTAGAGCAGCACAGTCTCTTCCGTAACTACTCAACTACACTAACGTGTGAAGGCAGCCATAACAATAAAGAAATGAATGAGCACCACTGTGTTCCAACAAAACTTTATTGACAGACACCAAAATCTGAATTTTATATAATTTGTACACGCTACAAAATATTATTCTCCTTTTTGATTTTTAAAATCATTTAATGGCAAAAAAAACATTCTTAGCTTGTGAGCCTTACAAAACAGGTGGCAGGTCAGATTCGCCCTGCAGGCTATAATCTGCCAACCTCTGCCTTAATCTCGTGGACCTATATACTAAAGGGGGAGAAGAAGAAAATAAACAAGAAAACAAATACACGAACAGATACATAGGTAATTTTGTACTATGAGGAAATAAAATAGTAAGCTGGTCAGAGACTGTGTCTCTGAGGGACTGGGAAAGGTGGACCCGAATAATGACAAGGAGCCAGCCATGATGAAAGGTGAATGCAGAGTATTCTAGAAAGAGAGAAGATGAAGAGCAAATGTGGGAGGCAGGCACCAGTTTGGTGAATTAGAGGAACCAAAAAGGGTATGGCAGGAACACAGGGAAGAGGTGAAATGAGGCGGGAATGTTCGGAAATCATGGTTAAGAATGTAACTTTAATTAGTTGACCACACTAGGAGTTCTGTTAAGTATAGCCTAATTTTATACACTGGGTTTGTGGTCCCCTGCGAATTTATATGACTACACAAAGTATGGTATTGTGAATTTAAGAAAGAGAAGAAGAAAATGTTTTTATTTTTGCCAAATAGTTACAGAAATAAACAGTATCTCCTACATAAACCAGCACATCAATAAGAATAGATTCAATTGGACCACACAATTTATTTCAATAAATGCTCAAGTTATGATGCTTCATTTCATATTTGCTCACAATACAAATCTGTTGTTCCCTGGACCACTTAAGGCCATCTATAGCAGTTTTATGTAAAAAATCTAGTTTCTCTATGAAACTTAAAACACTAAATCCTTAGTTGATACTTTTTCTTCTTATGCTCAGACTAATTTGTTTGTGCCAAGCCTGTTCAGTTTCTTTTACTGCACTAGAAGGAAAATCATTTTTAAGTTTGCATTGATTTGTGGCAATATTTGTATTCAACAATCAAATGCTACACTATTTCCTTTTAAATGGCTATGCACTTAATTAGTTTCACTTGTTCAGCAATTAATTAGTTTCAGAGACTTCCTGTTTTGGTATTGAACCTGACTATTGATAGTTGGAGCAGATTATTGTATCAGAATTGCAATGCATATATTCCAAGCACACCATATAAAAAGTTTTCACATTTGTAATAAAGCTCTCCATTTTAATATCATCTAATATCTTTCATAATTGTAAAATATCCTTCAACTAGTTTCTTTTTTTCATTTAGTTTTTCCAGTACTGCTTCTAGCAAATATGAGGCAAAAGGAAGCTGTAAAAGAAACACAAAAACGATTATTAAAACTCTATATTTTCTTCAGTTCAAAAACATATACTAAATATCATTAAACCATTAGAAGTCAGATGTCTGCAACTTTGCAGCCATAATGGTACCCTACTGGATCGCTTTTCTACTGATCTTGCTGGTTAGTGTGGGTAATTTTATCTTTCCTAATAAAAATGATAAAAGAGCAGAAGTAAAATGAAAAAAGATAAACGCCTTATTGAACAATTCATGGTTTACTGACCATGTTAATGATGTAATCTGCAATACAAGCAGCTAAGCCATTTATCTTCAATCAGCTGATCAATAGCAGGTTACAGTCATCTCTAGGGCACACAGGCCCACAGAAGCAGTACTGTATGTTCATCACTCATAAAAGAATGACAGAGAACCATCAATCCACATGTCTGTGTTAGAGCCGAACATCTCAAGAGTTGTAGAGTAAAAACTTCAGAGGAAAAAAATGGCAAAAGTATACCCATTGATTAAGTTGTTATAGAAAAGTTGTTTGGCATATCAAAGTGTAATACACATGTTGCAAACTGCTGAGTTTATGAAATGTAGACTACATTTTTAAATTTCATAATTTATATAACTTTTCTGGTCAAGTTTTATTGTTCCCTCTGCTTCACTAAGTTGCCTATAGAACTCCAACTCATCCAGTACAGTTCTACAGTTATAGGTGGTAAGTAAAAGACAACCTGAAATGCAGCCCCAGTTACTTCTGAATCCTAGAAACTTTCTTTTATCCTTATTCTCAGCTACCTAGCCTCACATAAGAGGTCTGTCATAATTAAGAAGTTTGTTAAGTCATTTCGTGGACTTGTCCTTTAGATCAACCAGGGATAAACTACTTGTTTCCTTGAATATGTCAATGGGAATGATTAGCATGCCCAGCCCCCTTCCCTACAGGGAAGTAGCATCAGGCCCATTTTTGTGCTAGGGTGACCACTGACAGCATCACTGTCAGCATCTGACTCAGGGTGGCCTCATGGCCTTTGTCTAGGTGCTCAGCTATGCTCCGCTAAGGTTTCTATAGTTAGTTAGACCAATCAGAATGGCTCTTTCCTAAATTTGGACAGGTGACAAGAGAAAAGATGGGCTGTAGTAGTAGAATTTAAAGAGCAGACAGGCACAAACAAATAGACCACATCAGCCATGAAGGAGAAAGAGAGACCACAGCTGATCCAGAGAACTGCCTCAGACCAAAGAACATTCTAGTTTAAGTCCCTTCTTATCTTTATAGTAATCCACCTTCTCCTTAACGTAGCCTGAGTCTGTGTGTCTTCCTCAGAAACACAGGAGTTTCTGTGTCTCTTCCACAGAAACACTTCACATATTTGTCTGACGTGAAACTTACTATTGAGGAAAGTGTAAGATACCAAAAGAGCACATTTCTTCAGTTTTAAGATACAGATGAACAGAAGATATATACATTGACTTTGAAATAGCTTTTCTAGGGGGAAAAATCTACCACATCAAACATACACTTATTGCATATGCATCCCACTTTCAGGAATGTGAAGAAGTGGGAAAAGCATCTTAGAAATAAGAAAAAAAAATATGATCAGCTCTCTTCTGAAGGATAATGATAAAAGTAGTACATTTTGATTTTGACAAATTGCTCTTTTTGGATGTGAAAAAGAGTTACATTTGACAAAGATGTCAGTTTTGCAAATAAATGAGAGCATTAATATTAGCTGTGAAAGAAATGCACCAAATAATGACAAAACTACTGGGCAATTTTTATTTAAATGATGTCACTTAGTACCACATGCATTCCTATCTAAAAGGAAGACAAAAGAAGGGAGTAATTTCCCATCCCTTACTCGTAGAAACAAAGCAGAAGTGAGTGTTTCATTTTCTAAAATTGTTCTCTAATCAAATAAACTTGGGATGCACACCAAACTTCTAAATACTTCCTTTAGTTCAGGACCTCTTAAGAGTCTTTAAGAGGCTAACAGGCACTGTGTTTCTCCAAGACGGCAATATCATATTCTATTTCTAAATTCATTTGTCCATCCTTTTCTCATGGTCTATTTATCAGGCTGAATTAGTGGTCCATGAAACATAGTTTGGAGAACATACTGGTTATATAATTTCCTATGTAATAATATCATAGACCTCTCACCAGACCAGAATGTGTTGGCATTAGTTATCTTGTTTGCAAATTTCATTTTCAAGTTTAAATCTAAATATACTCTTATTATCTTGTGATCTGAACAATTTTCAACATAGATATTACCTTTAAAGAGTCAAGCTCAAAGAACTCTTCCAGAAAGCCTCCAAAATGGAACAGGAGGTCCATTTACTAATTTACTACCAACTCCCTTTATTCTCTTGCTCTGGTTCCCAATAAAACGAAAAGCCTCAAAGTTAAACACAACTGTGTGCCAACCATGTTTTACTGGATTGTAAGTTTCCTTTAAGCTTTGTATAGAGGCTAACACATTTTGTATTTCCAAAAGCAGTACAATGCTTAAATCAAAGTGCATAGTATGTGTACATCTACTGCCCTTGCAAGGAACCTATTTGTCTATAATGGATTAGAAGAAACATAGTATTTGTCATTATATAATTTTAGACAAAAGTTCATATATCTTACAAGTTAGTGTGAGATCTAAAATTTTTATTTTAATTTAATTTTTCCATTTTCCCTTTTTATGAACCAATTGACAATATTTTCCTCTAAATCCAGTGCTCACTCTACTTGCGGTTTACACCTTCTGGATTATTGCTAACTGTAAATTCAGCTTTCAAAGAGGTGTTTCAAAAATTACTTTTTAAATACATAAGGCTCAGTCATAATTAAGGTAATTTTACAACAGAAAACATAATAAAATAGTTAATAATTGAAACAAATTTAGAGAAAGAAAAAGTCAGAACTACAAAACATTTTGTAAAACATACTTACTATTTTCAAATGAACACAATTAAAGTAACTGTCAACTAAAAAAATTTAAGTATCTGTCCTTCCTGCTTTACAAATAGTTCTTGCTTTATGGGACAGACTCAATATGCATTCAGATAATGAATGCACTAACAACTCTGGTTTTAATAAGTTTATACTATTCATTTATTTAGCAAACTTTTTCATGGATTGTACACAAAACAATTCTGCTTAGTCTAGAATGAATTACCAAAATATTTTGTTTGTAAAAATGGTTACAAGTGGAATTTTCAAGTTAACTGGCTATTTTGGTTAATTGAGAGTTATTACTTATATCATACTAATTCTTAAACATCATAAATTATAGTTAACCGGAAAGTTAGATGGAACATAATTTAATCTTCAGTGATTCAAGAAAGCTCTTCAAAATCTTACAGTACCACATGAACATCAATTCTCAGCATATAGCCCCAGGTTGGTTAGAGTTAGGACTGAAACTGTACTTAAAATATGGCATACCTTGGAAAGCACATTAAAAATTCACATAGTCTGCTTTTTTGTTTGCCATATTTTTTAAGTGCAAAATGTTTTTAAAAAACTAAGAACAAGAGACCCAAGCCTTCTTCTACTTTGAAGTCCAGATTAAATGGATATTTATTTCATACAAGGAGTTTATAGTTAATTATATTATCCTTTATGCATTCTGGAAGGGGCTAAGTCTCCCTTAGAAATCTCTGAGGTACAGAAAGGCACAGCTGACCTTTTACTAATAGGATTTTAGAGTTGGATAGAGGTGGCAATCTGACTGACCACAGCAAAGATCCTCTTGCTCCCTATCAAATACATCTGAAACAACAAACCCAACAATTATGCTGTTGTGGGCTTCATCTCAGATGGTATTTGCCAGGGATTACAAAGTCTAGAAAGTCTGCATGATTTCTTTTTCTCTCGTGGATAAAAAAGGAGAGATGATACTCCTAGGCATATCAGTGCAGTTATGCATGCTTGAACTCTTCAGCATAAAGAGGAAAATGGACAGGGAAAGATTTCATATAGCGTGAAACTTCTTGGCATAGAAATTTAACAGGGATATCTGACAACTAAGTTTGGCTTGGTCTACAGGTAGTCTTAAGGCAGATCTTCCTAGTCATTCTGGCTGTTCCTGTTACAAAGAGTGATTTCTATTACTGGAGGGATTTCCCCTGATTTCACACAGGTTTTCAGCTTCTCTGACATATAAACACTTACAGATGTTTACCTTTAGGAACTGATATGCAACTGTCACAATATTAAATTTATTACTCACACTTATAAATTGTGGCTTTCTTTAGAGGTGAGATATAAATGATATAAATGATGACTGCAGATGTTTCAAAACTATCTTAGAAAAATAGCAAAGCTTAAAGTCCATGATTGCAAAACATATAAATAACTTATTACATCAGCATTAATGCAAATATGCTCTTAATATAAAATTAAAATTCTTTTGTATTGAAAGAAAAAATGGAACTAAGGATAACTTTTAAGTATAAAGGATAAAATTAACCATTTGGCCATTTTTATTCTTGTTTTCTGTTTGAAGACTGTAACCAAAAAGATATTGCTTATAAAATAAAATTTGACTTTTATCTAGTCATATCCAAAGTGAAGAATATACAATTTTATGAATTATATCTGCTCTTAAAAAATGATCTGAACTAATGAGACTTTGAGACTTTAATAAGAAAGGATAATGTAGTTTATTTAAAAATTAAAGGTTCAACATTTGGTATATGCATTTATTTATATACATACAAGCACACACACATATCTGAGTGGTCAGCATCCACTCTATTATCTTGTAAAGGCTGAACTTGTTAAAACAATCAAGAATGCTTTTAGAAGGAACAATTTATTTGTAATTTAAATTTGGCACTCAATTTTGAGTTACATCTCCCAAATGTTTCTATTTCTGCTGCATATCCTTGTAGATATAAAAACTCTTGGAGCTATGCTAAAACTGGACACAGAGAAGGCTGTACCTGCTGCTTTCATAACTCTGTTGAAGGCTACAATTTGTTTTCTCTTCAATTTTGAACCTTACTCTAGAAGTTGTAAGACAGAATGAAGAATAAAGAATTGAAATAATTAATTATTTCTTTTGTTCTTTTGCCTCAAGGAGTGCTTCCATAACACTTAAAACAAATGGGTGATCTATTCTATTTATAAAGTCCTTGGGGTTGCAGAGACACCTGGTAAGATATTTCAGGATTTAGTAAAATCAACTGCCAGCCAGTTCTTTAGGGCTATGGTAAGTTATATAAGACAGAAGAGAAATGGAGAAATTTAAGTTAGCTGTAGACTTCTCAAACCCAGAAGCACCTCTAGGCTGTGATTAGTCTTCTTGTCCGGTTCCTGAGGGACACTATAATTCTCATCCCCAAAACTTGCCTAGATAGGGCTAACCTCTTGCCACTGGTTCCTCAGCAGCTGGGAGTTTCTCCTTTCCCTCATTTTCCACTCCTATCAAGTCACTTTTCCCTAACTGATGACCAGTATTCTCATAGATCAGACTACTGCTGTGCCCTCACCTTTAAGACAACACTTTGGGCAATGATACCAGCACAAAAAGGAACTGAATTCCCTAAACTTCCTTGGACATCAGTATGGACATGAACTTTGTGAACACTGGTCTTACACAGAGCCTGACACATTACTACTTTATCCCACCTTCTCCAACCACCTGCAAGACCTTTTTGGAATCCTAGTTGTCTTCTCACAAAGCCAGCACACATAATGACAAATACATCTTAATACTGGTATTCAGACTATCCTAATATGACTCACTTTCTTCTTAAATGTCAGGAACTGTGTAGTATATATACTTTAGGGGGATATGTCCATTCCTTGTATGCTCCTTCATGACTAGGTGAGATATACATGCTAGAAAGAACACTTTTAAGAGTCTACAGTCCGCTGTAACAAGGAGTCCCTTTTTATGTAGACGTTAAAGAAATAATTTGGGGGCTCTATAGCACTAGGTATGAATACCAGTGTTTATCACATGGATACAAACTCTGAGTTCCGGAAAAGAAAGCTTAACTGACATAAAAAGTATTTAGCAGGTAGACTCTTGTTATTAACTAAATGCTTATGTTTCCTCAAAATTTGTATGTTAAAATTTTAAACCCCAAAGTGATGATATTAAGAGGTAAGGGTTTTGGGAGGTAATTAGGTCATGAGGATGGAAGCCTCCTGAATGGGATTAGTGCCCTTATAAAAAGAGATAGGAGAGCTTGCTCTCTCTGCTATGTGAGAATACAATGAGAAGACCATGATCTACAAAAGAGGAAGAATGCTCCTATGGCCAATTCCTGAACTTGGACTTCCCAGACCCCAAAACTGTGAAAAATAAATGTTTCTTGCTTAAGCCACCCAGTCTATGGTGTTCTGTGATAGCAGCCTGAAATGACTAAGAGAACACTTAACTGCCAGGTAGGAAAAATAAAGGGATTGGGAAAGATCCAAAAGAGAACTGAATTATTCAGTCTTTTGTTTATCACTGTGTCACTGAATGTTGACTTAAATATGTCACCCCAGAATCTGGACGAATGTGGATAGTGATTTATACCCCCTCATTGAAAGCACTCAACAAATACAATTATGTATCACTTAGCAATAGGGATGCACTTTGAGAAATACATTGTTAGGCAATTTTGTCATTGTGCAAACCTAGATGGTACGGCCTGCTACACACCTAGGCAACATTCTATGCTTATTGCTCATAGGCTATAAACCTGTTACTGCATGTTACTGCACTGAATGCTGTAGGCAAATGTAATTTGTGTATCTAAATGTAGGAAAGGTAGAGTAAAAATATGATATAAAAGATTTTTTGAAATGATACCCCTGAACAGGCCCCTCACCACAAATGGAGCCTATGGGAATGAAAGTTGCTCTGGGCGAGTCAGTGAGTGAGTGGTGATTAAATGTGAAGGCCTAGGACATTACTGTATACTACTGTAGATATTATAAACACTGTATACTTAGGCTACACTAAATGTATTTAAGAAAGCTTTTTCTTCCTTCGGTAATAAATTAACCTTAGCTTACTGTAACTTTACTTTGTAAAATTTAATTTTTGACTCTTTTGTAAGTACACCTAGCTTAAAACACAAACATACTGCACAGCTGTAAAAAATATTTTTATATCCTTATTCTGTAAGCTTTTTCTATTTTTAATTTTTTAACATTTTAATTAAAAAATAAGACACAAAATATACATATTAGCCTGGGCCTACATAGGGTTAGGGTCATCACTATCACTGTCTTCCACCTCCACATCTTCTTCCATTGGAAGGTCTTCAGGGGCAATAACTCACATGGAGCTGACACCTCCTCTGTTAGCAATGCCTTCTTCTGGAATACCTTCTGAAAGACCGGCCTTAGGCTGTTTTACAGTTAACTTTTAAAAAAAATAAGTAGAAGAGTATACTCTAAAACAATGACAAAATGCATGGCATAGTAGGCTGGGTGCAGTGGCTCACACCTGTAATCCCAGCACTTTGGGAGGCCAAGACAGGCAGATCACCTGAGCTCAGGAGTTGGAGACCAGCCTGGGCAACAAGGAGAAACCCAATCTCTCCAAAAATTAATTAAAAAAAAAATTAGCTGGGCATGGTGGTGCGCGCCTGTAGCTCCTGCTACTCAGGAGGCTGAGGCAGGAGAATTGTTTGTGCCTGGCAGGCAGAGGTTTCAGTAAGCCAAGACTGCACCACTGCACTCCAGCCTGGGAGACAGAGTGAGACTCAGTGACAAAAAAAAAAAGTATGGCATAGTAAATACATAAACTAGTAACATAGACATTTATTATCAAGTATTATGTGTGGTACATGATTGTATATGCTATACTTTTCTATGAGTGGCAGCACAGCAGATTTGTTTACACCAGTATCACCACAAATAAGAGTAATGTGTTGTGCTACAACCTTAGGATGGTTACCATGTCACTTGGTGATAAGAATTTTTCAGCTCCATTATTTCCTTAGCAAACTAACGCAAGAACAGAAAACATCACTTATAAGTGGGAGCTAAGTGATGAGAACACATGGATACGTAGAGGGGAACAACACACCCTGGAGCCTACTGGAGGGCAGAGGATGGGAGGAGGGAGAGGATCATAAAAAATAACTATTGGGTACTAGGCTTAGTACCTGGGTGACGAAATAATCTTTAGAGCAAACCTCCATAACATTAGTTTACCTATATAACAACCTACACATGTACTCCTGAACTTAAAATAAAAGGTTAAAAAAAAAGAATTTTTCAGCTTCATTATAATCTTACCAGACCACCCATTGTCTAGTGCAGTCTGTCATTGGCCAAAATGTGCATGAGCGTATTTACTATATAGTAGGCAAGGGGCTAGGCATCTTTTGGGAGACTAGTAGCAAATCTGGCAAAAAGATATGCTTTTAAAATAAATTAAAAATAATTAAAACATAAGAAATCACTAGCATACTAAGTTTTAGCTATTTTCCATAGGCCTCAAATTGTTACTATCCTTTTTAAGGGTGGCAAAACACTTTTACAAGGGATAATTCATTTTGGCATGCATTATTTTATCATTCCAAGTCTGTCAGGTGGTATTTTTCTATCTTATATGGAGTTAAAGAGGCTTTAGTTACTTGCCTTGAGCTAACTGCTTCACATGCTAGCATGAGACAGAACACAACCCCAGGTCTTCTGACTATAAGCCATTGTAAGTTGACTGTGTGGAGAGAGTTCTGGTCAATATAAGGAGAAACTGAATGAATCTCAGGCACGTGATGCTAAGCTTGGATTTCTCTGGCAGTTACAGAGTTTCCTATTATTCCACAAGGCAGAGCTCATGCTCTGGAAGAGTGGTTGGCTTAGATATTTCATAATGCAAACATTTTAAGCATGGGGTTTTGATTTTATCACTCATTGTGCTTCATATATCTTGCTCTATTTTCTGCAGCCATGGAAAAATCTAGTTCTAAATCTAGATGAAAAATGTTCTTGCTAATATCCCTTGAAAGTTACAAAAAACAGAATGGGGTGACACAGGATGGGCTTTTCAAGGTGCAAGAATAGGGGTGATTTTACTGGTCCTCTGGGAAATCCATATTTTTAGGGCGCAATTTACTGACTTTTTGTTTTCCTATAGCAAGGCATAGGAGATAAAAGATTACTCACTGTGCTCTCAAGGAATCTGTCTATCCAGAAGGCAGAACTATCCCATACTACATTTGACTACACTAATTTGCCTCTTATATTAATAAGAGCTTCCTAATGTTTTGGAAATAATAAGGTTACCCTCTGTAATTTAAACCAATTAAATCATAATGGAAATGAATATTACCTGTGTCCCCACATATACTGACTATAAATCCTACTTTAGATTTCTTTAAAAATTGTTTCATGTTAAAGACATGACAAACATTTTATCATTTTAATCATTTTAAGTCACTTACTCAGTGGCATTAATTACATTCATGTTGTTGTCTAACCAACACCACCTCTATCTCCAGAACTTTTTCATCTTTCTAAACTGAAATTTCACATATATTAAACAATAACTCCCCATTCCCCTTGTTCCACCAGCCCTTGACAACCACCATTCTACTTTCTGTCTCTATGAACTTGATTAATCTAGGTACCTCAAATAAGTGGAATCAGAGTATTTGTCCTTTTGTGTCTGATTTATTCCACTTAGCATATGTCTTCAGGGTTCATCCATATTGTAGCATGTATCGGTACATCATGCCTTTTTAAGGCTGAATAATAAATTGTATGCATAAACCACATTTTGTTTGTCCATTCATTCATCAATGAGTATTTGGATCATTTCCGTCTTTTGGCTATTGTGAACAACACTGTTATGCACATTGGTATACAAATATCTGTTTGAGTTCCTGTTTTCAATTCTTTTGGAGATACACCCAGAAGCAGACTTACTGGATAATATGGTAACTCCATGCTTAATGTGTGGAGGAACCGCCATAGCATTTTCCACAATATCGGCGCCCTCTTACATTATCATTAGCAACCTACAAGTGCACAATTGTCTCCCCAACCTCATTAACACTTAATTTTTCCTACTTTAGAGTTTAAGCCTTTTAAAGGCCTGAACTGTCCCATTTGTTTCCCATGCTGACTAGCACTTATACATACTATCAGCACTCAATAATAGTTCGTTGAATAAATAGTATTACTAACTTCAAATATATATAGAAAATGAATTAGCTGTTAACAAAGAACTTCCAGGCAGAAATCTTTTTATATTTGGTTGAGAGTTAATTTTAGAATACTAGTTATAAACTTCTTTGTTTTCTTACAGCAAAAGAATATATATTACAGGAGATAAAACTACATGAAGAAAACAATAAAATGAAAAAAACAAAAAGGAGTTTCTTTGTAGGTTCAAATTAAATTTAGTTATTTTATTAAAAGGGTCCCTTTAACTTTAATCACATTCTGGTGATATGAAAGTAGTCTTACATTGTTAAATTAAAAAAACAGCAAAGCTGTGAGTGGAGAATTTTAAACTCTTCCTACTTCATCTAAATGTGAGGAATAATTCTGTGTGGGTTACTTAGTGTGTAGGCTTACAAGCATGAGACAGAGTGAGTGTGTGAGTATATCAGTTTGTGAATGCATTTGTTACAAGTGTAACATAGGAAGTAACCACAGAGTAAATGTCTTCAGAGTTGCAAGGAGAAACTTTCAGTTAACCTTCAGGCTAGTAGTATATTCTATTTGCAAAAGCCAGGGAGATTTATAAAACCCTTCCCACTGCCACACTGCAAGGCATTCTATAGAAGGTAAGCATATTTTGCAGAGAGGACACTGGGGAAACTTAGTCATTTTAAATTTCAGCATTTGCAAATTCTGATGCAATGAATAGGAACAGGGATACTTAAAGGTAAAGAAAAGCCACTGATCAGTTTGCACTTTAAATTCTCGAAAAGTGAAGGCAAAAAGATAGAATTTTTGATATAGTTCCAATAGAAGAAAATGATCTATACAAAGTGGACTAAAATGGACAAAATGAAACCTAAAAAAGGGTTAGCAAATAACAAAGAATAAAGCAACACACCACAAAACCAAGAACACATTTTCTAGCCATTCATGTCTAAGGGTTTTTATAGAGACTCACACTCTGGTTATAATTGTGTATTATTTGTTTTATACATATATACACATTTTAATATATCCATAATTCTCAAGTTAACTGCCTAGTAAATTTCATAGTTTATACATTTTAACTATTTATTGTCCTCCATCCCCAAAGTGTAAACTCTATAAGAGTATTGAATTTTTATCTCTTTTGTTCACTGCTATATTCTCCAAACCTGAAATAATATCTGGCATGTAGAAGGTACTCATGTATGTTTTCTTAAATGAATTCCAAAGCATAGGCTCAGTTTAACTTCCACTAATTATTTTCATTGCCTTTATAAAGCCACAAGTACAAAGAACTGTTTTAGGTATTATTAAGGCCTAAAACTGACCTTTATTATAATTTCAATTTGGGGAATCAGAATGCACAGAACAGATAAAAAATGTTTTTTAATGGGCAAAGTTTAAAAAACTGACTGCTTGTTTGGATACGTGAGCAGGAAAGATCAATTAAAGTATAAAGGTCGAACATCTCCTTATGTATCAACTTATCGGAAACTACTGAGCTTGAAATAAAATAATTTATCTCATTTGCTCATACTTACAGCCAGTAGACAGAATTCAAGTTCAAATGCATTTAAAGAAATCTCTGCTAATGGTGGGGGAAAGCACATGTGAAATAAGTAATTTATTAAACTTACTTTTAAATGTAATCTTTTTTCTTTTTATAATATGTCCCATTATCAAGTGTAAGTGGAGATATAATTCACACAGCAAAACTCACCATTTTAAAGTGTATAAATCATTGGTTTTTAGTATACTTGCAAGATTGTGTAGCCATCACTAGTAATTCCAGAGCATTTTTATCATCCTCCAACTATATCCGTAAGCAGCCACTCTCTGTAACCCCTCAGGCTCTGACAACCACAAATCTACTATCTATAGATTTGCCTATTTTTATATTTTGTGTGAATGGAATCATACAATATATAACATTTTATGCCTGGCTTTATTTCTTTCGTTTAACTAAAACTGCTTTACCTCCTTTGTTCTCTAAACCTCTAAAGGCATCATTATCTTTCTTTCCTCCTGTAGTATATTAATCTCACCCATCTTTTGGTTCCTTCATCTAATCTCATTACTGCTATCTATTCACTCATTATAATGTAGATCACCTCTGTCTCCAGCCTTTCTATTTCTATGGCCAGGCCACATCCAGACTCTCATTGGCCCTCACCTGGAACACCTTTTTGCTCCCAGTCTCCTATCTCCAACCATCCTACATGCTGCTCTAATGCATTTTCCTAAAGCACAACTCTGATTACATTCCTACCCTGCTCAAAAGCTTTTATAATTTGGTCTCAGCCTATTTTTCCTATTCCTATTTTTCTCCCATTTCCTAAACTTGTCTTAGAAAAACAAAATTAGTTTTAGAAAAACTAATTTTGGTAGTTTCTCCATTCCTACTTTATTAATTTGCTTGCTTTTCTCTGCCATAAATTATGTTTTAAAAAATATATTAATGTGAAAAGAGAAATTTATACAAATAAAAATGTTCAAAGAAATTAAAGGCAGCTATGCCATAGAAAGATAAAAGTAGACTTAGTAAGAGTTTTTCAGTGTTCTTCTTATACTAGAAATCTATGGGGACAAACGTAAGGTGCAGATAAATATCAAATATCAAAAATTACCAACAGCATCACAACTACTTGAAATAATGATATATATTTTGTTCTGTATCAAATATATATAAGTTAAAATTTTAGACCTTTAGTTCTCATTTACTCTGGCTAACAGCAAGAGTAGGTATTATATTATTATTAGTTCCACATTGCCACATGGAAGAACAGCTTTTTATTTTGTGGTGAATATTTTATCAATATGACATTCTATCAGTCAAAAGCAGAAAAAAATATATTTTTTAACAGAAGGCAATTCTGTGGCCCAATCAAACAAAAGACAAAATCACAGGGCCAGATTCACCCTGACAATCTCAGGATTCGAGCACATACAGCACCCAATACACAGAGAGGACATAAAAGATAGGTTTTCCAATAATTTTATCAAAGTATTTGAATAATAAAACATCAATATTGGACTAATTAGTACTTTTTTAAGAAAATGTCTTGTTATTCCACATCCTAAAGATCATGTAAGCTCACATCCAAGGAGCTATAAGCCATAAACTAAACAAAATGTATGAATGAACATATTTACACTTTTGCCTACACAATCCTGTGAATGTAACTCAGACTAAAAAAACTGGTGGGCAAAGAAAACCTTTTCTAAAATTCAGGACAAATATAATTGCTCAGATTGAGAGGGAAGAAAAGTAGGCTAAAAAAAAGATGTTTTCTATTTTATAGATTTTTCTCTTGGGTGTAATTATAAAGTGACATTCAAGTGCAGCCAATGAAGTACCTATTTTTTCTCTCACAAAATTCAAAGACATCAGCAAAACCACCTATGTCAGTAATAAAAATAAAAAGTCTTTGACTTTTTAAATGTTATCATACTGTCACAGTGGAATAAAATTAGCTTGAAAAATGATCTAAAGGCACATGATGCAGTTCATTATGTATAACAGCAACAGCAGCGGTTTCCCAGTGTTCATAAAGGCTGCTCCATTAAATTTACCTCCAGTCAATAATTAGGAGTCCACAAATAAACCTGGGCAATTAAATCAATACTGCCTGGCAATTATATTCCAGAATCCAGGCTCAGTGGCACAAAAAGGTACTATATCAAGCTGCAGTATTAAGCAGTCTGATGCCATTTCCAACAGGATTTTTTTTAACACTTACTGGACAGACTAAGCATATACTCAGAATAATGTAGAATGTGTGTATGTACCTCTCGATGTGTTCACCAAAAAAACCCAGGTCCAGTGTCAGTACAGGTTTTGTAAAATCTAACAAAGCTTTACACATACAGATTTATTATTTTTATAGTCATAATTGATGATAAAATTTCTAATTAAAATAAATACAAGCCTTATTTACAAAGTGAACATTTTAAACATTCCTTAAAAAGTTCATTTTTTCGTTTTCAAGCTGAAAAAAAAAAAACCTCATTACAATAATTACTAAACTCATTGATGCACCAGCCACTGAGCTAGGTTCTGGGAATACCACATGATTAAGAAATGGACTCTGTTCTCAAAAGCAAGTAGTTAGTGTAAAAGGCTTTGTCCAGCACCTGCACATATACACTTAAACAACTTTAAGCAACCTTCTATTGTTATTAAAGTGATTCTAGACAATGTTTCAGAAACATATCACACGGATACTAATATGAATAGTTTATATACTATTTACTTATTCTCGACTTCACCAAAAGCACAGCAACTAATACTTGTTAATATACATGTGAAATAATTGCATTTAATATCAGTTTCTATTTTAAACTTTAAACAGAAACATTTACAATGACTTTCCAAAAATCACAGGACAATTTTGGAGGTATTTTGACAAATATGTTTTGGCTTTTATTTATTCCAGTCCATTTAAAAAATAAACAATTAGGTTGAGCCAAAAGAACTATAATGAAAAAGTTTTAGAATAAATTACATGCTGTCAGTGATGTCAAAACAAAAGCTGGCTATGACTAGAAAAGCAGGGCTCTCACCTGCCAATAAACTGCCCTTGATCACTTACAAGAGGGGCGCATCCCCACAGACTATATGTGTATTAAAAAAATACTTGAAAGGGAAGAAAAAGTATCACACAGGTCACAGCAGCAGTCTCAATAGACCCCTAAGGGATTTCAACTCGTCTTGGCCTTGTCATCCTCTATGCAGCTTTCCACGCGGCCCAGAAAATGTCGATAGGAAAATGTTTGAGGGGCCTCTGGTGGAAATTTTTTCATTCTTTCTGCATTGACAGGATGCCAAATCAATATTTACTTCCCACTAACAAGCTGCTCGAGGTCTCAGTAGAAAATATTGTAGAGAATGCGGGAAGACACAGTAATAAACAGCTGTCTGGCTGTGAGGAAAACATGAATTGACTGGAAACAGGTCCATAGTAAAAGGTCACTGAAACTCATGAACTCCTCAGGTGTCCATATCAACTACTAACTTTAAAGACACATAATAAAGAATCTCTTTTCCTGAGAGGTCTGAGAGAATGGATCCTTTTCAGTCTAGCAAGCACAGAGGTTGACTCAATAATTTAATTAATGCATTTGCTAAGACCCATGTTGGCTCTATCCCAAGGCATTTGTTTCATTTGTTAAGTCCAAAAGTACAAATAGAGGGTTAACTTCCCTTTCTACCTAATGGAATACTTCTATACCTAACAGAAGTAAATAATAGGGAAGTGTTTACAAAAGTTAGACGTCTGGTGAAAATGTAAGGCTTAGAATTCTTATTTGGAAGTTTAATATATGAAACAGTAAAATGAAATACCTGTCCTTCAAGAAGTTTCTGAATGTACAACATCCATTCCTTGTCATTTTCAGCATCAATTTTTGTTTTTTCAATTTCCTAAAGAAAGAAAATAAAAACACTGATGTTAATAGAATTTATACAAACTTGATTATACTATTAGATACTGAGTAAGTCTAGAGTAATATCAGCAGAATCAGAGTCAACAAAGAACAGTCTGTCATCTTCAATTAGAAATACTTAAATCCATGCTCTTTAAAATTTAATTTATAAATACATACTATGGAAGATAAAGTTATATATATATATATTTCACAGTAATTCAGAAATATTTAATTTTTACCTTCACAGTGGAGCTAAAAGTAGGGGCTAATATGGGAGTGAAAGCAATTAAAGTGAAAAATAAGATGGAGTTATATAAAAGAATCATTTATAGGTGACCCTCCTGAGATAACACAAAACCTAATATCCCAAAATCTGACTTGTCAACAGAAAACTAAGTGGTAATTGTTATCATTACAAACAGAACAGAACATGGCATGACTCTGGTATATCTAAATACTTGTTGATTCAAACGATCCAATGATCTACTGATAGGCAAGGGACATACCAACTTAAAGTGCTGTAAGTCATGAAGTATTTTCAACCAATCAATTATCATGATAGAATATTTCTGGAATTGAAATGTATTCACATGTGCAGTTGATGATTCACTTGAAATTGTAATTCAGTTTACAAAAAAAAATAGACTTTCCAAGAACGAAGGGCATGAGAAACTATTATTTATTGAAATTTACTGCATGGCAGGCATCATGCTAGGCACTTCAGATAGGCTATCACAGTTTTGATGTGAATTTACCATAGTTCAATATAGTGTAAAGAACATAAATCAAATGATCTGGGCTCTGCCTGGGCAAATCCTTGGACCTCTAGAAGATGCCACGATCAGTGTAAATAAGCTCTGGTCTATAAAGAAATCTAGCAAATATATCAAAATATACCTATTCCTCTCAGAACAGTGTGTTTATATCTCTTTTCCTTCCAGGAGGGACTTGATTTAAGATTGTGTGAAATGCATGTTACAGTGCTGTGTACTCTGTCTTCAGACTCTACCTGCCCAGAGGCAGAGGTGTCATTTCTTCGCAGACATGTACCATCCAGTCTTTGGGGCTATCAAGAGAGATCCTTTTCTAATTCATATATTCAAAGAGGACAACTTTTCTAATTTACTCACTCAAAGACTCAAAGAGGATGTTTTTCTCTAATTTCTTAGCCCAGAGAGTGCCTCATTTTAGAGACTTCTTGGTCTCAAAAAAAAAAAAAAAAGTGTGGCTCTGTGTTCCAGAATTATGTACATGTATAAGTGCATGTGTGCATGTATAAACACATACATGTATACAGATATACTCACATGAGGGACTAAGCTAAATCTGATTGTTTTAAAATTCCTAGTCAACAGTAGAGGCCTTATTCTTAATTTTTGTTAGGTTTCTCATCAATCAATATATTTTAATTAAATGCCTATAATAAGGCTTAGTTAACACCCTTGCCAAAAGTAACATTATTCCCATGTGTCTTACATTTGATACTACATGTGATACTGTTCTTAAACTTCAAAGTTTAGAATTTGATAAAAAGTAATAGACATTTTGGCATAGCTGCTGAAAACAGAAAGTGGTAAGTCACCCACGGGATGAAAATAATACCTGTAGGGTTCCTTTGAACTATTTTCTAACGATTCTTGGCAGTTCAAAAATCTTTGCATATTGTAGATTTGCTCTATTCCAGAGATCTTTCAAAAGCTGATGAGGGGGCTACAGGATGATCTCATACAAACACCCAAGTCTATTATTGAACAAATATTTGTTGAGAAGCTGCTGCCATCATCTTCTACCATTCCAAAAGATAAAAATCTAACATGCATGAATTAAAGCTCAGAGGTATAGTAGGGTAGGAATGACATCCCACACATGTTTCACAAAAGACTGAATGGGATGAGATTCTGCTGTTATGAGGTAGTGACTATGTCAAAAATGCAGGGTTTTCCCCAGGAGGTGCTGAAAGGCTATTAAAGACTATACCTGTATGCCTATAAATTCACTCAGAAGTATTTTGCCAATGTTAAGAAATAAATATTTTTCAACAATATATTTTCAAAAGGTATATTGATAAATAATAATTTTAAATTTAGCTATGAAAGCAATAGATTTAGCACTTTTTAAAAAATCTCACAAGGAGAAAAAACTTCAAATCAATGAAGACTCATCTTAACTAAATACATTCACGCTAGCTTAATTAAGTATACTGGCTTATACAATATATAATATGATTAAGTAAGTTAAAGAAAATGCAATAGATAGGAAAGAATAACTGAATTTAATAACAAGTAATTCAAAAGGTTATAAGTACTAGTTTATTTCTATATTATACAGTTAAATTTCTTTAAAGGCTTTTTGAGTTCATTAATACTTAACATATATCTTTCATTGGCACTTTAACAATCTTACCTTCATTAATACTATCTTAAAGATGAAATTACAAGATATAAACAAATAAAAATATGTACTTAAGTCCAATATGTAATAAACCCTTTATTAATAAATACTTAACTGATCTTACCACTTCATCTTCTGTGTCTAATATTTCCTCTAGATCTGACCGTGAAATGTTCAGGATAGAAGCTGCCAAGGCCTGGGCTTTATGGGTTGAGGTTTTACAGATGTCCCTGTTTTTCTTCATTTTTTTAAGCTCTCTTATTTGTCGCCTTACCACATGGACGTCATTTTGTAACTCTTTGGCCAAAGCCTGTAACATATTGGAAAGAAATTGAGCTTATATGGAAGTCATAATAAAGACAAAGCAGTAATAACATAAAAATGTGAAGATACTAACAAATCGTTTTTTTACGAGGATTACTCTGATTTTAATTATTTTGGAATACGGCAGATTGCTCTTTACTTATTATCAGTGTGCAATAAAAATTCTCTTCAATAAACACTTAACCAACTTGCCGGATTAAACAAAGCCCCCCCACCCCTCTTTCAGATATACCAATGAGGTTACTTGGTCAATGCTTACAGCAGGCAGGCTATTTTTAATCATGCCAAAGCACAACTACTTCCACTAGTTGACCTAACACCAAGAGTCAGGTTCTACTTATTCCTCAATGTGCATATATTATTTGTAACAGGTTAGTTGCATAATTCATTTAATTGTTACATAAACCAATGAAAGACTATTGAAGAAAGAACTGTTTCTATTTTATAGACACTAGATTAGAAATGCTTTAGAAGAAGTTGAGAAAGACAAATGGGGTCAAAGTTTAATTATGTGTGGTAAGTTATCTATGGGCAAGACAACAATAAACGACTGAAGAAAAATTATTAAAAAATCAAGGATTGCTTCACAAGCCTTTAAGTTGCCCCTTTGAGAAATCAGTAATGCTAGCCCATACCACACCTATGTGTGGGTAACAAAAAGTTGCTCCTTAATCTGGTTGGACAGAGTGCCTCAGTTCATGGCTTTGTGATAATGAGAACAGGTTAGTTACATGCTTGGGCTGTTTCTCATCTTTTGCTAGCATAAGCAGTGTTACAATAAATAATGGCACTCAGATATTAATTTTGCATCTCTAGGATATATGGCTAGAATTGAAACTGCTGGATCAAAGGGTGTGTATAATCGCGACAGCTGTTGCTTAATTCTATCCCTGTTCTCCATCCAAAATAGTACTAACATATATCTTCACAAAGAATGAATGAAAGTATCTGTTTCTCCATGATTAGCAAAACACCACTGTGTTATTTCAGAGTTTATTTTTTTACTGTATTTTAAAGTTTCATTTCTCTCACTATAAACAAAGTTGAGCATCAGCCTTAAGAAATTATATTTTCTTTGTCATGTTTTGTCTTTCTTAGGGATTTACAGGAGTTTTTTTTATATATTAGAGAAATCATATTTGCCTATTGTATATATTTCAATTTTTTCATAATTTGTTCTTTTTCTTTTGACAGTAGCATCAAAGAAAAATATTTTTAATTTTGTATGTACTCAAATTAATGAATCTTTTCCTTTCTCACACTTTTGAATTTAGTGGGATACTTTAAAAAGCATTCTCCACAATGAAGTATACAGAAAATACTTTCAAACCACAACTTTTGTTTTGCTTTTATTATTTTTCATTTAAAATTTTTGTATGCATTTGTAATCATTTAGAAGATTATTACATAAAATCATACTCAGTTGTCCCGTCACCACTTGCAAATAGTCCATCTTTCTTTCAGTGATTTCATAAATCTTTATGTCAGTGTCTGAGCTTTCTATTCTGTTCCATCTCTTTTTATTAGTTAAGTTTTACATTTGAGTATATTTTAACTAATAATGCTGTATTTTAAATTTTAACATTGATTAAAGCTATCTCTCTCTTATTGCCCCTCTACGTCAGTTTTTTTTTGGTGTTTTGCTTGTTTGATTTTCCATATGAATTTCACATTCAGCTTGTGTAGATTCTCTGCCCCTTAAAAATATCTTACTGGTAATTTTATTTCCATCATGTTAAATTTAATTTGGATCATGTTGACATTTTGGAATGCTGTGTCTTCCTAATCAAATAATATGTTATTCTTTTCCATTTGTTTAGGTCTTTATCTGTGTTTCAAAGGATTGTTTTAAAGTTTGCTCTGTACAGATCTAGTTTATTTCTGGGCATTTTATTTTATATAATTTTATTATTTTTTATAGGAGTTTTTCAGTTGATTCCTGTTTCTAGGAATTCAAACAACTAACTGTAAAGACTGATAATTTTATCTCCTTTTCTTTTATCTTTATACCTCTAATTTACTTTTCCTTTCTTATTTCCCTGGTTATTAAGTACCCCTTGAATGATATTAAATAGTCTTATGGATGGACATACTTGACTTGTTCCTGATTTTAGTGAAGTCCTTCTGTTTCCTGGAAAACACTATACAAGCTTTTGATTTGATTTAGCCTATTTTAATATACTAGGAAAGTAACTGGAAGTAACTATATTTTATTTCCTACAGAAATGAATACATTTTCTTAAGTATTCATTCTAGCATCCATATAGGCTATCATTGTTTTCTGTCATAAATCTATTAAAAGGATTATTAGTATTTTTTTTAGTATCGAGATATCCTTGCATTCTAGAATAAACTGTACCTGGTTATGGCACAATTTTTTGATGTGCTGCCAAATTTATCTGCTAATATTTTATCTAATTTTTCTGCACTAATATGAGATTTTTATTTTATGCAATCCTCCAGAAAAGTTTGGGATATATCTTTCTTTTTCCATGTTCTATAGTAGTTTCAATGAGATTGAATTTATCTGCCCTTTATTGATGTGGTATCACTCACTTGCATTTGGCCTCATATTTATTACAGCGGAAGGCAGCTTTTTGACAATTAGTTTTGATATTCTATCCGTTCTGGAATGAGTTTTGGTGCATTATATTTTCCTAGAAATTTATCCATGTCATTCAGGGTTTCAAATTTATTTGAAGAGAATTGAGTAGTCTGCCACGATTTTTTTTTCCTGCATCTAGGTCTAGGATTACGTTCACTTATCACTTCTTATTTGTATGGTTCTGCTTTTGTGGTTTCTTTTTTCTTAAGTAGGTAGGTTAAAGGTTTATCTATTTTATTGCTTTTTATTTTATTTTCAAAAAATCTTGTATTCATTGATTAATTTGACAAATTTTAATTTCTATTTTAATCTTTAGATTCTGGTTATTTTTCTTAATTCATTTGCTAAATGTTTATTCTGATTTTTTATTTATTAGATATATAAGGCTACAAATTTTTTTTGATCGCCATTTCAGCTTTATCCTATGGGTTCCAATAATTCCAGAATATTATTCTTTTAGGGATATTCTGCAACGTGCTCAGATTTTCTCCTTAACCCAAGAACCTTTAAAAGCATTTTTCTGTTTAATATCTACATGGTAGTGACTTACCTTTTCCAGTTTTGTAATAAATTGTAGTTTCATTTGCATTATCTCTACTATTTATGCGTAGTATATATAAATATTGATGTTATTTATACTATTAATAGAATATTATCCATGCTATTTTGACCTTTCAGAATAATTGAGGTTTTCTTTTTGGAGAGTCTCAGGTAGGATTTCTGAAGAAAAGACTCTGAGATGTAGATCTTTGTGCAGATGTCTATGGGGGAGTGCACTTAGGAACAACAATTGTAGGAAACTTAGGAAGGCAGGACTGGGCAGAAGGAGAAGCTGAACTGCATGGCAGTTTCAAAAGAGGCTTCAAGTTACCTTAAGGGAAGCTTTGGAGTTGAGATGTATTGTGAGCGAGGCGGTGGGTACATATCCAGACAGCTATCAAAAATCTCATTAAACTGAACACTTAAGGCCTGTGCATTTTATTTCATTTCTTCTCATGTCTGATTTCTTTTAATTAATATGGTGTTTTTAAGATTCATCCACATTATCATATGTATCTGTAAGTTTTTCTTTTATTTACTGTAGGATGCACAATTAGATGTAATAAGTTCAACATATTTAAATGTACAATTTGATCAGCTTTAATATATACACATGCAACCATCAAAACATTTTTTGAGATAATTTTATTTTCTTTTACTTCCATTACTTCATCTGCCAGCATCCTTTTATCTGTTCCTGTTGTCTCACCATCTTTTCCCTAATTTTTTTACATTTATTTCCATTTTGCAAAGGTATTTTTAAGAGAAAATTATTTCATTAACAGTTTTAATTCATAGTAAAATATTTTCATCTGCTCTGTTGCAACTTATCTCTGTTGAAATGTATTTTCCTGCCTTTACTTTTCCTATTTTTATCCTCCATCCTTATTCTAATATATTTGTACAGATACTGTGCTGGTTCCTTCTTCAGGACTCATTTTTGAAAGAAGAGTTTTTCTTGAACCATTTGTTTATAGAAAGTTATGTAGCAGAGGGGCTTGGGCTATTTTCTATGCTGTTCAAATATTACATATAAATTTAGGAATTGTTTACTGGTGAATTCTATTAGCTAGGCTATTTTTGTTATAGAATTGTTTTGCTGATGTTTTTACAAGTAAATAATGTATTTTCTTGGCTGCTCTGAGAAATGCTGTTTCCTGCATATTGGCCTTGTCTGTGTTATTCTTCATTAAGCCCTGCCTCTTCTCTTTGGAAGCAAGCCAGGTATAGAAATGACATAAACCATTGAAGCTCTATTCCCCTTTTTATCTTGGTTTGTCTAGCTAAACATCTTTGAATTTTATTTAATTTTTTAAAAAACCTCATCTTAGTTTCACTGATCTTTTCTATTGTTCTTCTAGTCTCTATTTCATTTAGTTCCACTGTAATCTTTATTATTTCTTTCTTTCTGCTAAAGTTGAGCTTAGTTTGTTCTTCTTTTTCTAGTTCTTTGAGTCATAAAGTTAGGTTGTTTATCTGAGAAGCTTATTTTTTCTTAATGTAGGTGTTTACACCTATAATATTTCCTCTTATAAATGCTCTTGTTGCACCTTGTAAATTTTGGTATGATGTGTTTCCATTTCTGTTTCTTTCAAGGTATTTTAAAATTTCCATTTTGATTTCTTCTTTGACCTATTGGTTGATAAAGAGTGTCCATATTTTAATAAGTTTTATAAGTTTTCCAATTTTCCTGTTATTGAATTGATATTTAGTTTCATATTATTATAATGAAAAAGATACTTGACCTGATTTCAATCTTCTTAAATTTGCTGAGATATTTTGTGGCCTAACATACAGTCTATCCTGGAAAATGTTCTTCAGGCTTGAGAAGAATACAAATCTGCTGCTGTTGGATGGGATATTCCATATATGTTCAGTCCATTTTGTCTATAGTGTTGTTCAAATCTTCTGTGTCCTTATGGATTTTCTGGATAATGGATGCATTATTGAGAGTAGGGTATTAAAGTCCCCTACTCTTATTGTATTAGTTTATTTCTCCTTTCAGTTCTGTTAGTATTTTTTCTATACATTTAAGTGCTCCCAAGTTTGGTGCATAAATATTTATAATTATTATATTTTCTTGATGAATTAACACCTTTAATATTATATAATGGCCTTCATTGTCTCTTGTGACTGTTTTTTACTTAAGTCTATTTTGCCTCATAAAAGTATAGACACTTGTGCTCTCTTTCTGCCATCATTTGCATGAAATATTTTTTCCACCCCTTTACTTTTAGTCTATGTGGGTCCTTAAAGCTGAACTGAGTCTCTTATAGGCAGCAAATTACTGGATTTTTAAAACCATCCATTCAGCTACTGTCTACTGCTTGGTGAGTTTAATTCATTTACATTTAAAATTATTACCAGGGAAGGGCTCCCTATCTCCCTATTTATATCTTGTTAATTGTTTTCTTACTGTTGTGTAGTTTCTTTGCTCTTTATTCCTCTCTATCTTATCTTGTGATCTGATGACTTTTTGTGGTGGTATGTTTTGATTCCTTTCAGTTAAACTTATCTATATCTAGATCTACTACAGGCATTTCGTTTGTGGCCACCATGAGGTCTACATAAAATATGTTAGGGCTTTCTACTTTAAGCGGTTAACTACTTAGCTTTAATTGCATATAAAAATCTCTATACTTTTACCTTTAACTCTCTCAAATTTTAGGTTACTGATGTTAGAATTTATATATTTTTTATATTGTGTATTCACAAAAATTATTATAATTACAGTTATATTTAATATTTTAATTAAAACTTTTATATGAGAGTTAAGGTGATTTATACAAAAGCACTACAATATTAGAGGATTCTGATTTTAACTCTATATTTAGCTTTACTAATCAGAGTCTTTTCCTTTCAGCTTGAATACGTCTCCTCAGCATTCCTTATAAGGACCATAAATTCCCTCCACTTTCATTTGTTTGGGAAAGTCTTTATCTCCTTCATTTATGAAGGACAGATTTGCTAACTATGGTATTCTTGGTTGGCAGGGTTTTTTCCTTTCAATATATCATGTCACACCCTCCTGGCCTACAAAGTTTCTACTGAGAAATCCACCAATAGTATTATGGGTGCTTCCTTGTGTGTGATAAATCTCTTTGGCTGCTTTCAAAATTCTTCGTCTTTAATGTTTGGGAATTATAATGTGTCTCATGAATCTCCACGTCCATTTCTCTCACCAAATTTGGGAAGTTTCAGCCATTATTTTTTTAAAGAGGCTTTCTGTCTTTTCTCTCTCCTCCTTCTGAAATTCCTATAATGCACACATTGTTTAATTGTGTCCCATAGTTCCTACAGGCTTTCTTCATGCATTTCAGTCTTCCTTTTATTCTGACTGGATAATTTCAGATGACCTCCCATTGAGTTCACTGATTCTTTCTTATATTTGTTCAAGTCTGACTTTGAAGATTCCTATTGAATTTTTCAGTTTAGTCATAGTATTCTTATCTCTAGGATTGCTGTGTTTTTTTTTTTGTTTTTTTTTTTTTGGTATGGTTTCTATTTCTTTGTTGAACCTCTGAGTTTATTCATGCGTTGTCTTCCTAATTTCATTTAGCTGTCCATCATGTTTTCTTATAGTTGACTGAACTTTAAGAGGACTAATCTGAATTTGTTGTCAGTTTTTATATATTCATTTACTTAGGGTTAATTATTTGAGCTTTACTATTTTCCTTTGATTATGTCATGTTTCCATGATTCTTCATAATCCCTGTATCCTTGCATTGGTGTCAGCACATTTAAGGAAGCAACCACTTCTTCCAGGCTTTATAGGTTTTCTTCAGCAGGAATAGCTCACCAGTCAGTCCAACCTTTGGATCTGAACAGGCCAGCAGACAACATCCATGGGTAGGTAGGCAGTACTTGCTGTCAGGTTCTCTAGTTGGGCAGAGCTGCTGTCCATACTGATAAGGTCAGGTGGTCACTGGTTGAGCTCTGCAGTCAGACAGGGCTGCTGGCTAGGCTCTAGAATTGCTTCTTGTTGACATAATAAATAAGTAGGACTATATCAAACTAAAAAGCTTCTACACAGCAAACAACAGTGAAAAGACAACCTACAAAATGGAAGAAAATATTTGCAAGTCACATATTTGACAGAGGTTAATATCCAAAATACAGGCATACTTCAGACATATTGTGGGTTCCATTTTAGACCACCACAATAAAGCAAATATCACAATTTAAGTGAGTCATACAATGTTTTTGGTTTCTCGGTGAATGTAAAAGTTATGTTATAAGTGTGCAATAGCATTATGTCTAAGAAATGTATATACCTTAATTAAAAATACTTTATTGCTAAAAATGTTAATGATCATCTGAGCCTTCAGCACACTGTAATAACTTTTCTAGTGGAGAGCCTTGCCTCAAGGTTGATAACTGCTGACAAATTAGGGTGACGATTGCTGAAGGCTGGGCTGGCTATGGCAATTTCTTTAAGAAAACAATGAAACTTGCCATATCCATGGATTCTTCCTTTTATGAAAGATTTCTCTATAGCATGTGATGCTGTTTGGTAGCATTTTAACAGAGTAAAACTTCTTCCAAAACTGATGTCAATCCTCTCAAATCCTGCCACTGCTCTACCAACTAAGTTTACGAAATATTCTAAATCTTCTGTTGTCATTTCAACAATGTTCATAGCATTTTCACCAGGAGTAGATTTCACCTCAGGAAACCACTTTCTTTGCTCATCCCTAAGAGGCAATTACTCATCCATTCAGGTTTTATCAAGAGATTGCAACAATTCAGTCATATATTGGGATCTATTTCCAATTTTAGTTCACTTGCTATTTCTGCCACATCTGTAGTTTCTTCCTCCACTAACATCTTGAACCCCTCAAAGTTATCCATAAAAGTTAGAATCAACTTCATCCAAATTCCTGCTAATGTTGCTATTTTGACCTCTTCCCATGAATCATGAATGTTCTTAAATGGCATCTAGAATGGTGAATCCTTTCCAGAAGGATTTCCATTTACTTTGGTCAACTCCATCAGAGGAATCACTATGTACAGAAGCTATGAAATCTATTTCTTAAATAATAAGACTTTAAAGTCTTCAACTGTAAAGTTGAAATTACTCCTTCAACTATGAGCTGAAGAATGGATATTATATTAGCAGGCATGAAAACAGCATTAATCTCAATGTACATCTCCATCAAAGCTCTTGGGTGACTAGGTACATTGTCAATAAGCAGCAATATTTTGAAAGGAATATTTTTTTCTAAGTAGCAGGTCTCAACAGTGGGCCTAAAGTATTCAGTAAACCACGCTGTAAATAGATGTGTTGTCATTTAGGCATTGTTATTCCATTTATAGATCACAGGCATAGTAGATTTAGCATAATTCTTAAGGGCCCTAGGATTTCTGGAATATTAAATGAACATTGGCTTCAACTTAAAGTCCTCAGCTGCATTATCCCTAAGAAGAAAGTCAGTCTGTTCTTTGAAGCTTTGAAGCCAGGCGCTGACTTCTCCTTTCTAGCTTTCTCCTAGATGGCATCTTCTTCTAATAGAAGGCTGTTTTGTCTACATAGAAAATATGTAGAGAAAGTCAAATAATCTCTGTTTGCAGATAACATGATTGTATATTTAGAAAACCCCGTCATCTCAGCCAAAAATCTCCTTAAGCTGAGAAACAACTTCAGCAAAGTCTCAGGATACAAAATCAATGTGCAGAAATCACAAGCATTCCTATACGTGAATAACAGACAAACAGAGAGCCAAATCATGAGTGAACTCCCATTCACAATTGCTACAAAGAGAAAAAAAAACCTAAGAATACAAGTTACAAGGGATGAGAAGGACCTCTTCAAGGAGGACTACAAACCACTGCTCAAGGAAATAAGAGAGGACACAAACAGATGGAAAAACATTTCATGCTCATGGATAAGAAGAATCAATATCATGAAAATGGCCATACTGTCCAAAGTAATTTATAGATTCAATGTTATCCCCATGAAACTACCATTGACTTTCTTCACAGAATTGGAAAAAACTACTTTAAATTTCATATGGAACCAAAAAAGAGCCCACATAGCCAAGACAATCCTAAGGAAAAAAACAACAACAAAAAACAAACAAACAAAAAAAAACAAAGGTGGAGGCATCACACTACCTGACTTCAAACTATACTATCAGGCTACAGTAACCAAAACAGCATGATACCAGTACCAAAACAGATATATATATATATATATATATATATATATATATATATGTATGAAACAGAACAGAGGCCTCATAAATAACACCACACATCAATAACCATCGGATTTTTGACAAATATGATAAAAACAAGCAATGGGGAAAGGATTCCTTATTTAATAAATGGTGTTGGGAAAACTGGCTAACCATATTCAAAAAGCTGAAACCGGATCCCTTCCTTACACCTTATACAAAAATTAACTCAAGACAGATTAAAGACTTAAACGTAAGACCTAAAACCATAAAAATCCTAGAAGAAAACCTAGGTAATACTATTCAGGACATAGGCATGGGCAAAGACTTCATGACTAAAACACCAAAAGCTATGGCAACAAAAGCCAAATTGACAAATGGGATCTAATTAAACTAAAGAGGTTCTGCACAGCAAAAGAAACTGTCATCAGGCAACCTATAGAATGAGAGGAAATTTTTGCAATCTATCCATCTCCAAAGGCTAATATACAGAATCTACAAAGAACTTAAACAAATTTACAAGAAAAAAACAAACAACCCTATCAAAAAGTGAGTGAAGGATATGAATAGACACTTCTCAAAAGAAGACATTTATGTAGCCAAGAAACATATGAGAAAATACTCATCATCACTGGTCATTAGAGAAATGCAAATCAAAACCACAATGAGATACCATCTCACACCAGTTAGAATGGCATTCATTAAAAACTCAGGAAACAACAGATGATGGATAGGATGTAGAGAAATAGGAATGCTTTTACACTGTTGGTGGAACTGTAAATTAGTTCAACCATTGTGGAAGACAGTGTGGTGATTCCTCAAGGATCTAGAACTAGAAATACCATTTGAACCAACAATTCCATTACTGGGTATATACCTAAAGGATTATAAATCACTCTACTATAAAGACATATGCACACGTATGTTTATTGCGGCACTGTTCAAATAGCAAAGACTTGGAACCAACTCAAATGCCCATCAATGATAGATTGGATAAAGAAAATGTGGCACACTTACACTATGGAACACTATGCAGCCATAAAAAATTATGAGTTTATGTCCTTTTCAGGGACATGGATGGAGCTGGAAACCATCATTCTCAGAAAACAAACATAAGAACAGAAAACCAAACACCACATGTGTTTGGTTTTTCTACTAGCTTCTTTGTTTTCCAGAACTTAAAGTATAATTAAAAAGAAAATATGTTGTTTAACGTAGTCACTTTCATCAGTGATCTTACCTACATCTTTTGGATAACTTGCTGCAGCTTTCACATCAGCACTTGCTGCTTTACCTTGTATTCTTATGTTATGTAGGTGGCATCTTTCCTTGTATCTCTGGTAGCTTTAAGGTGTTCTGCTGCTTCCTCAGCTCTCTCATCCTTTGTAAAACTGATGATAGTTAGGGCCTTGCTCTGGATTAAGCTTTAGCTTAAACTGTTGTGGCTGGTTTAATATTTTATCCAGACCACTAAAACTTTCTGTGTATCAGCAATAAGGCTGTTTCACTTTCTTATCATTTTTGTTTTTATGAAATAACATTTTTCATTTCCTTCAGTAACTTTTCCTTTGCATTCACAACTTGGCTGTTTGGTGCAAAAGGCCTAATTTCAGCTGATCTCAGCTTTTGACCTGCCTTCCCCACTAAGTTTTTCTAGCTTCATATTTCTAGCTTTTGATTCAAAGTGAGAGACATGTGATTCTTCCTTTCACTTGAACTCTTAGAGGTCACTATAGTTAGTTAGTTGGCCTAACTGCAATATTGTTGAGTCTCAGGAAATCTGGAGGCCCAGGGAGAGGGAGTGTGATGGGGAAAAAGACAGTTGGGAGAGAACAGTCATAACACACATATTTATCAGTTATGTTGACTGCCTAATTAATATGGGTTCAGGTCATGGCATCCCAAAACAATTAAAACAATAACATTAAAGATTACTGATCACAGACCACCATAACAGATAGAAGGAACACGTTTGAAATATTACAATAGTTACCAAAATGTGACACAGAAACACAAAGTAAGCATACACTGTTGGGAAAAACAAATGGAGCTCATAGATTTATTTGACACCGGGCTGCCACGAACCTTCAATTTGTATAAAACACAGTATCTGCGAAGTGCAACAGAGCAAACACAATAAAATCAGATATGTCTATATTTAAGGAACAGCTACATCCTATCTTTTTTATTTGCCAGTTTTCTTATTCTTCTCCCCTCCCTTCCTTCTTTCCCTGCCCGTTCCCTCTCTCCCGTCTTTTCTGTTTCCTGGCTTGTGTCAGATTGATGGAGCTTTCTTTATTCCTTTTATTCATCAAATTCTTTACAAATTAAATATTTTTATTCTTACAGTCATCTTTAAATGTTTCAAATATATATTTAATATTACATTGTGCATCAATATCTAGAGTTTCTTATACTCCATATTGTTCCATCAAAGCAAAAAGGAAACTTAACTCTTCCAACCAACCCATTACCCCCATTTCTAATACTGTAAACATTAAGGTCAAAAATGATTTAGATTTAACCAGCTTAGAGGTTTTCTACTAGCTTCTTCATTTTCCATTGTTTCATATGTTCAAAAGTTGACAGGACCAAGATATCTGAAGAAGTGACAAGATAAACTACTTGAATATATGGAAGAAAAGGACAAAGACCTTGAGAGAGCAGAGGGCCTACAGTGTTCAAAAAAAAGGGCAAGAAAATCAGAAAGAAAGGCTAAAGTAGAATAAGTGAGGTAAAATGTAGTAGAAAGTGAAGTTGCAGAAGTAACAATAAAATTAATCATGAAGTCCTTTATGGGGAGACAAGGTTTTCTATTTTCCTGAGTAATGAGGAGTCATGTGAGATGAAGTCTCACTCTGTCACCCAGGCTGGAGTGCAGTCGCACGATCTCAGCTCACTGCAAGCTCCGCCTCCCAGGTTCAAGAAATTCTCCTGCCTCAGCCTCCCAAGTAGCAGGGACTACAGCCACCTGCCACCAGACCTGGGTGATTTTTGTATTTTTAATAAAGAAGGGGGTTTTGCCATGTTGGCCAGGCTGGTCTCAAACTCCTGACCTCAAGTGATCCACCCGTCTCGTTCTCCTAAAGTGCTGGGATTTACAGGCATGAGCCACTGTGCCTGGCCATGTTTTCCATTTTAAAAGGATCATTCTGCCAAGTGATGGAGAAAAGACTAATCTGGGTCAAGAGCTGAAGGAGGAGACTAATGCATAGGTACAAGCAAGAAATGATGGTAACCTGAACCAGGAGAGTAGCAGTGGTGATAGGTAGCAGAATCCTAGGTCTATTTTCAAATAACAGCAGACAAGATTAGAAGTATTTGAAATGCAATGTGAGAGAAAGGGAAGAGCCAAAGATGATTACAGATTTGGGGCCTAACCATCGATGACTGGTGAAAAAATTTTTCTGAGATAGAGAAAAAAAGCCAGGAGAAGCAAAATAATTTTTTTTCAACTTTTGTCCATGTTAAGTTTGAGATGCTTATTAGACATCCAAGTGAAAAATCACAATTAGGCAGGAAGATTTAAAAATCCATAGTTTCAAGGACAGGATGTGAGAACAGGCATATAGTAGGGAGTCATAGGTCAGAATATGGCATTTTAAATTACAGTGTTGGGAGAGAGTTTCTAGAAAGTGAGTATAGATAATGAAGAGGAAAGGTATAAAGACTGAACCCTAGGAAATTCCAACACTTAAGTTTGTCAGCAAGAGAATGAGGACCAGCAAAGAAGTCAAAGATCAGCTAGATGTGATAAGAAAAACTGGCTGGGCGCAGTGGCTCATGCCTATAATCCCAACACTTTGGGAGGCCGAGGCGGGTGGATCACTTGAGGTCAGGAGTTTGAGACCAGCCTGGCCTACATAGCAAAACCCCCGTCTGTACTAAAAATACAAAAATTAGCTGGCATGGTGATGGGTGCCTGTAATCACAGCTACTGGGGAGGCTGAGGCAGAAGAATCACTTGAACCTGGAAGGTAGTGGTTGCAGTGAGCCGAGATCGCATCATTGCACTCCAGCCTGGGCAACAAAAGGGAAACTCCGACTCAAAAAAAGAATTTCAAATGCTCCCAAGCGTTCAAATAAGATAAGAACTGAGAACTGAACACAGATTGGGCAAAATGGAGGTTGTTGGTGACTTTGAATAAAGTACTTTGGAGGGGAAATAGATCGAAAGCCTAATTGGAAAAGGTTCAAAACAGAATGGAAGATAAGAAAGTGGGCAGAGAATAGGTATCACTTTTGTGGTGTTTTGCTACATGAAAAGAGGAGAAAAATGAGTCAGCAATTAGAGGAGATAGAGAGTCCAGTGGAGGTTTTTTGGTAAATGATGTGTGTTTGCTAATGTAAGTGATCCAATATAGAGGGAATATTAGTGATATAAAGCGTAGGGTTAAAATTACAGGGCCAAGGTCCTGGGGAATATGAGGAGATAAAATCCAGTGTGCAAAGTGAGGTTTTAGCTTTAGACAGGCGTGCAGATGGTTCACTCCTAGTAATATGAGGGAAGCGACAGTACGTGGGCACAGATTTAGGAGGAATGTGAGAAATAAAGGTAATGAAAAAAGGAGGAAATTATCTTGGGTTGCTTCTGTTTTCCCAGTGAAATAAGAAGCCAAGATTGAGTGGTTAAGCAGGGGATGCTGAAGGCTTGAGAAGGCAGCAGAATGACCGGGAAACATGGAGCCTGAATGCCCTGGGAAATATATAATAGGATTATCCGATAGTGCTGAGAGCCCACCTGAAGTTCTTGGTTATTTGTTTAAATAAAGATGAATCAGCATGTTTATGTTTTTATTTAATCACATTCACTTCCTTGGAATCAGGTGAGAACAAGGCAGAGATTCAAAATAAAGTAGATTTGAGTTTTTTCCACAGGAATATGACAAAGGGACAAAGGAGGAAATTGAGGATATACGCAAGAAAATGACTATGATACCACACAGAATCCATGCTGCTTGAGGAGGGAAGCAAGGGCACAATGGGAAGGAGAGTGGTAGTAATCAGTGAGAAAGTAGGAAGGCCAGTAAATTTGAGGTTATAATCAGGTCAAAATTGTTGCACCATGAGCACAAAAAGAAACAGTGGTCAAAGAATAAAATGCTGGAAATGGAGATTTTGGAATTCACATAGTTACCCGTAATGACAAGGCCAACGGTAGTGTTTCTTAGTGGGGACGGACATATTTGGCATTTGGGAAAAATAAAAATTTTTCACTGTATGAAACTTTTGTTCCCAAAGCAGAACTTTTAACAACCCTGGCTCCTGGGTATTGAATGCTAGTAGCTTCTACCAGTCAGTGTAACACAAAGCACCCACATACATTTCCAAATGCCCTCTGAGGCAGGTGGTGGTCCATAGTTGAGAACCAGAGATCAGGGGTATGATGATGGGAATAATCATTGGAAATGAAGATGCTGAAGAATAGAAAGGGAATATCCAATAGGGTATTGGATGGTTTACATGGATATGAAGTCACCAAAAGTCACAACAATATTGTGTTGAAGAGAAAGATAATAATCCGGGTGCTAAGCTGTATGACTAGCATTCTAAAATGAGATACAAATAATTTGGGTAGGTGATTCTAATATGTTCCAATTAGCTTCTGATCTATTTTAATATTCATTCCTACATCTTACCAACCCAACAGAATTTCTAAATAGGGATCTATAATACAGGAATTCCAGGAGCAGCCCTCATGTACCACATAAGTGTCATCGGTACCTAAATGAAGTAGAAGCAATGCTAGGTGGCCTACATAATGAGTAGTGTAGTCATTATATGATATATTCCACATGCCTTCAATTCCAGTGCATTGATTATTAGAAAATACTATGCTGTTTGGTTGAAACATAATTCAGAATGCATGAACAATTATTTTCCCATCCAAAGTGTATCTTTCAGATATAATAGAGCTTTCATTGTGCTAGGTTCACCGAACTGTTTTACCTTCCAGATATATATCAAAGCTAACTTTTTATTTTTATAAGATCACATTTGCCTCGTATTTACATGTTGGGTCTCAGTTTTACTTTCCTCTTTAAAAAAAAAAAAATCAGCCTGTTTTCAAGACTGGGTGCTACTTCCATCTGGCTTTTATCTTTACTTCCCTCTTACTGTTACAAAATTGCCTTCTTATTACCACTTCAAAATCTGCTCAGTTACTCTCTGAGCAACTCTAAAGCCCCCAAAGGGTTTTGAAAAACCCTTTAAATTATCATTTGCTAAAAACACTGTAAGTTTTAAAAAGTGTCACTCTATTCACATCAGTTGAATAATGTTCCTTAGCTAACACCTGTTATCAAGGTAAGTAAAAGCTTTGTATGGCACTAAGTAAGCATTCAATAAATGTTAACTCAATTTCGAAAACCTGATGTTGGCCTTCTTGCAGTTCTTGGGATATCATGAGATAGAAATTATCCCAATATCTGAGGATATTGTCAAAATATGAATGCTTTTTGGATATACATATCAACTTAAAGTTAGTTTACTTTTCCATTATTATAATTAATTGTAACCAGCCACCAATAATGTTTGCAAAAAATATAGTAAGCAATTCCATTTGTCTTATTAGATTGAGTTTTCCAGTCTTTATCATGAGTCTTTGTCTGTATAGCTAGTTACATATAATTTTTAGTTTCATCAAATCATTATGGATTGCTTAGACTTTTTTCAGTAAGATTACATTGTAAGGAAGGTGATAACTGGTGGCTCAGATACTCTGGAGTCACTATTGCCATCATGGTTTTTGGGATAAATAATGAATTTTTTAAAAACAGGTTTTTAAACAGCTTTCTTGACATATAATTTACATAAAGTTTCCCAAATAATGTAACATATTTTATTATGAAAATTTTCTTTAAACACAGTTGTCATTTCCTTTTTCAGTAATGACAAGAGTTAACTCAAATTGAATTGTATCATAGACCTGTTTATAAATCTTAATTAAGAGTACAGTCCCAAAGTATTAACAATTGTATGTGTAATAATGAAATTCTAATGCTCCACAAATGTTTTTACCTAAGAGGCAAGAAATTTTAAATCTTACCAAATCAAGTTCATATTGATAATGAAGCCATTTATGCTTCCAGATAAATATTGGATTTTGGCTAGTATTTATTTCATAGCTAACAAAAACCACCGAAAAGATGGAGCGTGGCATATGACTCTCACATACAGGCACATTAACAAGCCTGTATCAGGGCTGAGTCAAACTGGGCAAATACTTCTAGAAATTTCCCTTGTGTGTTTTATTGAGTTATTAGCAGAATTCAAAGCCTCAGCTCTGCCACATATATCCAGCCCAGATGCTCAAAGTACTTGATTTCACCCCAGGGCCAAATTCCATATTCAAGACTAGATCTAGAACAGATGGCCACTCCACCTCTTCTATAATCTGGTTGTGCCCTGTGAATAAATGAAAAGACTAAAGGGACCATAGATTCCACAACAGGGCCAGAACAAACATTGTTACTATTAATACTACTAATAATATTTATTAAGTACTTTTGTGTACATGATACCCTAATAAGCTCTGCATAGAATGAGTTCTGGTGATCATAATGTTCCATGTAGGTACTATGTGCATTCCTTAACTACGCTCATTAAAGAATGTGTACAGTCCTCACTGTTCACAGAGTTTTCCATCTGAGCAGTGACTATATGTCCGGTACCATTCTTGAAGCAGATATAAATCAATTCCTCAAGAATTTAATGAGCCCTGTTATGTGCCATTACCCTGAAGACAACAAATGACAATGTTCCTTTCCTCAAGTTGACTATAATCTACTTGAAACAGAAAGAAAAATACAAGTTTACAATTGTGTTAATGTATGTGGTACACATAATAAACGTTCAGGAAACAAGTCAGAGCCGTACTACTGCTGCTATTACCACTGCTGATAATAATAGTTGATACTGAGATAGCAGTTAGGAGCTGTTCTGATCTTTAGCTATGGTAACTTATTTAAATCCTCACCTCACATATGTTCTAGTCATTCTATATGTGGGGAAACTGAGGCACAGAGGATTAAGTCACTATCCTGAGGTCAGAGAGCTAGTAAATGGCAGAGTTGGGCTCTATCCTCTTAGCTACAGAGTTAAAGAACAGATTCATGAAAGAGGAAGGCCCAGAATTAAATCTGAAGAGAGAACAAAGAGGGAAAAGCATTTTGGGTGAAAGAGTAGTGTGAAAGAAGATTAGACTTCATTGGGATAACACCCAGTTATAGAAGGTCTTAAGTATTAAAAAGGGAGGAAGCATATTTAGGGAGTGACTGATGATATGCTGCCTCAGATGGTGGGTCCTAAGCATTTCTGCCTAGATCTAGGGCCATATGTGCAAGGAAGAGAAAGACTGATAATCATGCCTTGAGATAATCATGTCTTAAGACCCAAATATCTAGTCTTTGCCATCAATATATGGTTTGGGCATTAATTTGCTGATGGCTCCTTATTTGAAAAATAGGTTATACAGTAGATGTGGTGCCAACAGCAACTATATATTGGCACTAAAACACAGTTAAGAAAAGCAAATGTCAAATTGCCATTGGAAGTCATGCGTTATAAATGGTGTTACTAAATGCCAAATTGATATGTGTTGTTATTTGAATATAATTCTTAAAAACAATGTAAGGAATTACTTCTAAAACTTTATTATGTATAATAATCACTTAGTTAACTTATAAAATGCAGATTATTGAGCTCCACTCCAACCGGGATTTTGATTCAATAGGTTTGGGGCCCAATATTATTTATTATATTTAAATGCAATAAAAACATTATTCTGAGACAGGTGTGGCAGCTCACACCTGTAATCCCAGCACTTTGGGAGGCTGAGGTGGGTGGATCACGAGGTCAAGAGTTCAAGACCAGCCTGGCCAAGATGGTGAAACCTCATCCCTACTAAAAATACACAAAATTAGCCGGGCATGGTGGCATGCACCTATAATCCCAGCTACTCAGGAGGCTGCGGTGGAGAATTCCTTAAATCCCAGAGGCGGAGGTTGCAGTGAGCCGAGATCAGACCACTGCAATCCAGCCTGGGTGACAGAGCGAGACTCCGTAGGTAATCTAAATACCAAACTGAAATAAAAATTCTGAAAATTCTGAAAGAGTACCGAAGACAGTCTGTTCATATTTATAATCTTTCCCTATTATATATTCTTTAAAACATTATTCAAATTAAAAAGTCATGAAACCACAGCAATCCTGAAATCTACTCAATATCATTGTTGGTGAACAATATGAAGGACTAACATTACCCTTGAATAACTGGAGTTTAGATACTCATTTCATCATTAAATACTATTCATATCACTGGATATAAATAAAAAGTTTCTTAAAGATAATTTTTGCTAAACTATTTGTATGAAGAAATTCCATATATCAAAGTCATGAAACTTCATCAAGCGTATGATCATCAGCTATACAGTCATGAAATTCATTTTTCTATTGTGAAAACTTCTGATTCTCATTCATTCTTCTTTTTCAAAGTGCCACATTCAAAAAATATTTCAGAGAAAACAATGATTAGCATTTTGAATAAATCTCACAGTTATATATTTTATATTTTATATCTTAGCCAAAAGCTCCACAAACAAAATGCTAAGTTGAATATAAAACAAAAACCAAGGTTTATGAAGCTAACACTCATAATAAAAATAGTTCTACATCATAAGTAAAATAATGACTATATATATATATATATATATATATATATATATATATACACATATTTAACTTTTATTTTAGTTTCAGGGATAGATGGGCTGGTTGGTTTTATAAATAAAGTTTGTGTTGCAGGGGTTTAATGTATGTGTAATTTTATCACCCAGGTAATAAACATAGTACCCAATAGGTAGTTTTTCAATTCTCACCCTCCTCCCACCCTTCACCCTCAAGTAGGCTCCAAAGTCTATCGTCCCCTTCTTTGTGTCCATATGTACTCAGTGTTCAGCTTCCACTTACAAGTGAGAACATGCAGTGCTGGTTTTGTGTTCCTGTGTTAGTTCACTTAGGATAATGGCCTGCAGTTCCATTCATGTTGCTGCACAGGAATTGATCTCATTTTTTTCTATGACTGTATAGTATCCCATGATGTGTATGTATCACGATTTCTTAGCCCAGTCTACTGTTGATGGGCATTTAGGTTGATGCCATGTCTTTGCTATTATTAACAGTGCCGCAATGAACATACACATGCATGTGTCTTTCTGTTAGAAGGACTTATATTATTTTGGTTATGTACCCAATAATGGGATTGCTGGGTCAAATGGTAGTTCTGTTTTCTACTTTTTTGAGAATTTTCAAACTGCTTTCCACAGTGGCTGAACTAATTTACATTCCCACCAGCAATGTATAAGTCATGAAACTGTTCACTATAAGTAAAACAGTGAAACTATTCAAAAAGCATTCAAAATAATGTCTTCAATCTGGAAAAGGTAAATTACATTTACTAAAAATACTTTGTAATCCTTTAGGATCCTGAGAGGCGGGCATTATTGGCTTGACTTCACACTAGTGGAAATCTTCATTAAAAGAGATAAAGAAGATAAAATGTTGTATCAAATTCATTCTGTAGATATTTTTAAAATGAGAAAACTCTCAAGGTATCTATGATTTCCAAAGAAGCAAAGTAAGAAATTTCCTATAAGTGCAGTACTCTTAATAGTGGCATAAAATGTTATTAACGTCTGTCTTTAGGGGAATGAAGGCTTTCTAGGGCTTTTCAGCTTTTAGGTAATTTCTACATGGTACACATCTGCAGATACTAAAGTTTGTCTTCTCTTTGTTCTGCTTGTCATTTGCCATTCCTCTGCCTATTCCATGTCTTGATAGTTTGTGGCCTGAGCTTCAGATGTCTCTTAGCATCACTGAATCCTGAGCAAGTGTCTGGTTATTCCTGCTTGAACGATTTTCAAAAGGAGAGTAGTGTGGGAATGGCTTAATTCTTTCAATTTAAAAACTGTCCAGATTACTTGACTAGTATAATTTCATAACTAAATTGATATTAATAAAGAAATATTAATAAAATGCTGGAAAATTTTTAATTTAAACTATAAAAACAAATTCTTTATGAAGAAACTATTAGCAATGTGATAAATAGGTTAGGAGAAGATGCTTTCTGTGTTAGGAAAGCAGAAAGAAACTTTCTTCCCCAAATCATCTCAAGTAGGCTACTGCCTACTCTACCTGAAGTTAAGTACAAGTTAGTAAACCACAAATAATTCAAACCTTCACAAATATGGTGAACTCTTCCACTTTTTCATTGGCTAACAGCAATTTCTTCTGTGCACCTTCTAGGACCTGTTCACTTTGCAGTGCTAATCCTTGAAGCTGCTTAGATGCTGCTGTTTCAATTTCTGCCATTGCAGATTCAGCCTCATTTATTCTTGATACTAGGAGAGTAAGCTTGAGATCCTGCAAAAGATCAGCAGTCATAAAATAAAAGATACTTTAAAAACATATTTGGAAGAGTTAGTTATACATGCCAAATAAGGAAAATATTTTATTATTCTCTATATATACATATTTATTATTTGGGTAAAATTAGTGATTATTTTCATTAATTTTCAATAAAACATCCTAAGCACATATTCTCATATACTTATCAAAATTAGTTTATGGTTTTTAAAGATTACAAATAATTTAAGTCATAGAAGTTATTTTAGACCAAAAGATCCTCTATATAACATAGAAACATTTAGTTTGAAAGTTTAGGCGGGTCTACAAAATTCATATCTACTTGTATAAATACCAGTGATTAATATTAGTTTTCATTTGTTAAAAACCATCAAGACAAATGACATCTGTTTTCTCTAATACAGAAGAATACAGAAGTATCTTTAATGTTAAACAAATATTTAGTGCTTCATGTAAAGATACAAATCGTCTTTGCAATTATCTGAAGTGTTTAAGTAGCTTGTGGTTTTGAGAAGGAAAAAAAACAGTGCTGTTAAAAATGAAACATGCTCTCACTCATAAGTGAGAGGTGGACAATGTGAACACATGGACACAGGGAGGGGAACATCACACTGTCACACCAGTTGAAATCTGTTGGGGGGTGGGGGCCTGTCGGGGGGTGGGGGGCTGGGGGGGGATAGCATTAGGAGAAATATCTAATGTAGATGACGGGTTGATAGGTGCAGCAAAGCACTGCACGTCGATACCTATGTAACAAACCTGTACTTTCTGCACATGTACCCCAGAACTTAAAGTATAATAAAAAATAAAAGTAAAAAAAAGAAATATAAGAAATAAATGAAACAATACCATTATATTCCACCTCTAAGCTAAAATGTCCTTTTTAAAAACATACCTTTTTTTCTAACTCCTCTTTAGATTTTTGATACATCTGCTCATACTGTGACTTTTCTTTTACAGCAACATTAAGTCTTTGTTTTAGTGAATCAATTGATACCTTCTTGTTGGAACATTCTTCAGTTAATGTCTTTACCTACATTAAAAGCATAAAGGTAATTATTATTGTTAAAGGCATTCTAGTAATATACTGTATTTGTTCCAACAGAAAGTAAATGAGTGAATGAGTCTAATTCCATTTATTTTCTCATAATGCTATCAAATTCAAGTATATTTGTAGAACTCATATTTTGTATAAAAGTAATAATCCTTAAATCAATAACAAAAACCAAAATTGCACACAAACTATATGAATACTGGTATGTATATCCTTGCACCCAATAACACAACATTAATGTTAACTACATATCCATGAATTACTAACCTAAACTTCCATTGTTTTGATTCTGAAACAAACCAAATTATAGATAACTTTCCATTGTATTCCCCAAAATAAGTATTACATACCCATTTCTAGATAAAATAAAATAATAATTTATATATTTTATGAGATATATAATATGTATATATATATCGAAGCATAACAGAAAAATGTTATTCATATAAAGATTCCAAGGCTGTATCTGAAATGATTGTTGAAGTTAAAAAATTAGCAACATTGAAAGGATAATACTGAAAAAGCCTACAGGAAGTGATTTTAACTTGCGTGGGTATGTGGAGGAGAAGAGAAAGAAAATCCCTATGGATTCATCATGCTCATGTAAAAGTTTCTTTCTTAAATCCATTTGACCTAACAGATAAACTTTCATTTTCAACAAGGGAAGTAAAGGAGATATTCTCTCAGGTGTGGATAACACTCAGTGAATGCCAGCACAGGTTACTTTATGAGTTGTGAAAATAGCACCCTTTTTTAAAACAACAAAACCTTCTACTTTGGGGTCACACGTTACATAACTACTTTAAATACAACTCCCTTTGCATGTAAACTCCCTTCCCATGTAAAATGCATTAAGGGTATACAAGAAGAAAGTACATTTTTAAAGAACTTCTGATAGTTACTGGTAATCAGTTTTCACTAAGAAATAAAAGCTTATGGCTGGGCGCGGTGGCTCACACCTGTAATCCCAGCAGTTTGGGAGGCCAAGGCAGGCGGATCTCAAGGTAAAGAGATCGAGAGCATCCTGGCCACCATGGTGAAATCCCGTCTCTACTAAAAAATACAAAAATTTGCTGGGCGTGGTGGCGGGCGTGGTGGCACGCGCCTGTAGTCCCAGCTAATTGGGAGGCTGAGGCAGGAGAATCGCTTAAACCCAGGAGGCAGAGATTGCAGTGGGCCGAGATTTCGCCACTGCACTCCAGCCTGGCACCAGATGACAAAGCAAGACTCTGTCTCAAAGAAATATAAGCTTGTTTCTACCATAAATTATAGTTATGAATAAAATCAAACACTGAAAAAATTTAATTATGTATCTTAGAAATTTGAGGATTTTTAATCTTTTCATGGAATATTTATAAATAGAAACAGAATATGTGGCCATATTAAGTATGAGATTTTAGAGACTTGAATTTTAAAATTAATAATGTACTTTCAAGGAAAATAGTGTAATTTTGTAACAGTAAATATATATCCTATGAATATCTTCTATACATTTAATAAGATTAAATAGTCATGGTAAGAGAGTAAATACAATGGAAAGTGATATTTTTAGTGTCAGTGAACATAAAAATGGATACCTTTTTATCAAGATTTTCTAACATTTCACTAAAACTCTCACTACTTTCCAAATTCACTTTCTGTCGAAACTTCAAGTCCTCTATCAAATGTCTTTTCATAGTTATATCCCTTTCCATTCGAGACATCCTTGAAAAAAAAAAAAGGTAATATCAAGAGTGATAGAAAATACCTTAACAGTGGTGATAGCTTACATTTTATCCAATATCATGCCTACTGTTAGTTTTTAAATGCTATGTGATATTAATGACATTGTAAATTAGTAAAATGAATTGTACTGGGTAAGATATTGTTTTTTCAATATCTTCAGCACTTGTAAAATCTATAATTTATTGTGACTTGGTAATTATAGAATAACATATGCATTAAAACAAAAAACATAAGAACTGAGAAAAATTAGTAACACTTATGAAAACTTAGAACTATTACATTTTTACATTGCTGTGAAAAAATCAAAATGATATATAAAGATAATCAAAAGCATAACAATGATAAGAAAAAAATCTTATACTTCAATAAACAAATGTAAACTCTTGTAATGAAACTAAATTAGGCATAATATCTTCTAATTTAATATAATTTGAGATTAAATCCACACATCTGTTTAGCATGTTGATGAAATATTAAGTATAAAATGGTAAATGCAGTGAGAGATACTACGACTGCTACTGCTGCTGCTACTGCTACTACTGTTAAAACAAGAAAGACCATAGCTAACATCTGTTGAATGCTACTCCATTCCAGTCACTGCTATTAGTGCTTTACATGTGTTAACTCACTTATTCCTCGTAAAAACCTTATGAATTAATATTATTAAATTGAGACATAGGCCTACTAGGTGAGGAAGCCAGGATTCAAAGAGGGTTAATCTATAGCCCTGTTAAAATAAGCAAGACTTAATCAATAAATAAACTTTAAAATATTCTCAGTTAAAAAATTAACCAAACTTTTTGTCTAATACTTTTATCTATTTGTATTACTTTTAAGTGCTCTTCACTTATAATGAGGTCTACAGGTGTGTTTGTGAGATACATATATCTTAAATGTATTAGTGACAACCGGAATTCCATCTAAACAACTTACTATTTCTAAGCAATAGTGTAGCTTTGAAAGATACAGAAAACAATAATTTTGGTCCAGTGGGATAGAGCATTTAAAATCTTTTTATTAATAAACACAAAAAGTACAAATTTTCATAACCTCGTTATTTTCAACACAAATAAAACTTTCCTTTTCCCACCTTAGCTTTATAAGCTTAGGCATTAAATCCAATATAAATGTTAATCTATGTATTTGTGGGGGGGGCTCAAATAACTGCCACATTGTAAAGTTTTTCATTCATAGTCTTGAAGTCATTATATTTATTCAAAATTACAATCCTTATCCTAATTAAAAAACAGTAAATAGCTTGCCATTAATCATTTTTTCGCTATATGTAGCATTCCTTAAACTTTCATCTTACATAGGTTTAAACATGAACTAGGGAAGGAAAATATTAACATTAGCAGTTTCTTGGGGCACGTTTAATAGAATTGGCTGTCACTAGGTGGCACCAAATACAATGGCTAGAACTACAAAGACCATACTTTTCATGCATTTCCTTTATGTGTTCTTCTTTTGCTAGGAGTTCAAATTTCAAAGACTTCACATTTGATGACTGTTTAGTGAGCTCATTAGTTGCATTCTAGATTAAAAATAGAAATAAATGTAAATATACCTTTCAACCTTGGTCTAAAGCAGCATAAAAATAAATGCCATTCTAAAGAAGAGTAATACATTTACAATAATTATGGTAAACAATTAAAATGAATGTTTTAATATTTTAAATGCTTTATTTTACATGCTGTAATAGAAATACTATAGTAATACTAAAACTTTTATATAACATGCCAAACCGTAGAGGAACACAATCATTTAACAATTACAAAGAGTAAGTAATCCAAAATACATTTACAGAAAATATGAATTGTCCTAGTAAAATGTAAATACGTGAATAATTAAGAATTTTAATGATTTAAGAAGATCACTTAAAATGAATACTGGATTTACTAACATCTTAGATTAAATATGGTCACAAATGCTTTGCCATTCATCAAGCAGTAGAATCTATTTCCCAACACTCTGGATATAGTCTGGCTTGTGACTTGCTTTGCCCAAAAGAATGCAACAGAAATGACACTGTGCAAATTTCAGTTCCCAGATCTTAAAGCTTTGTGACTTCTCTCCTTGCCTTCTTGGAATGCTGCTCCAGGATCACCTTGCTAGGAAGACAGTTGATGTATCATGTGGAAGAGTACCAAGATACTCCAACTGACAGGCAGTAGACCCACTGTCAGATCTATGAGTGAAACTATTTTGTATCTTCCAGCAAGGGAAATCTTTGGTTTAAAAAAATGCAGGCATATGATGTAGCCCAGAAGAGACCAGCTAAAGAACTTCCCAGGCAACACACCAAATCATAAGAAATAATAAACTGTTGTTCGAGGCTACGATGTTTTGGGATAGTTTGTTAGAGAATAATGATAACTGACAGAAAACCTCATGAATACTCAATCCTTCTTTACTTGAAGTTATTAATAGTGTTACTTACTAAATTATTTATAAATAATTATTGTTTTCAAAGCAAAACAGTTTTGTAGTATTTGTTGTCAGTACAGTCTAGAAGCCAGAGATAGTAACTAGAGTGTTAGAATACCTTTCAGTTTTGACTCTAGTTCCAACTAAATGTGTAATCTAAAACATCACCTAGTCTTTTCAGCATTTTAGTTTTTCTACACTCAAGATAGTATTGACATACTCATATTAATCCATTTGTTAAGTTTTAAAAGTATTAAATGAATATAAATACAATAAAATATAATAGCTTTAAAAATATTTGGAATAGTTATTTAGTTAATATTTTTAAACTACAATAAATTGTTTCTATTAGAACTATTCCTAGGTTTGGATGTTTGACTCATGTTAAAATAATTTGAATTTGAAAAGACTAAACTATTAATTACCCACGATAAACATAGTAAGTAATTCATCAGACTGACTTTAAATATCTCATGGGTATAATATATAAATTGAACATTTGAAATAATTTTAGTTTTTACATGAAACATATTAATTTTTCTCAAAAACCCAAAGCTACCTCAACATAGTAAGTCTTTTGAATGTTATGTTTTGATCAAATGTGTGTATAATAAAATCAAAATTTCTACCATATTTTGCATATTTACAGTGATATAGTGTTTTATTACCAGCACTGCATGAATAATATGTTCCACACTAGTCAATGTATCAAATAGTTGAAACTTTTGCTTTAATCATTAATTTTCAATTCTTTCTGTAATGATTGTTCATTCAGTTAGAAAAATGAACATCCATGATTATGCTAAGCTAATAGTGATATGTTAATATAATATTGTTATAAATACTATCATTATAAATGATATATATTAGTAATATGTATTATATTACCACTATGGTATAATATGGTGATAGCTTTAGGGACCACTGTGATATAAATGTCTACTTATTCCTCCTCTACATGGTCCCAGACTGTGCTTTTCTAATTTTGTATTTACCTTAACATTTCTTATTTCCTTTTTTTTTCTGTCAATCTGTTGGTTGTAATTTTTTGCTTCTGTGTCATTATTCCTGCCTAAAAATAATCATCCTGCGTCATAATATACATACTTCTAGTGTGCTGCACTGAAGGTGTTTTCTGATGAAAACTAAAATAAATAAACTTTGAATTGTATTTAAAATAAAAGATAAAGGCAGTAAATAAAGCCTGACAATATCTTCAATGGAATGAATTAAGTGGATATTAAGATAACTAGTTAATTCTTTTCTATTTTTAGACTTAAGGCTGTATTTTATGCTGTTAACTCTGACTTGGAGAACTGAGAGAAAAGCAATTTATAGTAAATAAAACAATGCCAGGTTAAGATACACTTTGACCAAGATTTTTAAATCTAACAGCTATTTCATTTGATCCTCAAAAATTCTTACCAGAAGGGTAGAAAGGTATCCCTGCTTTAGACCTCTAGGAAAGTTAAGTAATTTCCTTGACCAGGTCCACAATAAGTTAATGGCCAAAAAGTGATTAAAACCCAGATCCTTTGTCCCTTTTCCATTCCCTACTATGCAATATTTATCTGTAACATGACTTAAAATTTGGTGCAAAACACACATATCAAAAATGTCACAATGGTAAAAAGTCATCCCTGTTAGAGCCATAATATACTAAGTTTATTAAATATTTTTTTAAATTTGCATAGAATAATAATGAGGAGCACGGACTATGTAGCCAGACGGTTTGAGTTCTAATCTCAGCTCTAGATACAGTACCCGCGTGATCTTGGACAAGTAACTTACTCTTTCTGTCTCAGTTTTCTCAGCTGTAAATGAACCAGGTACATCAGAAAAGTATACATAAAATTACATAGAAAAGTCTAATATTAACTGGATAGTACAGAAAGGGTATATATAAACCTTTAGTATATTCTAATCTAACTAATTTTCTCAATTAAGTCTAAAAACATTAAGTACAAAATAAGTTACTTATTAGAAAATCACTATATTAGCAGTTGGATATCTGTCATGGGCTACATTCCGTTTTCCCTAAACAAATTAGTATGTTGAAGTTCTCATTAAACCGCCAGTACTCTAGAATGTGACTGTATTTGGAGATAAGGCCTTTAAACAGATAATTCAGGTAAAATGAGGTTATTAGGGTGGAATCTAATTCAGTATGACTGGTGTCTTTATCAGAAGAGGAGATCAGGGCACAGAGACACATAGAAGGAAGACCATGTGAAGACACAGGGAGAAGACAGCCATCTACAAACCAAGGAGAGAGGCCTCAAAAGAAATGAAACCTGTCACCACCTTGATCTTAGACTTCCAGCCTTCAGAACTGCGAGAATAAAATATATGTTTGCTGTTTAAGACAATCAGTCTGTGGTATTTTGTTATGGAATCTCTACAAAGTAGTATCAAAACAAAAATTTTTAGTGGCAGAGAGTATTATGTGCTTAAAGGTACTTGGTCTTCTAGGAAATTTCTATATAAAAACATGAAACAAGACAAAGTAAAAATTTATCCTATTTGTCCCTATGCAGTTTGGTCAGTGTTCCAATACTCTAGTTTGGATTATGGACAATCACTTCAAACTAACTTCTTTTGTTCCCTTTCTGACTCACACATTCCTCCAAAGCAAGAGAGAGATTTGTATGTGGGTAAAAGTTTACACCATGAAAAACCATAATGCAAAGATCTTACAGACACTCACATGGATCTATTATTACCAAAAATTATTAGACCATCTGTGGTAAGTAAAATAAGTATAAATCAACTAAAAATGGTTTATGTAAAAATCATAAATTACGATTTATATATAAATCAACTTAAAACTATGTCTTTTAGAAGTCAGATTAGATAATACTGGATCTAGCATTCTATTTTATGTTGGTGAAAAACAAAGTTATATCAGAATCATGAGGACTTAAAAACATGAAGAATCACAGAAGTATGAATTAAAGTCTATGTGATAGATAAGATCAAGGAATATCTCAACGATTTTATCTTCTCTATATGAAACCTAACCGCTGAAATGTTCAGTTTATACATTTTACCCCACATTTTCAGAGACACACTTTAAGATTCATGCCCCTAAATTATGCAACACTTTTCCCTCACATTTCTAATATTATGTAATTTATTTAAGCTTATAAAATGTGATCAAGGCAAGTTTTACACATAAAAATTATCTAAAGAAGGTGGTATTCAAGAAGAGTCCCAGTGCTGGTTTGTATATTTGGTTACTATTAATAAAGCAAATTATTTTCAAGCAATAATAAACTCGTTTATTTTAAATTTTATCCTATTTATCCTATGAGTTATTCTGCACTAAAAATGCACACTATTTAAGAGTGCACATATCCTATTTGGGATTGAAAACAATGATGAGTCTATTTGACAATTCAACATAGTATTCCAATACCTTCCTAACAGGCATGATTATTCCATTTCTAATGTACTCTGTGTATTTACAATCAGGATTTTCTTTCTAGTGACTAGCGTTATAGCGGTGGTCCCATATACACTGCCCTTTTTATCTTCTAGCTAGCAATCCCCACTGAAGAAAATAATTAACTATGTGAGGAATAAATGGGCTTAAGAAGCATGAAAATGAACTTTCCAATTAAAACTCACTCACAAATCCTATTTCTTACAAGGTAATTCTATTTAAACTAAGGACACACTTACTTTTAAGTTGTCAGAGTTTCACCTGGACTTATAACAAAAGGAACACTGCTTTTTATTTTCACTCTCAAGTTTAACTTGCTGAAATATACGAAACCAACCTATTTTTGCTCTCTGCTTTTCCCTCCCACTCATCTCCTCCTTCTCTGTTTCCAACCAACAACCAAATTAAAATAGTAGGAAGTATGTAGAGAAAAGCAATTCTGTTTATGTTGACGCATTATATCTCTGAAAGGGTTCTGTTCAGCTGGAGGGAGGCATAGGGACAGAACGGAGTATTAGAGTAGCAGATATGGGCCAGTTAACACCAGTTCCTAAATTAGGATTTCATGGTGTCTTGTCATTTTTTCAGAGAATGGTAGTATTCATTACCAGATAAGAATCTACCAGGCTAAAAATTAATGATGAAGGTAATATTAATAATTTTTGGATTATCTATATCATAATTTACCTTTATTAGAATAAATTAGTGTTAATATAAATATGTCTGGCAGGATTCAGTAGCATAACATGTTTTCATGTTTAGTAAACTTTATAATCACCTTTAGTTTACACTGCAATTGCTTCATTTCCAAATCCATGCTCCTTGAAGGACCAAGTGATGTAACTTGTATCCGTGGAACTGTTACTTGGGAAATTTCTTCTGCCAAACTTGTGATTTCAGATGAGGACTCCAATTTCTTTAGTAAATCTTCTTTTTCTTTCCGAAGCCCAGCCAAATCCAAATTTAGCTTCTGTTATTCAAAAAAGAAAATAAATATAAATATAAAAGTAACTATGTTTAATCTAACAGTTATCAGCATAAAATTCTACAGCTAGGAAAATACTAAAAAGAACTGAAATTAATCATAGTTATTATATAAACTTTACAAAAATCTTAACCTCTATTAGATTTTGCTTATAGTAGCATGGCTTGCAAAGTTAAAACAAAATGAACCAGATGTACTCAATATCTTTTGGTTGGCTGGTCCTAACTGATGAGGCACTATTTCTTTACCTTCACACATACATGGGTGAGCCAGAGATTCACATATTTGATAACCTTGACTTCAGGGCTGATGTAGTACTTAACTGGGAAAAGCCAAGCTGGAGCAGGACAGGGTAACAGATGTTAGCTGTTTATTCCACTGGGTAGGTCTTACTACCCTATATAGCAGCCAAAATGCTTCTTATTTAGCAATATAAATGTTAAGTCCAATTAGCAGACGAGGCTTGTTAGAGATTTAGTTCAAATAAATAGTGCGCAAACAAACTCTCTCAGTTTTATGCACTTGATTGATTGTTGAAAAGTCCTATTTCTAATGTTGAGGTAGAATTGCACTGAATTCCTTACATTTTGAATTTTATTAACATGAACATTTTGCTAAATGACATAATAGTAATGTTTTTATGAAGGAGTGTAAAAGAAATCAGCTTAATGTTAGCCTTTCTCGTTCACCAATCTATAGTCAGCAGAATGTCACCAAACTATTATAACAGCATAACAACTCAGAGCTGCTTAAGAGGGTACCTGCATTACTATGTTATTATTCCAAAGCAGCTTATAATGTGGTAGCTTAACATAAGGTACAATTAGACAAAATGATACTGAAATCTCTCAGAGGGGGAAAAAAATCTTTGTTAAGAATTCCAATTAGAAATAGCAAAAGATGTAGCTAAAGTGTACAGTAAGATAAACATGAAACGTGTTACTTATTAACACTATATTTAAAACACAACTTCTAGAAACTATACCATACTTATATATGTATTTATATATGTATGTGCATATTGTTAAATAGAAATATTTCAGATCATGGATTCAAAGCTAGAACTTGATATACTTGAGATTAAACTATGTTTTGGCAACATAAAAAGTATGCTGTGGTAAAAAAAAATTTATTTGGCTATATTTTAGCTTATAATCTATAGATTTTCAGGAAACTGTTTATGAAATTTTTTCAATGAAATTTGTTCATTGTCTGAAAAGTACCTAATAATTAATATCTAAAAGTAAACCTTAATTTCTTAAACCTGGAAATCTTCCCGTTTAATATTCAAGCTTGAATCCACCTTCCTCTCTGTTTATTTATTCTCTATGTCCAATCAATATTCAAGTTCTACAAATTACATAGTGTTTCTCATTTTCACTCCTTACAGTCACTCTCTTAATGTAAACCCTCATTATTTCATTAAGACTATTACATCAACTCTCTCTCTCCCGTCATTCTTGCCCTATCTTCATACCACCCTTTATACAACACTGACCTATTATTCCCTTAATCAAAGCCCTTCATGGGTTCTTCATTCCAATAGAATAAAGCCCATATGTTCGTGGATAATAAGGCTAAGATTAAGCTTCAATTTGTGTTTCAGTCAGGCATCACATGAAGCCAAACTTGCCTGCCATTCCCCAAATCTGCCTGCCATTTTTACACTGATGACTCTACACATAGTGTTTCTTTCTGCTGAAATGGGTCTCATCTTTAAAGGGTAGCTTAGTGTTTCCTCCGTCATGAAGCTGTCTTTGTTCTTTTCTTCTTACTGGAACAGCTTAGGTGGATTCTCTCATTTGTTATACTTGTATGCCACCAAATTTCTGTCTATTCTTCCACCTGGCAGATCCTGACACTATAAATGTGTCTCCACTTAGGAAAGACAAAGTCAATAAATATATTATTCTAAAAGACATGCATATGTAACTTTCAACTTCAATTTAACAATATAAAAATGTATTACATGAAGAAATACTGGAATTATGGAGGCAGTAAACTAAATGACTTGTACTTTATTAAAATATAAATAATGTTTTGATTAAACAATATTTAAAATCTACAATCTTGAAAACCTATTTCCAGTGTTAGTTACATATACATAGAAATGCTACGCAGCATCTGTTGAAATAGAGGAAATATGCAAATCATACATTCCATCAGTTTGGAACACTTTGGTTCTCCTTAGCATTTTGGACAAATAACTGGAGCTCTATTACTAATGTCTCTCAGTTTAAAAACTCTACTTCATACTTGAGAAAGCTATAGATGAGAAAAATATGTATAAATAACTTTCTTTTGCCTACATTTGCTCTAGGCTGTAAGACAAGTTTTGTGGGTTACCTTGTTTGAAAGAGACTGTGCTATAAAATCTACCAATAAATTAAGATTACTCCTAAAATTGTGATTTTTCTTGTTTATTAGCAGCATATTTCCTATTTCTCCATTATTACCTTTCCATCTCTAAGCAAAGATTTACAAGCACTTAAGTCACATTATGTTAAGAACAAGTGATAACAAAACACACATGTAAGAGTCATAATTTCTGGATTTGAATTCTCTGGGTCTACTGCTTAGCAGCTGAGTGAGCTTGCACAAACACATGGCTTTGCTTCCTCATTTAAAAAGAGATGGTGCTTGTCTACCTAACAAAGGTGATCTTGAGGACAGAATCTTAAAACATCTGTGATCACATGTAGTAGACATTCAACGTGCAGCATTATTGTCAGCACTGTTATCTTGTGGTAAAGGCTACTATATAGCATCTGAGAAGTGTGTGAAAGGCTGAGGAGCTAGATTAATAAAACTTTAATATTTTCATGCATAATAACCTGGTAATTTCTCTCATGACAGAAACTTTAGTTTGTCTTAAGTCATACTTACTTGCTTGACTGGGATCAATCTAGGATCCCTCCTACACTACACAGGTATTGAAGGCAGATATGCTCCTCTGACTCTATATCCCCAGCAGTACAATCTGTCCACAGTCTCCTAAACATCTATTTCAATTTAAAAGTTGACTTCAATAAGTACTGAGATTTGTATTGATTTATGTGTAGTCAATTATGTCTAACCAAAGGTTATAAAATAGAACACTATGAAAATTTTAAAGTAGACACTATCTATTAATAATTTATTTAAATTTAACATTGAGGAAGCATAGATTTCTGAAAAGAGAACAACTCTACGTGACTGTAAGAAGAAATAAAAATGTACTGAAAAACTTACTCTTCAGTATAACATCGTGTTGTAGATACAATTCTCAGATGACCCAAGCACTGGTACAATACCCTCCCTTGGATGGGACCCAGAAATATGATAGGCTATCATTCCCATGATTACATTATGTTATATACAAAGAGAATTCTGTAGATGTCATTAGGGTCAGGGTCCTTAATCGAGTTTCTGAGAGCTAATCAAAAGCAAGCTGTTCTTGGCTGGTCCTGACCTAATCAGATGAGCCCTTTCAAAGAAGCCCAGAGGAGCTCTCTGAGGTCAAGGAGATCCCCCTGCTGCCTTTAACCAAGTAAGTTGTTGTGTTATGAGAGGAGCTACAAGACAAGACCTAAGGGAGGCCTCAAGGAATTGAGAATGATCCTTGGCTTACAGCAAGCAAGCCATGAACCTCAGTCCTATACCCACAAGGAACTGAATTTTTCCAACAAACATGTGACCCTGAAGAGAAGCCTAAGCTCCAGGGGGCAAAAAAAAAAAAAAAAAAAAAAAAAAAAAAAGGCAGCCTGGCTATCACACAGATTGTATTATGACATTCTGAGCAGAGCACACCACTAGGCTGTGTCAGACTCCTGACCCAATGACACTGTGAGGTAATGAATGCATATGTTGTTTCTCAGCTGCTAAATTTGTGGTGATTTATCAATTACCACTGAAAATTAATATGGGTTCTGATTTTTTTTTTAATCAGCCCCTTTCTAGAACCTACTTCTTGTTCTGTTACCGCCACTCTGTCTGGATTAATGTTGTTTTCTTTATCCATAATTTTGTATTCATTTTATTTATTCAATTGCTTTATAAATTGTCACATTTTCTTTTCAGATGAGGTCTTGCTCTATTGCCCAGGCTGGAGTGTGGAGGCTCAATCATAGCCCACTGTAGTCTCAAACTCTTCAGCTTAAGGGATTCTCCTGCCTCAGCCTCCCAAGTAGCAGGGACTACAGGCAGTTACCACCATGCCCAGCTAATTTTTAAATTTTTTGTAGATATGGGATCTTGCTGTGTTGTCCAGCCTGGTCTTGAACTCCTAACTGCAAGCAATCCTCCCACCTTGGCCTCCCAAAAAGCTGGGATTCTAGTCATGAGCCACTATGCCTAACCCCCATTTTCTTTTTAACGTTTTTATTCTTTTTCAGTTTATTTGTATGTTTCATTTTCCTTGCTAGTAATATAAATTACCTGCATGAGATCTGCATTTTGTAGTTAAACTGACAAGCAAAAAGCCTCTGGCCAGAAGCTTTTGTTTGCTGCCCTCAACAGTAACTATAGAATCCCACAATTGGGTAAATTAGTCTCCCCGGGCCTATTTTCCCTTGTTTTCTTATATGGGATTTCATTCACAAACTGCTTTTATTCTTGGCCCCAACTTGACATTTGCTGAAAGATTTAGATATAGAATACCTATATTCAGAACCTGATTCAATACCTATCATTTATTCTTTTTGTACATACTATGTAGTTGGAACTATACTAGTTCTCTGTTTTCAATGATAAGAAAAAGGTTATAAATAATCCTTGCCTTTAGGTAGCTACCGGTCTATAATCCAGAAATACGTAACAATAAACTATAGTAAGTGCTCTGAAGAAACAAAACAGGAAGCTGAGGCAACTGCTGCTACCTTCAATTCTTGTCTGGTAAATGCTGGCTAGAGCCTGTTTCCCTCCCTGTGTTACCCTGATTTGTTCTGTAAAATGTGTCATAGAAGCTAAGTACAGCATTGAACGTTCTAGCTTAGACCTATGACTACTCTGCTTTCCAACTTTTACTCAAGAGAAGGTAGCTGCCAAATCACTGGTCAGTAAACTGGGGGCAGTGTGAGGACATCAGGCATCTCTTCTCCATCAGGGAGACTTAGTAAACATTTTAATGTTCAGGAATGCATATCAGAAAAAAATAAAACAAGGCCTTTGGAAAATATTCTTCAGGCCCAATAATGAGAAATAAAGGGCTTAGAAAAAAAGCTGAGAAAACCATTTCCCTAATTACTCCCCAAACAATATATTTTTAGATACTCTCTGATCTTGATGTCTCTAAAGAATAAAATATTCAATATCTGCCTATTCGACGAACATGTTGCTAGTTGTAGCACATGTAAAGAAAATGCTTTTGGGTATCCAACTAGTTTAGAAGCAGTGTTCCAAGGGAAATGAACAGGATGGGGTATAGCTTTTCACTTCTAAAATGAAAGTGATTCCGACCTATGTTTTTTTGTTTTTTTTTTTTTTTCTGTACAATATCCATCCTATAGCATTCAAACACACAGTTCAGTCTTTCCCATATGTTTTTTTACCACTAAATTACAAACTTAAAGTAACAAACCCTTTAAAATATTTGGAAGTATTCTTAGTTGGGATAGTGGAGTCTGAAACATAAAGACAAAGAAATTATTTAAAAATCCAGCCAAACGTGAGGCTGAATGCCAGAGACACTGGATCAGGGTTTCTGGGAGGCCCACAGAGGAAATGGCTGGTGGTTAAAGAACACTTTGCAATCCATGCTGGAGCAACTTTGAGATGCTGAATATTGAAAAAGGTCAATCAGTAACCAGAAAAAAAAGTAAGGCTTAGTTTCCATCTATAACAATAATGTGCTCTCCACTTTTTCTTTCTCCTTTTGAAAGCCAAAGGACTTGACAATCCAAGTACAGAAAAGCAATCATTAAATGAGAATGATCTGTTTCCAATAATCTCTCCAAAATCTCTCATGTTAATTCTGCTTAGGACTGACTTAGGACTATTTAATGTTGAATACAGAAATAAGTTCATTTACATTCTCACAATCTGATTATTCTGATTCATAATTAAGTAGAAACAGCAATTTTAAAATCTTATTATTGTTTTTTAAAAATGATTTAAAAAATTATTGAGGTGAACATAAATTTTGTTACCAGAATGTAAATATATGAAACTGGAGAGAAAATTCTAATTGAACAGGATACATGTAAATTCTATAGGCAAGAACTCCCTAGAAAGTCACCATAATCTTTATGATATTCTCCCTCTTGTGAATAGAATCAATGTTCTTTTATTGAGAATATTATACTTTATAGGGGATAAAACTGAAAGAAATAAAATTCTGTATGTTGTCCAGGTATAGGATTAAATTCACAGCCAATTAAAATGTATGAGTTATCAAGACAATGCCATCATTTTATATGTCACTAACAAATGTTTTCCATACAAGACATTTAAAAAGATAAATAGTTCAGATTAATAACTTCATACTAACAAGACTTTTAAATTTGAAATATTAATTTTATTTTGTTATGATATTTGAGATCACCAAAAGAAATAATTAAAAATTAAAAACCAATAACCAAAAATGATCTTAGACAGAGATGTAATTATTTATGTAACAAAATTTCTTATGAGAAAACCACTGAGTTACTGCATCACTCATTTATAAACTATTTTCTGACAACTGCAGTTACTAAAGGCCTACCTATGCTTCACAAAATGTCAAGCAAATGAAGGTAATATAGAGGACTTTTCACCAATGCTTTTCCTAGTAGTTAGACTTCAGTAGCCTTTAGAGACCATTAAGTACCTTTTGGCTAATTGGCCAATGGTAGATTAATCCTCTTTTTATTCCAGCAATACTATTTTAACACCCTTACACTCTGTCAGTGCAGAGTCTGAATGACAAAATAATATTGTGCATGAATAATAAGCAGAAAAGTTAAATTAACATTTCATGTTTCACATGCCATACATAGGTGTCAGAAGAACTTTCTTTTTTAAGTCACTGACATTCAACTTTTTTAAACAATCTCATGTTGACATCTTATTGAGGTGAATCTTCCTAATTACTGCTAATTGCCTATCAAGAAAAAAACTCTTTTCATGAAGTGTAGTTGTCTGGTGCAGACGAACCCAGCTCCAGTATGCACATTAAAGACAAAGCATGGCACTTAAGGCACTACTTTGTTGTAAGGTCATACTAAATATGGTTTGCAATTAACAAAGCAGTTTTTTATGAGACTGAAAATGCCAATCTGCCTTGATGTGTTCAAATTACATTCTATCAGAGAAATATGGATATCTGCATATGGGTAAGAGATACGCTACTCTCAATAACATTTACAAGGAGTTAAATTAATTCAGAGCCATTATACTTTATAAGTTCTAGCTAATGTCCAATTAAATAATTATTTTGTTAATATGTTTAGATATTATTTCTCAAAAATCAACACTATTATTTCAAGTGTCAAATTATTCAAAACAGTTTACTAATACTTTTAATTCTGAAAGCAGACCAAAAATACTCAAAATATTTAACAAGTACTTTTAATTTATACAAATAGTTTTAATATTATATGCCTTTATAGCACATTTTAACCTATATGATATTAGCAAGGTAGTTTCTTTCAAAATAACCTGAATAACTAAACAAATGTATTTTAATTGGATTTGTTGAACCACATCACTTAACCTTCTGCTCCCATAAGTATGGGGAAAATAATATATAGTAAAAACACATCATATGTGAAATTTAGAAAGTTCACTAACATAATTGATTTTCAAGAATTCATGGGAAAAATAAATATTTGTCTATTCACAGAAAAAAGAGTTTGACCATTGGTTTGTTGTTATTTCAAATCTTCTGCTGAAGTCAGGAGAAGAAAAGTGTTCTTGAAAACTAAATACCAGCTACTAAATATTAGGACAGATGACAGAAACCAAAAGTATATCCAGAATAATTCATCAACATCATTACCAACATGATTTTTCAATGTTTATATGGTAATATTATGAATTCAGCTGCAACCCTCCTAAACACTTGACTTACACATGACATGCTTACTAATGACTATGAGTTTGCCATGCATATCCATTCCGATTCCTTTCCTCAATAGGAAACAAAGAAGATGGTAGTGCTATTTGGTATCCTAAAGAAACTGTACAATGTCCTAATAAACTCCTCTTTTTTACTCTCTTTCTCCTGCTTAAACTCAGTTTAATCCAACATAGAAATATCTATACCTCATATGTCCTATATACTATTCACCACTTTAATTATATCTTCCTCCACCCCCTTTGTTAATGTTTTTTTTATTACTGGAGTTGAGTAGCAGCAAGAAGAAAAGAATCCATCCCAATTTAAGAGACGCTTTACGTGAATGTCCACTCAAAGAACCAAGACTTAAAATGAACATGTCAAGTCAAGAAAAATAATACTTGATGTTTCATGATGATGTTAACAGCATATCTGTATCTAAGTAAGGAATGGCAGCCTTCTGCCCTCACTAACCGAGGCTTGGTCAGGCCTGGGGAGCTCTCTGAGGTGGCATCAAGAGAAGAAAGCATGGAGACATTGTACACACAGAGTTTAGAGCCTCTTCCACCAAGTGGATCTGGTTTTGGAGCATCCGAAGATGAAACTGAATTTGCTAAAGCTGAAAGTGAAGCTAAACAGGAAATTCTTAAAAACAGATTTGGCTGTTCAACATGCTCATTTTGATGAGCTTAGATGGACTAAATAAAGATAATATCATCATTTGTAAAACTGGAGATCCTTTTATGGCTAAAAACCTCAATGAGGTAATATGGAAATCTCATGAAGCTCATGAGAAAGTTATTCATTGAGGAATTTTTAGACAAGTGGATTTTTTAATTGATACATGTCAAGGTGACAGTGCATTTCCAAGTGGGTTAGATGCTACCTTTGAAGTAACTGAATTAAGGAGATTAATGGGCAGTTAAAATACCATGGTTGGAAACAATGAAAGGAGTATGGTACTTGGCTTCAAACTCCCTAATCTTCTAGGTCATGCAGAAAAGGTGGCTTTTCAGTTTTTCTATGGAACAAAAGAAACTTCCTATGGCCTGTCCTTCTTCAAACCAGGGCCCAGAAACTTAAAAAGAAATTTATCTGTAAACTTATGTAAGTTACTGAGCAGTTCCCCTGCAGCTCACTTTGGGAGATGAACAGAAGAGTATCAGCCAAGTAGCTTTTCCATATGGAAAACTAGCCACACCATCAGTTGGAAAGGTGTGTGGCTGCCACTCAAGGGCAGCATCATTTGCTGTTTGAAAGGAAAGTAGACATTCACTTAAATCATCTCCTTCACATGCCATGGTCATTGATTTCAGAATTCTTCCATCTTACCAAGAAAATGTGCTTTGCTGAAAGTTAATCTTCATCAAAGAAGATTTTGAACTTCAGTTGAATAAACCATTCATAACAGATTCAGTTTTTTCAGCACATCTCTGAGGTGGGATGTCGGCACCCATGGTGATAAGCCATGAGTCCAGCTGATAGTTTTACCTTGGGGGACGGACAAGTGTCCACAGATTCAGCATGCACAGCACTGGAGCAGAGTGCAGGCAACCATCTAGGTGGAGAAGTAAACTGGGCCAGCGGCCTGCATCTGTATACCCCAACAAGTTTAAAGCCAGGCCAGGGCAGTTTTGAAGAACTTTTCCAAACACTTTTTTCTCAACTCAGGAAACTTCTGAAACCTCAACTATGGGAAGGGCCCCAAAGTGTATTCATGAGCAGGCTGAAGGTATCTGCTGGTTTTATGGCGCCAGGATTGTCTTTAGGTTTGGCAAAATGGCTTTGTTGAAACTTAAATACTGCATTCCTATGGGAGTGCAGACAGGCAACAGGATATGTGAGAGCAACTAGTTTTGAGCTGCGGTAAGGTTCCTGTAGCTGACACCCCAGCAGGAGAAGCTCTGGGACCCTGGCAGCAGTGAGTCGCCCACCATGCAATTTCTCTCAGAGTAAATGCAGATGAGAGATTCTTTGACTGCAGTCTATGTGAAAAGCCCCATTTATAAACTTTAAAGACATACATACAAAAAAAAAAAAGCCGTAAATTTTCAACTGCAGTTATGATTATCAGAAACAGACTAGCAGATACCTGCAGAAGTCTCATGAAGATTGCTCCATTCGTCTCTGATTAAACTTGGTTTTCCTAAAAATCAGATTTCAATACTTTTATTTGACTGTTTTTCTGTGCTCACGGTGTGCTCTTACAATAGTATTACTTCTTATTTTAAGGTATTTTGTTGCTCAAAAAGGCTTTTGTGGACTAGCCAGAGGAAATGAATAACCATGTATATATTAAATTGCTCATAATACTTAATTCCTATGTAGGCTTCAAAAGAGAGGCATCAATATTCCTTAGAATAATTTTTGACTTCTAAAAATTTATAACAGACCATGATATATTTCTGAAATTTATATTTTATAAGATAAAGAATTTCTCAATAAGCCTCTGAAAAGCATGAATATAAACATTATTTAAATTACACTTGAATCAGTTCTTAGGGAGAAGACATTATCACATTAATCCAAATTAATGTGACCAACTTTGGGGGCCATAGAACCAAAGGCTAAACATCGTCATTTGTGGCTCTAAATTCCTACATTCAAGCTAGTGAAAGATATATGTTTATTAAATATATCCTAAATATGAGTAACATCATAATTCTTAGAAACTGAAATATTTTCATGATAGGGTCAATAGTTAACTGTATGTCTTTCATTGGTTGTACTGTATCTAAGCCTTGCAAATAAAGTACTTGGATGAAAGCCAGTCAGGGAATTTCAAAACCCTACAACTCATTACAAATTTAACAGCAGCAGTACTAAGTATTCATATGACGTTGATCATTTATAAACATACACTACAAGAATTCTCAAGAGAAACAATAATATTTTTCTCATTTCCCTGTATAAATTTCATAAGATTCAACAGAGTGAAAAACGAACATTTTTTAAATAGATGGATTTTATAAAATAAAAAGTTACTGATACCATTTAAAATGGGATTTTAAAAAAGCTAAGGACTAGCATATGTGAAAATTACCAAAAAATGTCTTTCATGGCATAGAGTAGAAATTTGTTTTATATAGAAAAAAGATATTTGCAAAGCTTCGACCTAGACTGTGTTATTCAAGGTATTTTTCATAGATTTCACTGAAAAGCTATTCTTTCTAACACAAAATTCCTCATAAGAACTTCTGCCACCATTGTTCCATTTTCTATTCAGAATTGTTTTCTGTTTATCATATTCTTTCAAGTAAAAAGGCTTGACCTAACAAAGTAGATCACTCAATAAATAAAGTCAAATAAATACCTGACTCTCAGGCAATTATGCTACATCAAGGACAATGATTCATGCAGATATTTAGTAATAGGGTAAGTCTGGGAGTTATTTCATTTTTATTAATCAAGCTGGTTGATCTACTTTTCTCCTAAATCAGTGATTCTCAAAGACTGCATACTATCCAGAAGTGTATTTTGGAAATTTGTTGGGACACTTTCTGAGTGCCACAATGATTGGCACTGAAGTGGGTAACAGCAAAGAATACTTAAGTACTGTAACGTGTAAATCAGACCTGCCCAATAGAAACTACTCTGTATCTTGGTATGACTCTGAAATTCCTGTCAATTATTCATGTAGGTGAAAATAAACATATAATGAAATAAACCTAAATCCCAACTCAAAATTACATACAAAGTATTTGTATTCCTGTGGCTCCTGAAATTTAACTACTTTGTAAGTCAGAAGAAGACTAGAAGATGAGAATGCGTAGTTCTTTTCTTCTCTGAGACAGAACTGCAAGAATGTAGGCTTACCACATGGCCAGTACGCATGGCCAGGGCTGCATGGAGAAAGCTGGTCTGGTCTGGAATGAGGAGATGTGAGATAGAAGCATTAAAAACATTAAAGTGTCTGTTTCCAATTTTCTGTACCTTTACCAAGTCTATGATCTACAGTTCACCCTTTGATTTTGTGGGGTTTTAAAAATATTAATTTGAAGTTTGTTTCTATCACTTGTTATCAAGAGAGTCTTGTTAATACAGCCTTTTTAGTAAAGTCCAACAGTCTCTTTTCAGTTTTCTATTATGAGTTCCTCTACGGGATCTGACATTGTTGATCAAATCTTCTTTTTCTTGTTAAAAACTTTCTCTCCCTTGTTTCTTTATTAAAGTGCTCGATTTTTCCTCCACATTTTCTGTACACTTCTTTTGGTTCTTCTCTGACTCCTCTTTGTCTATATAGCAGATCATTACCCATTAACTTATGATCTTGCCGCAAAGATTCGTTCCACTTCCAGCACTCTTTCTCTGAGCTAATGACATCAGTAGATTTCCTTCTTCGTTTTTAAGGAAATATTTCAATATACCATAGGTATATAAAGAAAAATACAATTAATGCCCACATACTAACCCGTCAACTAAGACAATATATTACCAATACAGTTGAAGGCTATGAACATCTCTCCTGACCACCATAAATAATCACTATCTTGAATAACTTTGGTGTTTATTTTTCCCTTATCTTTCTTTATACTTTTAGAATATAGATATAGACTCCCCAAAGAGATAAAGGCACTCCTTTTTCACATTTTAACAAATCCCTGAAATTGTAATATGACTTCCCTTCCTAGATACCACAGAATACCTGCTATTATTTAAATAATATTTTTCTTGTAAATTGCATATTCTTTGATTGCTGGTGAATATGAGTCCTATTACCTTAGCATATATTGATTTTATATCCAGCAATCTTACTGAAATCGCTTATTAATTATAGTAATCTTTCTTGAGATTCTGTGGAGACAAGCATAGTGTATGCGAACTAATGATGGTTTTGTTTCTTCATTTCTAATACGTTTAACTTTCACTTCTGTCTCTTATATTAATGTGCTGGTTAGGTACTCAAGCACAACATCAAAGACAAACAATGATAGCAGGTATAGAAGTCTTCTTCCTGATTTCAAAAAGAATGCGTCTAACTTGTATCATTAAGTATGATAGCTATTTCAGGTTTCTGGTAAACATCTTTAAACAGAAATGTTTCAGGTTTTTGGTAGACACTTTTTAACAGAATAAGAAAGTTCTCTGTTAATACTAGTTTGCTAAGATAATTTTTATCATGAACAGGTATTTATCAAAAACTTTTTTTACATTTTTTATTGTGGTAAAAAAACAAATGAGAGCTACTTTCTTAACAAATTTTCAAGTGTACAGTACAGTACATAAATTTCACTTTTAGCACTGCTTATGCTTACAGCCCATAAATCCAGGTATGTTATGTTTTCATTTTCATTTGTCTCCAAGTATTTTCTAATTTTCTTTGTGACATCTTCTTTAACCCATTGGTTGTTTAAAACTGTTTTGTTTAGGTGTGTGTGGTGGCTCACACCTGTAATCCCAGCTACTCAGGAGGCTGAGACAGGAGAATCACTTGAACCCAGGAGGTGGAGGTTGCAGTGCGCTGAGATCATGCCACTGCACTCCAGCCTGTGTGACAGAGAAAGACTCTGTCTCAAAAATAAAGAGTGTTTTAATTTTTACACATTTGTGGATTTTAGAGTTGTGCTTTGGCTGTTGATCTTTAGTTTCATACCATTATGATCAGAAAAGATACTTTGTACTACTTCAATCTTCTTAAATTTATCTAAGATATGTTTTTGGCATAACATGTAATCTATCCTGGAAAATACTTCATGTGCACTTGAGAAGCAAATATATTCTGCTCTTGTTGGGTAGAGTATTCTCTACAGATCTGTTAGGTTCAATTGGTCTATAGTTTTGTTCAAGTCCTCCATTTCCATATTAATCTTGTTCTATCCATTATTGAAAGTTAAGTACTTAAATCTCATATTATTGTGTTGCTGCCTATTTCTCCCTTCAGCTCTGTCAAATTTTGTTTCCGATATATACAGGAGTTCTGAGGTTTGGTGCATAAATATTTATAACTGCTTTATCTTCTTGGTGAATAGGCCCACCTTTCAGGTGAATGTCTTTGTCTAACAGTTTTTAATTTAATATGTGATATTGGTATAGCCACACCTTCTCTCCTTTGCTTACCCTTTGTATGAGATATCGTTTTCCAACCCTTCACTATAAGCCTGCATTGTTAAAACTAAAGTAAGTCTCCTGGAGACAGGATACAGCTGGATTCTGTTTTGTTTTGTTATTGTTTTTGTTTTTAAGCCACTTGGCAACTCTCGATCTCTTGATCAGGGAATGTAATCCATTTATATTTAATTATTGACGGTGAAGAAATTTCCTATTGCCACTTTGTTGTTTTCTGTCTTATAGTTCTTATGTCTCTCTTTTCCTGTTACTATCTTCCATTTTATTTCATTGATTTTTTTTTTTTTTTGCAGTGACATGCTTTGATTCCTTTCTCATTTTCTTTTTGTGTATCTTCTATAAGTACTTTCTTTGTGATCACCATGGAGCTTACATAAAATATATTGTTTACCACAATCTTTTAAGCTGTTAGCAATGTAACTTCAATCACATACAGAATCCACACTTTCACTTCTCCCCTCACATGTAATTTGGTGAAATAAATTACATCTTTTTATATTAGGTATTCGTTATCATATTTTTAGTTATAATTTTTATACTTTTTATTGTAATTTCTATGCCAGAATAAAAAGCGATTATACAACACTATTCTTTCTTTCTTTCTTTTTTTTTTTTTTTTTTTTTTTTGAGACGGAGTTTCGCTTTTGTTGCCCAGGCTGGAGTGCAATGGCGCGATCTCGGCTCACCGCAACCTCCGCCTCCTGGGTTACCTTTACTAGTGACCCTTACACTTTCACATGCTTTTAAGTATTGCTGTTTAGTATCTTTTTGCTTCAACTTAAAGAACTCAGTTTAGTATTTTTTCTAAGAAAGGTCTAGTAATGATGAAGTCCGCTGCTTTTGCTTGTCTGGGAAATTCTATTTCACTTTCATTTTGGAAGACAGTTTTGTCAGACACAATATTCTTGGTTGGCATGTTTCATCTTTTTAAGGTGTACACTTCTTTCTTAAAGACATTTAGCATATTTACAGAATTGTGCAATTATCACCACAGACTAACTGTAGAGTACTTCTAAAGAACCTCCTGCCCCTTTACAGAAACTCTTTCCCAACCCTGGCTCTAAGCAATCACTGAATCCACTTTCTGTCTATGGATTTCACCTTTTCTGGATATTTCATATAAATGGAATCACACTGTATATAGTCTTTTATGATTAGCTTCTTCCACTTGGCAAGATGCTTTCAAGGTTCATCCATATTGTAACATGTGTCAGCATTTTATTTCTATTAATGAATGATAATCCATTATATGGATACACCACATTTTTTCTCCATTCATCAGTTGATGAACCCACATGTTGTTTCCCCTTTTGGGCTACTATGAATAATGCTTCTATAAATGAATATAGAAGGTTTTATGTGAACCTATGTTTTCAGTTCTCTTGCATGTATATCTGAGAGTGGAAATGGTAGGTTATTTGGTAACTCTATGTTTCACTTTGCAAGGATCTGTCAAACCATTTTCCAAAACTACCTGTGACATTTGACATTCCCACCAGCATTGTATGAAGGTTACAATTTCTCTACATCCTTATTAACACTAATGTTTGTCAACTTATTAGTCTTAGTGATCCAGCTTGTGGATTTGTTGATCATGTCTGCTGCATTTTTACTTTCTATAATATCAACTTTGCCCTTATTTTAATATTTCTTTTTATTTTCTTTGAGTGTCTTAGTTTGGGCTGCTATAATAAGTTATCATAGACCGGGTGGCTTAAACAACAAACATTTATTTATCATAATCTAGATGCTGGGAAGTCCAAAATCAAGGTGTTGGTAGATCTGGTGTCTGGTGAGGTCATTCTTCCAAGTTGGCAGATGGCCATCTTCTCATCTATCCTCACATAGCAGAGAGCAGAGAGAGATCTCCTGTTTCTTCTTCTTTTTATATGGGCATTAATCCCATCATGGGGGCCCCACTCTCACGAACCAATGTAACCCTAATAAACTCTCAAAGTCTCCACTTTTGAAATGATCACATTGGGGGTTATGAATTATGGGGGAACACATTCATTTAGTGTATAGCACTGGACTTATTCAATTTCTCATTCTTAAATAAAATGTTTGGCTCTGTGAGTTTAGACTTCTTCTGGTCTTCCAACAAGTATTTAAGGATATAAATTTCCATCTGACTACCACCTTAGCTGCATTCTAAAAGTTTCAATGTGTATTATTTATCATTCAATCTGAAGTATTTTTCATTTTCATTTTGTTTTCTTCTTCGACCCATTAGTTTTTTAGAAATGCCTCTATAAATTTGCATCAGATATTTTTAAGTAACTTTTGAAGTACTTCACTTGTGTTAGACAATATTATTTATATGAAACAAATCCTTTGAAATTTGTGGTATGTTGTTTTGTGGCCTAATTATGTGAACATTTTTGATAAATACTTAAAGAAAGACTCTTTATTGCTCTGTTCAAATAATGTATATCTTTAATGACCTTCTGTCAGCATTACGTAAAAGTACTGATATTATCAATACATGAATTGTTTATTTTGAGCTTAAGTTATTAGGTATTTACATTTTAGAGGCTCTCTGCTCCCTTTTCCAACAAACCTCCTCAAAATAACTCTAAAATGTATGCATATTTAATTATATCCTGCAATTCCCCTTTTTCTTTTCCCATTCCTCAATTCTTCCCATGAACTCATTCTAATAAGCAGCAGTTGGCATAGAGAATGATAAAGTATATCATTCCCTTCTTGATATACTTTTATCATTTGGCTTCTAAGATGCTCCTTTCCCTTGTTTTTCCCTTTCACTGGTCTCTCCTTTCTGGTCCTTTCTCATCTGTCCAACTTCTAAATGTTGGAAGGCCTAGAACTCAAAGCTGGGACCTTATCTCTTTTCTACCTATCTCCATTCCCTTGGTAATTTCATTCAGCTTCATTTTTAAATGCCACCTACCCACTCATGGCAGCAAAATTTATATGCCTAGCCCAGGCCTATCCCCTAAATTTTAAACTCATAAATCCTACTACTTACTTGATATTCAATTCACTAACAAAATACTACTTGGCTACAAACAATAAGCTGTTATTGTTTCTGGATCCTAAGGATTTAGGTTTCTTTTTTATTTTTTGAAAGTTCTAGTATACATTTATGAGACTCTTTCTTATATTTTATTCAACTTTTTTAGTACTTTCTCACCACAATATTTAGTACATTACATTGCCACAAATATAGTTCTTCTATCATCAATTTTCTACTCACTTTGTTAAAAACTTGGAAAATATCTTAAATACCTCTTTTTTCTTTACTTTCTCATATGTAATTAGTCATCAAACTTTGTGTGTTATAACACTGCAAAGTTTCTTGCTTTTTAAACAACTTTATTTCTATTAATATTGCCTAGTTCTCTTCCTAATCATCTTTTGCCTTGATATTTAAACAATCTTTTATCTACTTACTTGCATTCAATCTCTAGTCTCTCAAGCCTTAGTCTCAGTCCTTATTCTACATCAGAATTACCTGAGAGCTTTAAAAAACTACCAAGGTACAGGGCCTAACTCTTAGATATTCAAATTTAACTGGTCTAGGGTGAGGCCTCAGCATAAGTATTTTTCAAAGTTCCCCAGGTGGGGATAATAAGTGGTCAGGGTTGAAAATCATAGCCAAACCAGATTATTCACTATTCTCAACAAACTGCTATGTCGGCTAGATGTCTTTTGAAGCTTTCCTTTCTTCTAATGACGTTGCTAATTTACACAACTTCCAGAATCATACCAAACCTTAAGGTTAAGCCCAAATGCTACTCCTTCAAAAGCCTTAATCAAGAATGACAGCAATGAATGACACTCTCTCTCCACATGCATTTAAATTCGATAGTCTATATACACATACACACATATACATACGTGTCTATATCTCACAATTTCATTTTAATATTATACACATATTCAACTCTGTTATTATAGGGGACAAGGATTATATTTAATTCACTGTTGAATATCCCATTATTATAGAGCTTTACATGTGTTAGGTACATCAAACTAAACTAAACTGTGACAAACATACCTATCCATGTGCTTAACAATATTCTAATCATTTAAAACCAAACTCTAAAATATATGCATAGATATTATATCAATTCAATAGTGACAAATATGCTATAACTTTTCATTTCCCGAAATACTGATACGGATGAGACATACCTACCTGAAAGTATGTTGATGTAAAGAATGAGAACACTATTAGAAATTTAAAACTGTGCAATATATTATAACACTGCTTTATTTTAAACAAAAATTTCTAACTGATGCTATTCATATCACATATTCTTACATTAATATTTTCTTTGGTAAGATAAAAAGTGAATCTAAAACAGAGTATAAGAAATATAATTTTATAGTACACAGTGGTCTAAGTGGTAATAATAGTTTCCTACAAAGTCTAACAGAGGACACAGACATTCTGTTAACAAATATCACTTGCTTCACCTAGAAGATAGGACATAGGAATAAGACAGTCACGTCCAATTCCACATGGATTCTCAGCTCTGATCCTGGGTTTTGCACAGTTTACCTTGTGAACATGATCCGAGTGACATTTCACAAATTCCTGGATAAATGTTGCTACACTCTGCTAGGAGAGAGACAGGCTATGTCATGCACAGATCAATAACCGCACTGTGTTTCATCAGCCTCAAAATCAAAAGTGCTTCATCTGGCAAAAGCCATGGCCCTAGAGAATCTGACATATATAAACTGAATACCCTACAAGGAATGTGTACTACACAAACTATTGGGGTAAGGTAAAAGAAAACTCTGGAGATTAGCAATAAGGTGCAAAAAGAGAGTCATTTTCTAGTTCATTATTACTAGAGGTGTGAACACAGATCACAAAAATGGAAATGAGGCTATTTAAAATTCTGCAATTCCTGACAGGAAAAAATAATGGCTCCTATACAGTTTAATACCTTTAATCTTTCATATAAGAATTCTGTAAATAAATATAAACAAAGGACAAATATAAGTTTGGATACAATAACAATCACATAACGCTAAATACATGATTTTTTTAAATGGAGATCCATGAAATAAGGCTCTTTGAGTATTAAAGAGTTTGCTAAAGGTCTCTTCAGACTTAGTAGTTTTTATGCTCAATGTTTAAATGCTAGATTAACTCGAAACCCAAGGCATTTGTTGAATGGGCTGTGCTCTGTTGTTTTTAATTCCAAATTCTGACACTTGGCAAAAGTCTTTTATTTGAGGCTTGATTAAACTAATTTAAGATTATTTGGTTAATGTAATTGGACAACATATGAAGCAAACTTGAAAACTCAAATTCTAAAAAGGAAATTGCTTTAAGATTGCTATTGCCAAAAAGTTTCTGAAACAAAATGTGCTATTGCAGAATTTAGCTGGATCTGACTCAGAGGGTTGGGTAATCAATAATTCATCAAGAAATCAAAGAAGATAATGATGTTTAGTCATAAAGTAAACAGCAGTATATGTTTATAACATTTTTATGAATATAGAGAAAATATGTAATTTTTATCAAATTATGCTGCAGACACTATAGAACATACAAAGTTAGGTAAAACATATTCTTGCTTTTAAACTGTTTATAATGTAAAAGATAAATAAATATCACAAAAGGAGGCTAGATCACCATTTGGATAAGAATAAGGAAATACATTTATTTGTTTCTCTTATATCCCCTAGCTTAGAGGCACAGCTACATTCTAACATAAAGATCTAGAAACAGCAGCTGGGTGGACCAGAGCTAGGGCATTTGTTACTTTGACAGTCAGATGGGAAGTGTGGCCTCTAGCCAGGTGTGGAAGCTCAAGCCTGTTATCCCAGCACTTTAGGAGGCTGAGGTGGGTGGATCACCTGAGGTCAGGAGTTCGATACCAGCTTGGCCAACATGGTGAAACCCTGTCTCTACTAAAAATACAAAAATTAGCTGGACGTGTTGGCGCATGCCTGGAATCCCAGCTACTCAGGAGGCTGAGGCAGGAGAATCTCTTGAACCTAGGGAGCAGAGGTTTCAGTAGGCCAAGATTATGACATTGCCCTCCAGCCTGGGAAACAAGAGCACAACTCCGTCTCAAACAAAACAAATCAAAAAAACAATAGGAGCCACCCTTTGACTACTCTCACTACCTTTCATGTTCTAAGGGCAAATCCCATTTCATATTTCAAAATGCTCCTCCTACCATCTTTTAATTATAGTCCTAAAAGCCATTGTGACAGTACATTATCTTAAAATAAAAGTTTAAAAGGTACCATGTTCGGAGGGGCAGTTACACCACTAGAATGAAAACATAGTATAAAAATAAATTCATAAAAATAACAAAAGTCCAGAAAGCATTATTAGAACAGCAAGGGCTTTGTAGAAACCGTAAAGCAGATGAGACCAGAATGAGTGCCTCTCTTTCCAAAAATATCTCTTAGAAACAAACAACAACAAAAATAACCACTGAATATTCCTAGCAGAACTCTAGGCACTAAGCTCCAGAAGTGAGGCAAAGGGGGGCAGAAATAAGCCAAGAGTAATTAATTAAAGACAGTTTCTCCCGTCTCGTACAGTCAGACAATATATTATCTTTGCAATATAGAAGATATTCTTAATAACTTGTTTTTGAAGAAATCAAAATTTAAGTAATAGACTACTTTTAAAAGCCAACTTTTAATAACTTAAAGACAAAAAAAATATTGAAAGTAGCCAGACAGAAATAATGCATTACCTATAGATATGCTAATTTGAATGACAGATTTCTTAAATGAAACTATGGAGACCAAAAGAAAAGTGGCACAACTGTTTTTCAAACCAACAACAACAACAACTTTTTTTAAAAGAACTGTTGACTGCAAATTCTATATGCTTCAGGAATGAAGAGAAACTTCATAGACAATCTATTAAGTGTGCTATAATACTACACCTAAAAAAAATGTACATACCTTAATTAAAGATACTACATTGCCACCAAATACTGCAGAACACTCTATTCAGTAGCATCTGAAATTGTGATTTTGTTTAAGTTCCCATGAAATATTCACCAGGATAGGCCATATCCAGACCATGAAACCAACCTCAACAAATTTGGAAATACACATAGACTAGCCTCTGATCATAATGGAATCAAACTACAATATGATTTTTAAAAAGCAACAGGAAAATCTGCAAACACTCATAAATTAAACATGTTTAAATTATAATACACAAGTCAAAGAGGAAGTTTCATAGGAAATTTGAAAAGCAAGAATGTAATGAAATGTAAAATATAGTATATTAAAAGAATATGGGATACAGCTAAAGCAGTGATGGAAGGGAAATTTACAGCACTAAATAGTCACATCAGAGAAGAGAATTCTAAGATCTTATAGCAAGCAGTTAGAAAAACAGCAAAATAAACCCAAAGCAAGCAGAAAAAAAAGAAACTAATAAAGAGAAGAGCAGAAATAAATAAAACTGACAACAGAAAAACAAAGAAAATCAACAAAACAAAAAGGTGGCTCTTGAAAAAAATCAATAAAATTGTCTCTAACAAGAATAAGAAAAATAAAAAGAGAGAAGACACAAATCCTCTTATCAGAAATTAAACAGGGAATATCGCTACAGATCTTGCAGTTATATAATCTAATAAGAGAACAGTATCATCAAGTAGAGTTTACCCCAGAATATAAGAAAAAGTAACCATAAGAAAATCTACTAATGTAATTAACTATATCACCAGAGTAAACTGGGGGGAAAAACCCTCATTATCTTCATAAATGTCAAAACATTATTTGACTAAACAATTTTTCTTAATTAAAAACAAGCTGGGCATGGTAGTTGATGCCTATAACCCCAAAACTGGGAGGCCAAGGTGAGAGGATTGCTTGAGGCCAGGTGTTCAAGACAAGCCTGAGCAACAAAGTGAGATCCCATCTCTACAAAAAATTTTTTTAAATAGTTGGGCATGGTAAGACACACCCAGCAGTTTGAGGTTACAGTGAGCTATGATCACGTCACTGCACTCCAGTCTGTAGGGTAAGCATCATACTTAAAGCTTAACCTTAAAGACAGTCATCCCCAAGCCAACTACTTTATAAGCCAAGCTATTTGTCATGCTTTTTATTCTTCAGTTTTGTTATATCCCAGATCATTTTTACTTTTGACTAAAATAACTTCCTTTAGTGAGGAATTTAGTGCATAATGCTGTTAGATTTGGAGGTCAAATATTTTTATTTTGATCATAATCATTTTTTTTTTTTTTTTGAGACAGAGTTTTGCTCTGTCACCCAGGCTGGAGTGCAGGGGCATGATCTCAGCTCACTGCAACCTCTGCCTCCTAGGCTCAAGCAATTCTCCTGTCTGAGCCTCCCAAGTAGCTAGGATTACAGGCATGTGTCACTGTGCCCAGCTAATTTTATGCATTTTTAGTAGAGACGGGGTTTCACATGTTGGCCAGGCTGGTCTCGAACTCCTGACCCTCAGGTGATCCACCTGCCTTGGCCTCCCAAAGTGCTGGGATTACAAATATGAGACACTGCACTTGGCCTGATCCTCCTCTTAAAAAATATTTTAAAAGAGAATAGAATTTATACTGATGCATTTTATTTCAAGACACTGAAAATCTGTTCCACTGTCTTATGGTTTCTACTATTGCTTTTGAGAAGTCAGTTGTCATTCTAACTTTTCTTGAAAAAAAAAATTTCACCATTTATCTCATATCATTCAGGAGTCCTAATTAATGATAGACCCTTTTTATTTATTCATAACTCATATGTCTTCTCTGTTTTCCATTCCTTTGTCTCTATGTCATATTCTTAATAAATTCTTCTATCATCTAGTTAAGTAATTCCCTCATCCAGTTAACTAATAATGAAATTCTTCTCCTGTATCTAATTATAGTCAGTAAAGTTTTAATTTTACTTATTGTATGATTTCACTTCTAAATACTCTGTATGGTTCTTTTCAAAAATATCGGACCACTTGTAATTTCTTGTGCTTTACAAATATTTTTTAGCATGCTGGCTGACAATTTAACTGTCATTCATTCATTCCATTGAAGGGTTGTTTTGTTTTTTGTTTTTTTTTTTTTTTTATTTCTTTTTCTAGTGCCTTGCTAAATTTTATTTTTTGTCTCTAGTAGTCTGCTATTTCCCCCGATTTCTCCAGGTGTAGATTTACTTCATTTCATTCATTTTTTCAAAGCACGGGGTCTCTCACATTTATAAAAGATCATCATCATCATAAGGATGAAAATAACTTTACCTTAAAACTAATTATTTAATATGGAAAACAAAAAGCCAGCAATTCTACTATTTACACAGTAGAATGTAAAGGAATAGTTTTGCAGATGAGTTATCAGTATCATAAAGCATGCACAGAAGTGCTTCAATAAGATGCTTTATAGTTTTCCTATGAAATATAGGAAATATTTGTTCGATCTTTAACTTTTTTAAAGATAAGGAATTAATCACTTAGAAAACATGTTGATTCTTTCAGGTGTTATACCTAGTAATTGATGTAGCTGGGTACAGATCTTAATCTTCTACACATTAAAAAATGTTCCTAGGTCTGTTCATTAATGGCTCACTGAAGTCTCAGGAATGAGTAAATAAATCAAAATGGATTAAAGACTTAATATAAAACCCACAACTGTGAAACCACTAGGAAGAAACACTGGGAAAAACCACTTCAGGGCATTGGCTTGGGCAAATATTTTTTGAGTAAGATCTCAAAAGCACAGGTAACAAACACAAAAATAGACAAATGGGATCACATAAAGCTAAAATGCTTTTGCACAGCAAAGTAAACAATCAACAAAGAGACAACCTAAATAATGAGAAAAAATATTTGCAAAGTATCCATCTGAAAAGGATTAATAACATGAATATACAAATAACTCAAACAATAAATAGCAAAAACAAATGATCCAATTAAAAATGGGTAAAAGATTTGAAAAGACATTTCTCTAAAAAAAAGACATAAATGGCCAAAAGGTATATGAAAACATGTTCAATATCATTAACCATCACGTATACGCAAATCAAAACCACAATGAGATATCATCTCACTCCAGTCAAAACGGCTATTATCAAAAAGACAAAAATTAATAGATGCTGGTGAGGATGTAGATAAAAGAGAATTATTATACACTATTAGTGGGAATGCAAATTAGTACAGCCACTATGGAAAACAGTATGGAGATTCTTCAAAAAAACTAGAAACAGAACTACCATATGATCCAACAATCCCATTACTGGGTATATAGCTAAAGGAAATGAAATCGGTATGTCAAAAAAATATCTCCATTCCTATGTTTATTGCAGCGTTATTCACAAGAGCCAAGATATGGAATCAATCTAGTTCTCCAACAACGGATGAATGGATAAAGAAAATGTGATATATATAAACAATAGAATACTATTTAGCCATGAAAAAGGAATAAAATCCTGTCCTTTGCAACAAGATGGGTGTAACTGAAGGACATTATAATAAGCCAGGCACAAAAATGCAAATATCACATGTTCTGACTCACATGTAGCTGCTAAATAAAATTGAACTCATGAAGGTAGTGAGTAGAATGGTAGTCAGGAGTTGGGGGTGAGGGGGGAGCTTGGTTAATGTGTACGTAAATACAGTTAGATAGAAGAAATAAGCTCTGGTGTTCAATAGTACAGTAGGGCAACTACAGTTAGCAAGAATTTATTGTACATTTCAAAATAGCTGGGAGAGAAGATCAGTAATGTTCTCAACACAAAGAAATGACAAATTTTCGAGATGACGGATATTCCAATTACTCATACAATGCATACATTTCACACTGTATGCATGTAACAAAATATCACATGAGCCCCATAAATATGAACAATTATGTATCAATAATTTTAAAATGGGTAATAAGGGGTGTGACAGAATACTAGAGAGTTTTCAGATAAACAGTATGATTTAAAAGATAGGTAATTTTTGTAATATTAATTCCTAATAGGTGACAATTTAAGACCAGCCTGGGTAACAAGAGTCAAACTCCGTCTCAAAAAAAAAAAAAAAAGAGTAGTTTATTCTAGGAAATCTTAAGTAAGCTATTATAACACAGACTGGAAAAGGAATATGATTCTCAGAAAGAGTCTAGGGAGAATTTTAGAAGATATAGAAAATCACACACCTGAGAAGAAGAGATTCTTTATTTTATATTAGGTATATTTAAATGTTGTAGAATCAGACTAGAAAATAAAGATTAAATATACAAGTTGACATCAATAACTTCATACTTTCTTCAGAGATGAACAATCAATTCAAATACAATATGGTAAGTTTTCAGCATATATGTTCACAGTGTTCTGAAGTTGAATATTTTGCCAAATATTAAATGTCCATTCAAATGAAACTAGTAAGGGCATTAAAATTCTTTTGCTTGGCTAACCATAACTGTATGGGAGTCTAAAATTTTTGAAGTCAAATTATTATATTTTAAACGTAATTTTTTAAAAAATCTACTATTCTTAAAAGGGGTAAAATGTAAAATATGTCAGTATTTTTATTTTCTTAAAAATCTGTGCAGGATGATTAGAGAAAGATGACTCTACAGTCAAAATACAAGGTTCAAGTTTTAGACTTACCATTTACTAACCGTGACCCTTGGATAAGTCATTTACCCATGTAGTGTCTGGTTTTTTTCTGTATAAAAACAGGATAATAATTCCTATCCAATTAACTCATGGATATTCTGTATTTCTCAAATTGTGAAAGCATGTGAAAATGCTCTGCACAGTTAAAGTGTCATAAAAATGTTTTTCAATGTCTTAAATTTCATTTGATATAAAATATAAATACATACTCAAATACTTTATTTATACACTCTAGAGTGTAATATCCCTTGTTCTGGAGATGATTAATTATAGAATGTTTCCATGTGTACCTTAGGCAAAAATTACAGCTGTAGGGAATATGTCTTAAAACTGTTGCCACAGTCTACAATAGCTTCTGCTAACAATTCTTGAATCTATCAACGGGAGCTTCTGTTATATTTAAGGAGACTCAGGGAACTTCCGTTATAGCTAAGCGGTCTTACATATTAGCATTGTTGAGAAAAGACAAGCTCAGATAAATAAGGTGTTGCTACCATGAATCCGCTTACGTATATTTTTATTGTCTACTTCCACTGTTGGCTCATATAATGAGATTCAAGCAGATTTTTTTTTTTTTTTTTTTTTTTTTTTGAGACAGAGTCTTGCTCTGTCACCAGGCTGGAGTGCAGTGGCACAATCTCAGCACACTGCAACCTCCACCTCCTGGCTTCAAGCAATTCTTCCGCCTCAATCTCCCAAGTAGCTGGGACCACAGGCATGTGCCACCACACCCGGCTAATTTTTGTATTTTTAGTACAGACAGGGTTTCACCATGGCCAAGATGGTCTCAATCTCTTGACCTCATTGTCCGCCCCACTCAGCCTCCCAAAGTCCTGGGATTACAGGCATGAGCCACTGCACCCGGCCAGTAGATTTGTTTTTATTTATTACTAAAAAGTGGTATTTTTATTTAAAACATCTATATAAATATACAAAGCCAAATATGTAATATCTGATAGTTCAAGAGCATTTTTCTATTTTCAAAGAATCTATAAAAATAACTCATGACAATAGATAATAACTGCCTCAAATCTTTCAAGGAATGAGCTGGAATAAATTAATGGATAAATATATATTTTTTAAAAAGAAAATAAAGATCATCCAATGATTAAAGTTTTTAACCATTTATTATGTGTGCTATTCTGATTCTAGAACACTAAAATAACTTTCCTTTCTATAATTGTATATTACTGTGACCTAGAGAATGCATTTATTTAAAACATTGCATAGTAAAGACGGCATAACAGTTAGAATCAGAACACCAGAATTTGAGCAACAGACCTAACACAAACTAGTGAAGTAAACATGAACAAGTTAACTAAACTCTCTGAATCTCAACTGAATTATTTTTTAAATGAGAATACGTCACAGGTTATGAAAATCAAATAAGAAAAATACTGTTTGCAAAAGTTTCCACTGTGCTAATATAACCTAATCTCATTACTGAAAAATAAAATCAGCTTTTTCAAAAAACAAATATAACAAATCAAAATAAACTTTTGGGAAGGCATATAGTAGTAGTCATTCAGTAGGCATATGAACTTATCCATATTAATTTCTGTAAAATGAAGATAATAACACTATCTTATCTCAAAGGGATGTTGTGAAAATTAAATGAATGAATCCACATAAATTGCTTAGAAGATGCCCTATACATAGTAAGCACATAAAGGTTAGCTATTCTCACTATTATCATAATCTGTCTGCAGTAACTTTTCTCCAGTAATATTTATTATCCTTCCTCTGTACTGCAGGGCAGTGTACTCATGAGCTTGAAAAGTGCAAGAGGACTCCTAAGAAACCTGAAAGTGATTCTGCTATTTTGTTACACTACATCTTATCCTTTGGGCCTTGGTGTCAATGTCACCTTCTCAGAAATGCCATTGTCTGACCAAGGTTGATCTAACCTTTCTTTCCCTTTATCCGTAATTACAATGCACTCTCTGTAATCTTTAATTATTTTACTTATTCTGTTGCATGGCTATTATATTCTGTCTCATACCACAAATAAGTTCCATGAGAGTAAAACCATACCTGTGTCTAGTTCTCTGTTGTGTTCCCATTATCTTTCATGGATCCTAGCACACAGAAGGTACACAATCGATGCTTGATGAATAAAAGAATGATCTTAAGGAGTTACTATGCAGCCAAATTTGGAAATCTGAGACAAAAGAAAAGATGACTACTATGGTACAGATGTGATAAGTCTGCCATTGAGAGCCCCAACACTGGCTTACTCCAACTAAGGGCAATAGTATTCTCAATTATCAATCCTTAAATCTTGTAGTTTCAACTGCCTTAGCCACAAAATACACACAATCATGAAGTGAATAAAAATGTTAAGAGGAAAAAAGGAATTGGAATAGTACTGAACTGTTATTAGTATGATTTGTCTCTGTTGTTTTAATTAATTTAGAAAAGAAAACAGCCACTGAAAGTTCATGTGAGATTTATAGGCTATAATATACCCACTGTACTCTTTACTCATGAAATTTTAAATATTTTGTTCAATCTTTGTTACCGTATTTCACAGGAAATACAGTTAAAATTTTTAAAAACTATCTAAAGACCGGCAATGTGGAAGATAATATAACCTGAAAACCCTCTGTGTCATGTAGAAAATCTAGAAAATATATGACATCAAATATTCTTTTTGATGTATTGCTGAAAATCTTAAAAAAAAAAAAAAGGAGCTATTCAAGGGCTTCGATCATAGCCACCTTTGGAGAGCAGCCAGCAGCAAAGCAGCGAGCATGTGACTGGAGGTGTGGTAGCACCCGCTGCATGGAAATCACCAGGGCCAGCAACTCAGGAATTGTGGGAGCAGGAGCTGAAACTTTGACCTTGGGCTAGAGAGGCCCAATCTGAGGATCCTCTGGAGGGCTGCAACTTCAGTTCAAGGGTAGACTAAAAAATATTGCTAGGACAAAAAGGTAATAAATTAGTTTGTCTGTTTGATTGGAACCAGGGCAAAGTACAAAAATTTTCAGTTATCTCTAATGGGAATGTTTATGTCTGTGACTTTACCTCATGTGGGTTTGAAATATGAATTTTTCAGTGTGGGTCAGGAATCCTTAACTCTAAGAATGAACATAAATATTAAGTACTGAGGGGTAACAAAAGCAAACTGAAAACAGTCTGGACCAATGCTCTCCAAAGACAGGAACTACCTGTCAAGGAACTACCACAGACAAAAACATATCCACTAAAGCTGAGCTGAATATCAAAACTATAAACACATGCAGAAACATCCCATCCTGTAGGGATTTCCAGCATTAAGGAGGTGGCTGGCAAGATGGCCAAATAGGAACACTTCCGGTCTGTAGCTCCCAATGAGATCAATGCAGAAGGCGGGTGATTTCTATATTTCCAACTGAGGTACCTAGCTCATCTAACTGGGACTGGTTAGACAGTGGGTGCAGCCCATGGAGGACAAGTGGGAAGCAGGATGGGACACTGCTTCACCCAGGAAGGGCAGGGATCCAGAAACTCCCTCCCCTAGCTAAGAGAAGCCCTGAGGGACTGTGCACTCTGGACCAGATACTACATTTTTCCCGTGGTTTTCGTAACCCGCAGACCAGGAGACTCCCTCAAGTGCCTATGCCAACAGGGCCCGGGTTTTCAAGCACCAAACTGGAGAGCCATTTGGGCAGACACTGAGCTAGCTGCAGGAAATTTTTTTCATACCCCAGTGGCACCTGGAACACTAACGAGACAGAACCGTTCACTCCCCTGGAAAGGGGACTGAAGGCAGGAGGCAAGTGGTCTAGCTCAGCAGATCTCACCCTATAGAGCACAGCAAGTTAAGATCCATTGGCTTGAAGTTCTCGCTGCCAGCACAGCAATCTGAAGTCCAGCTGGGATGCTCAAGCTTGGTGGGGGGAGGGGTGTCCCCCATAACTGAGGCTTGAGTAGGAGGTTTTCTCCTCACAATGTAAACAAACCTGCTGGGAAGTTCTAACTGGGTGGAGCCCACCACAGCTCAGCAAAGCCACTGTAGCCAGACTGCCTTCCTCTCTAGATTCCTATGTTCTGGGAAGGGCATCTCTGAAAGAAAGGTAGCAGCCCCAGTCAGGGGCTTATAGATAAAATTCCCATTTCCACATAAACAGAACCAAAGACAAAAACCACATGATTATCTCAATAGATGCAGAGAAGGCCTTTGACAAAATTCAACAGCACTTTATGCTAAAAACTGTCAATAAACTACGTAACAATGGAATGTATCTCAAAATAATAAAAGCTATTTGTGACAAACCCACAGCCAATATCATACTGAATGGGCAAAAACTGGAAGCATTCCCTGTGAAATCCGGCACTAGACAAGGATGCCCTCTCTCATCACTCCTATTCAATATAGTATTGGAAGTTCTAGTCAGAGCAATCAGGCAAGAAAAAGAAATAAAGGGTATTATTCAATTAGGAAAGGAGGAAGTCAAATTGTCTCTATTTCCAGATGACATGACTGTATATTTAGAAGACCCTATCATCTCAGCCCAAAATCTGCTGAAACTGATAAGCAACTTCAGCAAAGTCTCAGGATACAAAATCAATGTGCAAAAATCACAAGCATTCCTATATACCAATGACAGACTTAAAGAGAGCCAAATCAAGAACAAACTGCCATTCACAATTGCTACAAAGAGAATAAAATACCTAGGAATACAACTAACAAAGAATGTAAAGGACCTCTTCAAGGAGAAATACAAACCATTGCTCAAGGAAATAAGAGAGGACACAAACAGATGGAGGAACATTCCATGCTCATGGTTAGGAAGAATCAATAACGTGATGGCCATACAGCCCAAAGCAATATAGATTCAACGCTATCCCCATCAAGCTACCAATGACCTTCTTCACAGAACTGGAAAAAACCACCTTAACTTCATATGGAACCAAAAGAGAGCCCACATAGCCAAGTCAATTCTAAGCAAAAAGAACAAAGCTGGAGGCCTCACACTACCTGAATTCAAACTATACTAAAAGACTACAGTAATCAAAACAGCATGGTACTGGTACCAAAAGAGATATAGACCAATTGAACAGAACGGAGGCCTCAGAGGCAATGCCACACACCTACAACCGTCTGATCTTTGAAAAACCTCACAAAAACAAGCAATGGGGAAAGGACTCCCTGTTTAATAATGGTGTAGGGAAAACTGGGTAGCCATATGCAGAAAGCAGAAACTGGACTCCTTCCTGACACCTTACACTAAAATTAACTCCAGATGGATTAAAGACTTAAACATAAGACCTAACACCATAAAAATCTTAGAAGAAAACCTAAGCAAAACCATGCAGGACATAGGCATAGGCAAGGACGTCGTGACTAAAACACCAAAAGCATTGGCGACGAAAGTCAAAATAGACAAATGGGATCTCATTAAACTCCACAGCTTCTGCACAGCAAAAGAAACAATCATTAGATGAACCGGCAACCAACAGAATGGGAAAAAATTTTTGCAGTTTACCCATCTGACAAAGGGCTGATATCCAAAATCTACAAAGAACTAAAACAGATTTACAAGAAACAAACAAACAAACCCACTCAAAAGTGGGAAAAAGATATGAACAGACACTTTTCTCTAGAAGACATATATGAGGCCAACAAACATGAAAAACTGTTCATCATCACTGGTCATTAGAGAAATGCAAATCAAAACTACATTGAGGGACAGCAGGCATACGGAGTTGGGGAGGGATAACATGGGGAGAAATGCCAGATATAGGCAATGGGGGGATGGAGGCAGCAAACCACACTGCCATGTATGTACCTATGCAACAATCCTGCATGTTCTGCACATGTACCCCAGAACCTAAAATGCAATAACATATATATATGTATGTGTGTGTGTGTGTGTATATATATATATATATATATAATAACATATATATATATATAATATACACTATATTTTTTTAAGTAAAAATTTAAAAAATGATAAGGCTTTGAGGTAATAAACATGTTCAAAATTTATTTTAGTGATCGTTGTACAACTTTGTCTATATAATAAAACCACTGAATTAAAGGCCTTAAATGAGAGAATTGTAACATATGTGAATTAATGAAATCACTACCAAAAAATAGTAATAATGAGAGACTAATAATTCATAGAAAACTAGACAGAAAATCAGCAAGGATATGTAAGAGTTGAACATTACCATCAACCAAATAGGCCTAATAGATAATTTGTACGCTGAACCCAACAAAAGCAGAATATACATTCTTCCCAAGTACTCACATGACCTTCCCCAGGATTTACCCTTTGGCCATGAAAGTCATAATACATTTAAAAAGACTAAGATCATAGAAAGTATGTTCCCTGGTCACAATGGGATAAAACTGAAAATCACTAACAGAAGGAAATTTGAAAAATTCACAAATCTATGAAAATTAAACAATACTTTCCTAAATAATGGATCAAAAATAAATTTAAAAATTAGAGAATACTTTGAGATAAATAAAAATCAAAACACAACATACCAAAACTTAAAGGATGTCATGCTAAGATAGTGCTTAGAATAAAATTTACACTTGTAAACCTATATTAAAAATAAGCAAGTGTGCAAATCAATAATGTATACTTCCACCTTAAGAAAATAGACAAAGAAGAGTAAACTAAACCAAAAGTAAAAGTAGGAAATAACAAAAATTAGAACAGAAATATATGAAATAAATCAGTAATTAAAAAATAAAGAAAATTAACAGAAACAAAAGTTGGTTCTTAAAAAAAAGCAACAAACCCCACAAACCTTTAGCTAGACTGACCAAGAAAAGAAGAGAAAAGTTAGAAATTACTAAAATCAGGAATAAGACAGGGGCATGTCTACAAACTTCATAACAATTAGGAGATTACAATCGGATACTATAAAAAATTGTATGCCAACAAATTATGTAACCTAGGTGAAAATGGCACCATTCATAACTACTGGAATTGACTCAAGAAAAAAGAGTCTAAAAGGCATGTCATAGGTGTTGGTGAAGTGTGGAGAAACCAGACCTCTCATACACTGCTGATTGGAAAGTAAAATGGTATAGCTGCTATGGAAAAGAGTCTAGCAGTTCCTCTAAAGGCTAACAGTAAAATCACCATATGACCCAGCAATTCCACTCCTAGGTATACACCCAAGAGAAATGAAAACATACATCCCCACAGAAAACTTCTACACAAATGTTTACAGCAGCATTATTTAGAATAGTCAAAAAAAAAAAAAAAACGACCAGAAATAGTCCAAATGTCCATCAGTAAATTAATGGATAGGCAATGAGGTATATACATAACAATGGAATATTATTCAGGCATTAAAAGAAAGAGAGAGTGGCAAGAGGCAGACAAATTCCTAGGCAGGAAAGGGTGAGTCCCTGGTGAAACACAATCTTCAAGCAAAAGACATCCTGAAGTCTGAAAACCAGGCTGTCAGTTCCAGGTCGAATCTATGACCCAGAGTGAGAATTTCCTTGATGTCTTTCAGCCAAATGGTGGTTTTTCCAGGCCCACCCATAGATCATTAAGCATGCACTTCATTCTGAGTCCATAAAACCCTGTGATTCGGCCACATCTTGGGATTACCTGCCTGCGGGTAGGAGCCACCCACTTCAGGTCTCCTCTCCTATCCCCATAACCTCATTCTTCCTGGAGGTGGGACAAGAACTTGGGACTCACTGAACAGTGGGCATGAAGAAGGCTATAAAACTTTCCTGGCCATCTTGCCCAGCTCCGAGCAGGAGGTAAGGGGCTGTAACATGTTCCAGGCCAGCTTGCTGAGCAGCAAGCACTGACATGATCCTGTTCATCAGACTGTGGGAGTAAAGAGCAGCGACCTTTCTGGAGGCTCAGACCTCCGGACTCCCCAAGCCAGAGCTGTAACACTATAGCCCTCCCACCCTCTGCCAGCGTCAGCTACTCCATGTGACGGGAAGCACAGCAAGCCAGGCCAGTCTGGGAGCTGCAGGCCAGAGAAAGGAGATGGGACTGAACTAGCTGAAACATTCCCCCCACCCCCCAATTGCAGAGCTGTGGGCACAAGAGACCCGTAGCTATCCCCTGCCACCTCCTCGGGGCTTCGAGGTTGCTGGTGTCTCCGAGCTTTCGGGTGCCACCACATTTCCCACATCCAGATACCAGCGCCATAGCTAGAACCCACTTGCAGCAGTCCTAGTCCAGCCACAGCCTCACACAGAGCCAGCACCTGTAGCTGCCCTCCCCACCACAGCCAACGGCACACTCAGCTATGGGCAGTGGCCAGACCCCACACTTGCTCACTCACACATCCCTCGAAGCTCTGAGCTTGGCTTGCTCTCAGTGGGCATGGGATCAGGCTGGTAGCACAAGCCAAGCGCACCCTGCCAGGCTAAGTGGGTGGAACCAGCACAGTGGGTACCAGCAAAACTCAAACAGAGGTGCCACTGGCCACAGAGGTTTCTGGCTGGTGAGGCAACACCCAAAGCATCTTGTGACAGAATAGAGTCCAGGCTACAATATAAATGAACTTTGAAAACATTACACTATGTGAAAGAAGCAAGTCACAAAAGGTCACATATTATATGATTCCATTTATAAGAAATATTCAGAATAGGCAAATCCATATAGATGGAAAGTAGATTATTGATTGGTAAATGATAGGATTGGGGCAGGATGGGGAATAAATGCTAACAGGTATGGAATTTCTTTTTGAGATAATGAAACTGTTCTGCCATTAGACAGTGATGGTTGTACAACATTGAGAATATACTAAAAATCACTGAATTGTAGTCCTGCATAGGGTAAATTTTATAATTTGTTAATTATAACTCAACTTTTAATTTTTTTAATTCAAAAATATCTAAATTATTTCCAGTCTGGGTATGTTATCAATTTGTAGTAAGTTATAAAGAAATTCTTAATAAAATCTTTGGCCTTTCCTATGAAGGAACAGACTCAAAGCAATCTATGTAGTGTTGACTTTCAAGATAATTAAAAGTAAAAATTGTTGAAAATATGTTGACAGAAGGCCATTAAGGGCTATGTGAAACCATTTAAATTCTAGTTCATATTTGAATATCAGCAATTCTATCATTTGGCTCTAGACAAGTATTTATAAGGTCAATTTGCATACAAACAATCCAGTGAATTATTGTGTAAAATAATGAGAATAGAGTATTAAGAAATAGTTTAAAAATTTTAAATAACATATATCTTACCAGCAGATTTATAAACATTTAAGTCTGACAATATCGAGTATTGGTGAGTATATGAGAAGTGGCACGCTGAAAGTTTTGTAATAAGAGAGAAAACTGCTAGAACCAATTTGAAAGACAATAAATATTTAAATGTCCAATCTATATCCTCCAACAATTCTACTTCTGGAATTGTTCTTTATTTAAGAGAACTTCTCTCAATGAACACAAGGAAATACATACAATGAGACTCAATGTAGAATTGTCTGTAAAGGCAAAAAAAATTGGAAACTCAAATGTCCATGAATAATGATTAAATATAATGTAACATATTTATTTAATCAAATTTAATTGATTTTGAAATACACAAAGACAATTCTACAAGGTCCGGCAGAGTGGCTCACACCTGTAATCCCAGCCCTTTGGGAGGCTGATGTGGGTGGATCACCCAAGGTCAGTAGTCAAGACCACCCTAGCCAATATAGTGAAACCCTGACTCTACTGAAAATACAAAAATCAGCCAGGTGTGGTGGTGAGCACCTGTGGTCCCAGATACTCGGGAGGCTGGGGCAGGACAATTGCTTGAAACTGGGAGGCAGAGGTTGCGGTAAGCCAAGATTGCGCCACCGCACTCCAGCTTAGGTGACAGAAAAAGACTCCATCTCAAAAACAAACAAAAAACTATGCTACGATAAAAATAGTCCTATATATTATTTATCAATGTACATATGTGTACACAACTTTTTAAATAATTGGAAAATTAGCATGAACTCATGAAAGTGTCTCCAGAGATGAGCGGAAGAAAATGGGGCTTTAGATAATGATTAAATAAAAATTTTGCTTTACTTATCACATTTTCTATCCTTAAAATATACAGTGGAAGAATATATCCCAAAATGTTAATTTTTTAAGGGTATAAGGGCATTTCTTATACATGCTTTATATTTTTGTGTATCTCTTAGCTTTGCTAAAATCCTTTATAGAAAACAAAGTTAATTTTTCATGTTTGAATGCTTAGTCTGATAAAATATTATTCTTTTACTACTTTTTGTCTAAATTAGTGTATGACTTGAGAAACATAAATAAATCTATAAAATTAAACATTGCTGTGTTTCAGATTTTTCTCATATTAAAAGGAAACTCTAAAGAATAGGGCTAGCATGTTTTTACTCATATCTTTACAACTGTGGCAATGTATACATACTTTAAACAAATGTATAAAATATAAAGCATAAAGATTTATAGTTAATTTTTCTTGAAAATAGCAGATGCCTATTTATATATTTCCATCTATAGAATAATGCTTAGTATAGGACTACGGTGTATTTCAAAATAGATTCAGAATATTTTACAACAACATTTACAGTACCTGCTTTTAGAAATCATAAATCTTTGCCATTTACATAGCATACTACTTAGCTCATAATTGCAAAATACTATCTATATGTCATACATACCTTGAGAACAGGCAAAATGTAAATAAACAAACAAACAAACAAAAAAGAATAAAGTTACAGCTCAGCCCAAACATGTAAAAAATCTATTATTCTGGTCAAAATTTTTATTCCAAAATTTAGTGGTTTCACTTACACAGTTCAAATTTCTTATTCTAAGCCTTGTTAAGGAAATTCTATAATGGTTTAAAACACACTGCAATGAAACTGATAGGGGAAAAAGTATACTTTGTGTTTCTCTTATCAACCTCCTAACAAACAATGGTACTTTTAATTTTCATATGAAAAAGTTGAAAATCTTTGAAAAGTTTTCCTGAATATAAAGTAGTATCTTTAGTATGGAGGTTGCCCAAACATTGAAATCTGTCTTAAATATTAGTTATTAATGCACAATAAATTCAAGGCCTATAAGTTCAAAACCTATTGATGCCTGATTCAATACTTTGGAATAAAAAATAAATGTTGAGGGTTTTAAAATCACAAGATACAGATATGAAATAAAGTATTTGCCAAGCATATAGGAATTCTATCATAAATAGGCAGGAAAAGAAAGACTAAATTTAATCTGTTTTCCTAAGTTCCATTACTAAAAATGTCACAGAAATCAACAGATGCTAACCAAATCCTCAGGTTGGTAACCTGAAAAATTTCTCAGTAAATGAGAAACTGAGATCTTGACATCTTCCATCCCAAGCTGTGCTTATTATAATAGAGCTCACAAAGACTATACTAATGTGTTAACTAAAGATAATTTGTCTGTATCTATGCAATATTTGGGAAGTTACTTTATCAGTAGAGAATTCTAAGTTTAGTTATCATATCAGTTATTTCTCCGTATGTACAGAATATGCAAATGAAATCTAATTTTAATTAATCACTGGTTACATTCATTTGAATTCATAGCGATTTTCGAGATGGAAAATTTCTAAATTCTGATTCTTATCTTTTCCTGAAGTACTTTTTTAATTATTAGATGTTCTTCGACCTTTCTATCATCTAAAGAAAATGTACATTAAAAAATAACATATAACAATGAAATACAAGTTACACCTATAACATATAACAACAGTATGACCTTTACCTTGGAGTAGATGAGATTTAAAACAGCTAGAATTGAGGGTAGCTTCAAGGAGAAATTCATATTAAAGTAACTCATTTGATCACCCATACCATACTCTCTCTAAAATGCACATGAACCATGCAGTAACTGAAGTGCTTTTTATACCTCCTAATTTTCTCTTTGCAAGTAGTTGAAATCTCTGCTAAAATGTGGATTTTCTTAATTGATACTACTCAGTATGGCACCTTATTATAAGAAAGGAAATTAAAATTGGTTGTGAAAAAGGCAAAAAAGTATATCTAACACAGATTTTTAGTTGAATCCCTAGTGTACTATTTTTATTTTTCTCACAGTGTATGCAATTTAAGGAACTCCCAAGAAGTAACCATACCACTACTTTTCAAACTCTCAGTGGAGAAAATTCCTGTTCCAAAGAAAATTAGGAAAATAATTTTTGTAACAACACTAATCTTTTACAACTTTCCTCTAACAATATAAGAATTTACTCTCATGAAAAGCCAATTGTCCAGTATATTATTTAAGAGAAACTGAAAAGTTCAAATGTTTTTTGTATAAGATTGAAAAATTAAAGTTAAGAATGCTTTCTTTCTTCTTTTAAAAAAATGTTCTTTCATGTCACTTCGCTATTTGCACAAAAAACTTAGGAATGTATATAGCTTATAGTATCATGGTGCTATAAAACAATGTCATTTAACTACAGAAGAAAGAAAGGAAGGGTAGCAGAGAGGAAAAGGAAAGGGAAGAAAGAGAGACAAAGAGTATTAAAGAGAAGAAAAGAAAATTCTAGCCAGTAAAATGTATAAGGGATCAAATCATTTTGGGAAATGTAGTTTCTATACAGTGGCTGTGGTGTCAGTGGCTTTGTCTAAATTCTAACACAGAGCTCAGTCTCATCTAGTATCCCACTGCCATATTTCCAAGGGCCAAGCCTGAAACTTCTAGTCTAAGTTTGGAATGCAGTTAACGTTTGGGTATACGGCTACTCTGGGAATAAAGTCAGAACGCAATTCTTAACTGGATTAATCCTTCACCATTAAGATGTTTAGACATAATGTTTGAATCAAAGCACTAGATATTAGAATTAGAGAATTAAAGAATAATTTAAAATTATGTATGATAGTGATTTAAAGATTGTTTTCTAAAACAATGAAATAATTTTTTCTGTGCAAAATGACAATTTTCTAACAAATCATTCATTTCACAAGCAAATACCGTAAAGAATGGAGACCTAAAAAACAAAAAATCTTTCCTTTTTCATTTGCTTTAAGTTTATCTCGAAGTGTAAGTTAAACCTGTGCTTTAAGATTACATTACCAGGAGTGAGGTATAATGTGAATAAAGTTGCTATAGAAAGCTCCATTTGCCTGAGTAAAAAGAACCATGGATAGGTTATTTGAATACATTAAAACAGATACTCACATTAAAATCCTCATATTTTATGCTAGTATTTAGGCAAAGATTAACTGAGGAATATGTTAATTTAATAATATAGCTTATCATAAACACAAAGTTTTAAACATAGGCAAATGGGTAAGCTATATGTATGTATGAAGCCTGCTTTTAAAGGCTAAGATGTAACACAATATAGAATAGATAAAAATATTTCAAAGATGAGAAAAACTAAGTGGAACAGGAATGCTAGTAAAGTGTCTTTTTGATTCGGATTTCCCTCCCTCGTGTATGTTAGTTAGCCTTTAATATGGGCCTTATTAAAGAAGTCTAGTAATTTTTTTTTAACTCATAGGCCTGTCTAACACAAATATGAACAATATATGCAAAACAAAAGATCTACTTTTACAATATAGTATACTATTATTCAATCTTGAAGTGCTCTTTACCTTTATTGTCTGCCTACTTGTCTGAAATCGTTGATCAGATACTTGCTGTTGATGGAGGAGTTTTTCATTAACTTCTTTATATTCTTTAACAGACAATTCTGCTGTTTTCTTGGCATTCTGAAGTACACTGTTTTGTTGTTGCAAGGATATAATCCGTTCTCGTAATAAAATAATATTGCTACTTGATTTCTGGGCAGTTATATTTTTGTACTTTTCTCTGTTGACTATATAAAAATAATATTAAAATTATTAAAATTTAAATCTAATCTTCTAAAAATTAGATTTAAAATTTAAAAGACATATTGTTAACTGCATACACATTCTTACCTCTAGTAGGAACTGCTGTATGTGAATTCTTTTGCATCTTACAATTCTTCTTTTGAAAAATTGTTTTTTTGGCATTCTTACCACGAAAATAGTCCTAAATTAGAAGGTTTCATAAAAATTGTATTATTATTCAATAACAACATCAAGTAAACTGATATAAGTAATATACCTTTACTTAAAAATAAAATTATTTATGCAGAAGTTTTTTAAAAGACTATGGGAGGCCAAGGCAGGAGGATTGCTTGAGGCTAGCATTTGAGACCAGCCTGGGCAACATAGCATGACTGCCTCTTACAAAAAAAACTGAAAAAAATATTTTCTTAAACTCTAGATAATAAAATTCTATAACTGATACCAAGAACTTACAAATGAACTTATTATATACACTGAACTTAAACTAGCAGGCAGAAGATACAGATACAAAATCAACTCCAAAGAAGTAGAAATTTAATCTAGGGATAGCTTAAAAACTTAGGAGTAAATACGGTAATAGTAACAAAAGTAAAATGTGAATAATTAATAACATTCTCCGAAAATATAGGTCCTTTTCTCAAATACTCTTCACTATTATATGCAGACAAATGAAGCTAATAACCTTCTGACAAATAAGACTAAAAATAATTCTGACAATAATAAAATATCTTTTCCTGAAGCGGTATGTTTTCCTCATGGCATTCTAATACACTGAGGCTGAATAAAATGAAGCTGTTTTGTTTCAAAATGTTTTACCAATTTAAACATGTAAATATTAGTAGTAAAACACGTGGTCTTGTTTAAGTTTGTGTGTGTGTGTGTGTGTGTATGTGTGTGTGTGTGTGGTTTTGTTTTTTTTTTTTTTTTCTATTTGAGACAGAGTCTGACTCTCTTGCTTAGGCTGGAGTGCAGTGGTGCAATCTCAGCTCACTGCAACCTCTGCCCCCCAGGTTCAAGTGATTCTCATGCCTCAGCCTCCCAAGTAGCTGAGACTACAGGTGCACACCTCCACGCCCAGCTACTTTTTATATTTTTAGTAGAGATGGAGTTTCGCCATGCTGTCCAGGCTGGATTCAAACTCCTGGCATCAAGTGACCCACTCACCTGGCCCTCCCAAAGTGTTGGGATTATGGGTGTGAGCCACACTGTCATCTTGTTTAATAATTTATTGGCTGGGAAACATAGATATATTCCATCTAGAAAATTATTTCTTATATTAAGAACGCTTTCAAAGATCGCAATCTTGCAACAAATAGCCCTAAAGTCATGAAACCGTTTAACATATATGCCAGAAGCCTGTATCTAAAATAAGGCTTTCCTTTAAATTAATTACTTTCAGAAATTATAAAACCTTAACAATGTTTCATTTCTCAAAATATTTTTGAAATGCTTCATTTGAACTTATCTTCAGAACTGGCATATAAGATAAATTTTTCATTGCTTTATTAAGATTTAATTAGTATTTAAGTATCAGCCAAACACTGAACACTGTTAAAAAAAAAAAAAAAAAGGTCCAAAACACAACTACCAATTGAATTACTAATACCAGTCACCAGATGTGGTATCAAATTAACTGTAGCTAAAATTAAATTACAAAGAAGTGGGCTTCTGTTTCCTGTACTATTAATGAATACAAATTCAAGAAAACTCTCATACTATGAAACAAATATATTTAGAGTATCTTTCTAACATGGCAAAAATATAAAGGAAATGCCAGATGCCAAAAATGAAGTGAAAGCAGAAAATCAGAGAGACAAAAAAGTGACCAACAAAGTGGCCAGCAAAATGCAGAACAAACAATCCCTTGTGACCTTGAAATTCCACTTAAATAGCAACACAGAATGCAGAAGGTAAGAAAGAAAGCCTAGTTCCCAATCCAAGACAACAAATTTGAGGTCGCAAAGCTAAGACGTTAAATACGTCAATAGTTAGTTCCTTTTCACTGCTGAGTAGTTTTCTGTGTTACAGATGTACCAGTTTGTTTAGCTGTTTAGCTATTGAAGAGAATTTTGGTTGTTCCCAGTTTTCAGCTTTTACAAGTAAATGAGCTATGATCATTTATGTACAAGTTTTTTTTTTTTGGTAAACATATATTTTCAAGTCTGTGGGATAAGTGTCTAAGGGTATGATAGCTGGGTTGTATGGTAAGTTTAGTTTTTTAAGAAACTACCAAACTGTTTTTCAGAGTGCTGCAATGTAGAATTTTAAATTCACATGAACAATATGAGAGATCCAGTCCCTCTGCACCCTGGGTCAGGACATGGTATTTTCACTAATATTTACTTTAGCTGTTTCCTAATAGTAATGTTAAAAAACTTTGTATGTGCTTATTTGCCATTCATATAGCCTTTTTTGGGAAAATATTTGCCCATATCTTTTGCCTATTTTGTAACTGGACTGTTTAATTTCTTCCTGTTAAGTTTTGAGCATTTTTCTTATATTCAAGCTATGAGACTTTTGTCAGACACATGGTTTTTAAATATTCCTCTCACTCTGTGGCTTGTCTTTTCATCTTCTAAATAGGGTCTTTTGAAGAGCAAAACTTCTTAATTTTAATGAAGTCCAATTTACTGATGTTTTCTTTTATGGATCATGCTTTTGGTATCATGTCTAAAAACTCTTTGCCCAGCTCTAAGACCTGAAGATTTTCTCTATTTCTTTCTGAAAGCTTATAATATTCTATATTTATATGTGTTCCACCTCAAATTAATTTTTGCATAAAGTGTAAAGTGTATATGCAGATTCTTTTTTTACGTAGGAATATCCAATTGCTCCAGCACTGTTTTTTTTTGAAAAGATTATCCTTCTGTTATTGAATTATTTTTGCACATTTGTCAAAAATCAGTTGTTCATACTTGTGTGGGTCAAGGTTCTGTATCTTGCTTGAATCTTATTTGAACAGGCCTCAGCTAACACCACACTGATGGGGCAAGGAGCACGCCATCTAATTACTGACAGTTGGAAGTAGAAATCCAGTCTCAGTTGACAACCTGGTTGGAGAGGGGCACCTTATTACTGCTTGGTGGGGGCAGAACTTCAGGCTACCCAATAGGCATCTGCTGATACCATCATGGCTGGATAATGGAGGGGGACCTCATTGGTGTTCCCCACTTGGCTTCCACTGACATCATGGGGAGGGGGTGGGAAGCTTGTTAGGTATGAGTGATAATCAGATTCCCCATCTCTGCACTTGGCCTCTGAAATTATCTTGCTCAGAAGGGAAAGAGGCATTTCACTGCTGAATGGAGATGAATATCCAGGCTCCCTACGTGGTCTCCAATGACATGGAAAGGAGAGAGTCAGCGGCTCTCAACCTTTCTGGCAGCAGGGACCGGCTTTGTAGAAGATAATTTTTGCATGGATAGGGGGTGGAGGGGGTAGGAGAGTGGAGATGGTTTCAGGATGAAACTGTTCTACCTCAGATCATCAGGCATTAGATTCTCATAAGGAGTGGCAACCTAGATCCCTTGCATGTAGAGTTCACAGTAAGGTTCACGCTTGTATGAGAGTCTAATGCTTCCACTGATCCAACAGGAGGCAGAGCTCAGGCCAAAACACTGGCTCACCCACCTCTCACCTTCTGCTGTGTGACCCAGTTCCTAGCAGGCCACAACAGGTACTGGTCTGCAACCCAGGGGTTGGAGACCTCAGGAGGGAGTCATTATCACTGACTCACTACTTAGTCTTCTCTGGTAACAACCTGATATTAGGAGGAGAGGTGAAGATTGCCTACTTATAGCCAGGTGAGAGTGAAAGTCTAGTTTCCCACTAGGCCTTTACAAATGAGACTGGAATAGGGTTACAATTTTTTCTGTGGTGTTTGCCTGGAGTAGGACAGTTACTGTGTAAACTTTTCTGTCTTGCTAGGCTGGCCTCTTCCCGATTCTTTGGCTAAAATAATGGTTTTATCCAGGGCCTGTATTGTCTGACCTACTGGGGTTTCCCAGTGGGGGACTCCAGGTATCCATGCCAGGATATATGAAGCAAAATGAAAACCCAGAGAGCTTACTATCATGTTGTTCCTTGAGTCCTGGGGTATCCAGCTGGTCTGCTGCCTCCTCTCCACCTTTCAGTGTCTTCTTGTTTTATATTAATTTAGGTTAATAGAGTCACTACCAAAGTCCCCCCAAAAAAGTTTCTGTAGAACTTAAGCTGATTTTAAATTCATTTTGAAGAGTAAAGGACCAAGAAGAGACTCTTGATGAACAAGAAGATGGGAAACTTGTTCTACCAGCAATCAACACTACTAAAATGTAACTAAGACAGCATGATACTAACACATTTACTGAAGGAATAGAAGAGCCTAGAGAAATATCCATGTGTTTATGTACATTTGATTTACAATAAAGATACCTTTGAATAAAGTAAGGAAAAGTTCATGGCAAACATTGGGGAAAAAACTGGGAAACTTAATCCCTGTCTTACATCACATGTAAAAATCAATGCTGACATTGATGTGAAAATCAAAACAGTAAATCAGAAAAATAAAGGGCAAGAACATAGAATGTAGTATAGAATATGTCTAAGTTGCAGTAAGGAATGCATTATACAGAAGACAAAATGTGCTATTAATATACAAAAAATTGGTAAGTTTGGCCACATTAGAATTGAGATGTTATATTCTTCAGAAGACTCCAGTAAGAAGAGTAAAAAGGCACACCACGGAGTAGGAAAATATACCTAATAGAACCAACAAAAGACTCATAGACAGAGTATTTAAGAATTCCTAAGCCAGTAAGAAAAATAGAGACAATTCATTTGTAAAATGGGCAGACTTGAAGAGGCAATTTACTAAAGAATACTAATGGCCAATAACTATGAGAAAGTACTCAATATTGTATTAGCAATCACAGAAACTTAAACTCACAATGATACACCTCAACACACACACAAAAGTAGCTGAAACGAGAAAAACTAACCTACCAAGTATCAATAAAGAGCAGCAAAAATTTTTATAAAATATATTTATCAATCAATCAGCAAGAATTTAGCATATAATTCTTGGTCTGAACTTTATTCTGGTAGTAATTAAAGAGGACCTTTCCTCCAAAGTGCTGGCAAGATCTCAAAAAAAACAGTTTTGAATCATGCTTTAAAAGAATCTTACAGGTTAATTCAAAGCCAACCTAATTTTTTACAACAAAATAAAAATGAACTTTCCTTAATTTTTCACTGATTTATACTAAATAGATAAACATTTGGTGCCTTGATGTATCAGTGGTAGGAATTATTGAATAAGTTGTATTAGAACTTTAATTTTTCAAAATTTAAAATACATTGAGGGGTTAGAAATAAGTAATTTAGAGATTTAGTCAGACTAAATGACTTTATCATTGCAAAGGCTAATATTAAAAGTTTCCTCACTTGGAATATTTCATATACCTGAAAACAATAATAAGCCTATTATCACTTTTTTGCTGAGATATAAATACCTTAAGATTCATATTTACAAGAATACTATTTATTTCCATTTTCATCTATGCAAAAGACTGTTACAAATAAGAATTTGAAAATTATTTAAAAGTGAATATTTTCACTGTATATTTCAAAGAAGACAACTTTTAAGAATTCAAATTAAATCGAAAGTAAAATTTATTTACTTAAAAAGAATAAGACAAAATTTAAAACAGCATACAATTAAGCAAAATTGTGTCAGATACCTTTGGGGTCTTGCCATCTATATTTAAATATGTCTGTACTATTTCTTTTCCTTGTGTTTGGCTATCTTCTGTTGGATCACTTTCTTTCTGGTCTTTTTCACCTTCTGTAGGACTTATTTTCTGGGATGTTTCTACAATAATTGTTCCCAAAGTTTGAGAGGTCTGTGCTTCAGAATCACTGCTTTTAGGAAAAAGTGGGGACATAAAACCCAAGAATAAAAGTTGTTACACGTACTTGTGTTAAGTTCAAGACAAAATAATATTTTAGCATAGATTGTATATAAAGCTGCAAGTTTAATGTGGGCATTTACAGGTTCTCAATGTAAAAGGAAAAATCAGTCTAAATCTATTTTACAAAATTATAGAATCCCATCAAGAAAACAGATTATCTAACATCAAATCCCTACTAACATCATGTCTACAGTATTTCTACCAAGTGTTAACTCAGGAAGCATTTGCTGTAATGCTTCCAGGGTTGGGGCATGCACTACTTTCCCAACAAGGCCACAAAGGTTTAATATTTCCAATAAAGTCTTTCCTTCACCTGAAACAAAATTTCAATCTCTGAATTTTTCACTGATTTATACTAAATAGATAAAGATTTGGTTCCTTGATGTATCAGTAGTAGGAATTATTGAATAAGTTGTATTAGAACTTTAATTTTTCAAAACTTCAATCTCTGAAATTTTGTTTCACCCATTGATTCTAGTTCCATCCCTTACGGCCATTCATCATTCAATAAAATACTTGTTAAGCACCACCTATTGGCCCAGGTACTTTTGTGGGCATAAAGGCTAAGGTAGTAGTGAACAAAGTAGAAAAAAAATCCCTTCCCTCATATGACCTTTATCCTGGTAAGAGTAGAGGGACAGGAAACAAGAAGTAGTAAAATACATAGTATGTTAATAGTGATGTGTTAAAGAGAAAAAAAATAAACAAAGGTAGGAGATAGAAGTGTTGAGGTTGTGTGGAACATACAAGTCCCTTTCCCAAATGAATGAGCTTTTAACTATTTAGACATCATTATATGCTGCTTGAGTCACCATGAAGGATAACATCCCTAACTTGTTCAAATGTTCCTAACATATATGGTCATATGCTTTTGAGATGCCTTATTTCCCTGGTCAGACTTTTTTTTTTTTTTTTTTTTTTTTTTTTTTGATATGGAGTCTCACTCCATCACGCCCAGGCTGGAGTGCAGTGGTGGCGATCTCAGTTCACTGCAACCTCCGCCTCTTGGCCTCAAACAATACTCCTGCCTCAGCCTCCCAAGTAGCTGGGATTACAGGTACCTGCCATCACACCCAGCTAATTTTTTGTATTTTTAGTAGAGACGGGGTTTCACCATGTTGGTCAGGCTGGTCTCAAACTCCTGACCTCAGGTAATCCACCTGCCTTGGCCTCCCAAAGTGCTGGGATTACAGGGGTGAGCTATCACGCCCAGCCTCCCTGGTCAGTTTTGAATGTATTTCAGCTTATCATGATGGATCATCATGTTCAGAATTCAGTTTCATATTCCTGGGACGCTATGAGATGTACTAAGTAAAACTCTTTGTAGATGCAGACTAAAACTGTGTAAGCTTTTCCAGCATGTACATCATACTACAGACTCAAATAAGATTTAACAAAACCACCTAAAGTATTTCTACACAGACAACTATTAAAGCCACATATTTTTCCCATTGTACAGTGCAACTGGTATTTTATAGCCAAGTAAACTATCTGTAGGTGTTTGTGTAACTATCATCCCAGTCTATTGAGATCTTTGGGGATCTTGATTCTATTGTGTGAAGTATTTTGCATCTCTTTCAATGTCATGTTAATCACAATTAGATAAACATGCTTTGATAGAATTCAGATGTTCTGTATTTACTGTTATTATATTTTAAAAGGTTATTGGTTAGTCTGATAAGAATTTCCCTTGAAGAACCCATACTGGCTTTGAGAAATTACTACTTTTTAAAAACATTCACAAACAATTCTTTTATAATGTCCTAGAACCTTATTTAGGATTTATTTCAAAAACACCAACTATAGAATTACCCTTCTTTGTGTTTTCTAATACCACTATTACACTTTCCTGTTTCCTATATTCTCATAGCATTTGGGGTCTCCTTCAAAATACCGATAGCAATTGATCAAATACCTCAAGTTATGTTGATATACTAGAATTCATCATTTCTGAATCAGAATACTCTATTTGCTTACAAGTTCTAGTATAATTTTTTACCTCTTTTTATGTTCTATTCCTTTTTTTTGCCAAAACTTGGCAGAAATTCAATATGTAATGCCCAAAATGGTATAAAAAGTATCACAAAAAGCAGCATATTTAATAATAAGACTATTTAGTAAAAGCTCTCTTATTACTAAATATGCTTAATAAGAGAGGTTTTTACTAAAATAGTCTTATTTAGTAAAAAGTTCTCTTATTAAGAGCTTGTATTATTAATAAAAGCTCTCATTACTAAATATGCTTATTATTAAGAAAGCTTTTTACTAAAATAAGACTATTAATAATAAGAGCTTTTATTAAATAGTCATTACTAAACATCCTGCTTTTTGTGATACTTTTTATGCCATTTTGGGCATTACATATTGAATTTCTGCCAAGTTTTGGCAAAAAAAAGAAATATGCTCATTTAGTAGTGAGAGAGCCCTTGGTGGGGGGAGGGGGCGGCAGGAGGGAGGCATGTCTTAGTGATGGGGCAGAGTGGCTTCCTTCTCTTTATAATTCTTTATTCATTGATTATTCAAAAAACATTTATTGAATGTCTACTACGCCCTATGCATGTGAAAGAACTGATGAACAAATTCTACAAATATCCCTGCCATCATGAAGTTTACAGTCTATCCACTAAGAAAACAATAAGCACAATAATTTTGAAATACGATGTTTTATGCTATAAATTAATAAGTGCCACTGGAAAAAAAATGAGCAAGATAAGAGGAAGGAATCCAAATTATGGAAGGTAAAATGGCGGCAGGTTGAAATTTGAAATAGATTGATCAGTAATAATGAAGCAAGAATTTAGAGGAGAGGGACTTAGTTGTTTAGATATCTGGCTAAACACATTCTAGGCAGAAGACACCATCCAACTAAAATCCCTAAGATAGAAGTTCCTGCTTTTAAGAAGCAACAATCAGTACAGTGTGGGTAGAACACAGTGAATAAGGACTAAAGAGAAGGTTGAAAGCAGAAAGGGTGTTTAGGAAAGTTCTTTTTGTATTCCAGGAAACTGATAATGATAGATATAAGGGTGATGACAAAGTGATTAGAAAAGGCCAACTTCTGGACATTTTTCTAAAGAAATCTGTGAAGATTCCCTGAAAGGGTATATTAATGAGGGACAGAAAGACTGGAATCAAGGACAATATCAAGCTTTTGCTCAGCACAACTGTAAAGATAGAATTATCATTACTGAGAAAGAGTAAGATAGCAGCTGAAATAGGCTTGGCGGGGGTAGGAGTGGGAGGTGGGGAGGTGGATTAGTCAGGGTTTTTCTGGAGAAATAGAACCAACAGGATATATGCACGTATGCATATATTTTCAGGAATTGGTTCATGGGATTATGGAGGCTGCGAAGTCCTAATCTACAGTATGGCCCAGTATAGCCCAGACCTAATGGTGCAGCTTCAGTTCAAATACCAGCAGGTGGAAACCCAGGAAAGCCAATTTTCCAGTTCTAGTGTGAAGTCTGACAGGCTAGACACCCAGGACAGCTGATGGTGCAGATTAAATCTGAAGGCAATTTTCTGGAAAATTCCCTCTTGCTCACAGAGGTCATTCTTTATATTCTATTCAGGCCTTCAACAGACTAAATGAGGTTCATCCCCATTCTGGAGGACAATGTGACATTGTGCTTTATCCAAAGCTCACTGATTTAAATGTTAACCTCATCCCAAAACACACAAGTTGACACATAAAATTAACCAACAGAGGAGGCTACTATCCCTATAACACTCGGTCTCTTTTCAAAGTGTTCTGTGTGGTACTTAGTTCAGTAGAGAAGTTCTGGTTTTTTGGTGTAGACAGTTCATAGAAGAATCCCTTTTTCTGCATTCCAGACATTATAATGGTTCCTTGACATTCACTTGCAAATGGAATCCTACAGTGTCTTCTCTTAGTTTCTGTTGCCATTCTTATATTGTCCTGCTGTGTTTTCCAATCACTGTCTGTTTAGGGACTTAATATTTTTCTTTTCTCAGGACACTAATTTTCTCTCTTCTTGATACAATGCCAATCGCACAGCTGTTGATGGCTGTCCCTATCTGTTCATATTTTGGGTTTGCTACCAATTCGATTGTAGATGCTATCCTTGAGATTTTGGCTATGCCTTCCTATTTGTTTATTTTGATGGGGGATTTGTGAAAATAAAAAATCTGCAGTACTCTTCCCAGCAGTACTAGCTTTTTAAATAGAAAATAGTTGTCAACAGAAATCTCATGGTCTTATGTATCTACGTGTGGTTCTTGTCATGCTTGTCAGAGATTCCACGTACCATCTCTGTCTGCTACAGATAGATTCATAATCTTTAGTTCACTGAGTCATCTGCTCAAGTCATTAATATTTCCTGTCCATAGCATTGCCCATTTTCTATTGGTGTGTCTTTTTATATTACAATTTGTACGTGATCTTTAAATCTTCTGGATATTAGTCCCTTACCTTCTTTATTTGTTGCAAATACCTTCTCCTGGTTAGTCATTTGACTTTTAACTCTTTTTATATAGTCTGTTATTACATAGATGTTTAAAGTTCTATTACCTTTCTTTCATATCTAGCTCTGTATTTTCATGTCTTGCTTAAGTATACTTTCTAGAGATGCTCCAAAGTTATAAACAAGTAATCTTGTAATTTCTTATAATACTTTTAAATTTTTCATTGTTTCACTAAACCTCAAATCTAGGCCAAACACAGTGGTTTGCACCTGTAATCTAAACACTTTCTGAGGCCAAGACAAGAGGATCACTTGAGACCAGAAGTTCAAAACTAGTCTGGGCAATGTAGCAAGACCTCATCTCTACAAAAATATTTTAAAAATTAGCCAGGCATGGTGGCATGTAGTCTCAGCTCCTGTATGCCTGTAGTCTCAGCTCCTCAGGAGACTGAGGTTGAAGGTAGCTTGAGACCAGGAGGTCGCGGATGCAGTGAGCCATGACTGTACCACAGCATTCCAGCCTGGGAAACAGATCATGACTCTATGTCATTAAAAAAATTCTCTATACAGACTTTGCTTTTATGTACTGTACCATATTAGGTAGTCAGACAATGAATATTGGTTAATGATTCAACAAGTGTATTTATTCACTTATTCTTCACAGTCTGCTATGTATATAGTCTGGTCTTCCATCAAAAACTTAACAACATGAAAAGAACTCTATTACTTCATCCTAAGATACTGTGTCAAGAGACTAACTACATGAAAAGTTCTATAGAATCTAGATCTACAGTGACTTAGGAATAAAATGCTAGGAACCCAAAGCAAGATTGCTATTTTGGGAAAGTACAGACAAACCTATTTTTGATCAATTTAGTGGAAAACACAGAAGAATCAGGACTTCGATGAGGATAAAATGAATGCATAGGTCATTTAAAAATAGCAATATTAAAGTTTCCAAGATTAAAAACCTTTTCAATCATAAAACTAATTGTTCCACTAACTCTACTGAAAAAAAATCAGGGTAGAATTAAAATCAGCTTGAGAAACAAATAATTTTAGCTGAAACAAGTTTATGAAGAGATGTTCATGGAACTTTTGTGTGTAGAATCTATAAACAGAAACAAAATGCAGGCCTAAAAAAGACCTGCACTCACAATTTGAAAAATAAATATTTGTTGTGTGAGGCTATACTGTTTCATTGCAGAATTTTTCATATTCTTGACCATAATTGGGAATGAATGACTTAATTAACATATACATTTCACACATATATACAAATACGTTAAGGATGGGGTAAGGCATGCTCTTATAAATACTATTCAACTATGGAAAATAAATATTAATATGGTGATAATCATATAATATAGTGTTTTACATATACTAAATTACATATATACATACTAAGTTCTATGTTTTTCAATATCCAAGTAACTCTTATATTTTAGACCATAAAAATCTATATTTTGGATAGCCAAAGAAAATAATTCCTTATAATAATAGTAAACATACAGTATTGAACATGTTTTAGTTACTATTTTAATGTTCTATTTCTTTCTCACAGTGTATCTATGAATATGGTCCTATCATTATACCTGTTTTATGGGTGACGAAATTGAGGCACAGACAGGTTAAATAGCATGCCTATGGTCACACAGCTAGAGGATGTTAGAGTTAGGATTTGAATGAAAGCAGTTTGGTCACAGATTCCATGTTCCTAATCCCTAAGATACACTCTAAATAATGGGAGGGTTGTGTTGGGGAGAAAAAATAGGTTTATTTTATCCAACTTACGTTCTTGACCAAGACACTGTAAAAAAAGCAGATTAATAAGAGAAAAGCAAATGAAATTATTTAATATAAGTTGTACATGACAAGGGAGCCTTCAATAAAGAAATGAGGACCTGAAGAAATGGTTACATCTGAGGTTTGATGAAAAATAGGAATTCATGGGAAAATGTGGTAAGTCAAGAGTATGAGCTAAGTATAGTAAACTGGGGGACACTTAGCATGGTGTTCATTCAGATTCATCCTGGTGTTCCAAAGACATAAGAATGTTCCTTTCCTCTATTATAAAGAAGCCACCTCTCATATGAAGATCTTACAATCTTAAGGGAGAAGGTCAGAGTTCTTCTAGCAACTGCCATTTTTCAAATTCCTTCAGCTATATTTTGGGAGGAGGATGTCCTGAACCCCATCAGGTGTTATCATCTGTCTACAACAGGTGATAATGTGAATGAATATACTGCTTTATAAAATGGAAGGAAGATGGAAAGGGCTTTAGGACTAAGGCTGAAAACTTTAAAAGGATCAAAATGCCATATTCCTGAAGCAAAAAGAAAAAGAAAAGTCAAAGACCATCAGTTTCTTGTAAAATAATTTTGAATGAGAACAAAATGCACAAGCAGGGAGAGACATGAAGTCAGACAGGCTAAACACATAGAATCACGAAAGTTTATGTTGTGTTTGGGAAATGTGACCAAGCAATTAAAGAAACAACTTAAATAGGAGAAAATGGAATTAGAAAGTATATCTGTAGGGATGAAAACAAATGATTTTCCCTCTACCTTTCTAAGTTCTCATTTGAGATTCCTGTAACAAAAGACAGATTAACAAGGGAAAAACAAGTTTATTAACATGTGTATCACACATATGATACATGGGACTATCTGGAAGTGAGTAACTCAAAGAGGTGGCTTAGAACTCCAGTACTCCAAAACCTAAAATGCAATTTAAAAAAATAATAAAATAATAAAAAAAAGAACTCCAGTCTATATAGCATCTTCAACAAAGAAAATAAATTTTTAAAGAAGTGACAAAGCAAAGGAAAAGGACTTGAGCCCTAAGGGGCAGCAAATTGTAGGAAGGCAAATACGTGGAAAACTCATGGTAGATGAAGACTAGTTGGTAAAATTTGTTACGTAGATTTCTATGGTGCTATCTCCAGGATCATTAGGGTCTCAAGTTGTCTCCAGTGATTAGCTTTTATCCCTTTTTGGCAGAGTGGGAAGAAGGCATGCCTTTGTAAATGTATCCACTGCTTTTAGGGGGAGAGAAGAGAGCTTTTCTTGTATCTGCTTTTTCTGAACTGGCTTCAGTTTGAAATAATCCTTATGCCAAAACTGCATATTTTGGCATGGCATGTTCTGCAACCCTTTATAATCTACTCAATAAATTCTTCCCTCTCTGCTTCTGAAACTATACCTCAAAGAGTTAAAGAAATCAATGATTAACAGAAATTCTTGAGTTTGCAGGATGGCAGATTAAAAAAGAAACAATTTACTAAAACTCCCTCTGCTTATGAGATTAAAAAACCTAGCTGAAATCAGCTGGAACCAACATGGTCGACTGGAGTCTGCACAGAATGAGCTTGCTGACGTCACAGCCTGAAATTCCACTGCATGTTTCATACTATCCCAGAATTGCACATGCAACCTATGAGATAGCATGAAGAGATAACTGCATCTTTGCATCCTCAAGGACTTTGCAGATCTCCCCTTTCCTTCCACCAATCACCTATTAATCTCAGCATCTCCTCTCCCTGCATCACTTTCTGAAAATACTGCTTTGAAGCCAGCCTGGGGAGACAGATTTGAGCTTGACACTCCTGTCTCCTTGTGAGTCAACTTGCGATACAAAGCTTTTCTTTTCTCAAAAACTCAATGTCACAGCATTGACTTCTAGCATAAGGCAAAGAGCCCCTTTTATTTAATAACACTACAAACTTCACTTCTCTCTCTTTAATTTGCTTGGAATATTGGAATTCTGTTTTTCTTCTTGAAAGAATAAACAAAGCCTCCTGATAAAACCCATCACTGAAAAGGCATGCTCTTGTAAATAACTATTCAACTATGAGAAATAAATATGAATAAGGTGATAGTCATACAATATAGTATCATACATATATACACATGAAGTTCTGATTTTTTCAATATCCAAGTAACTCTTATATTTTATGCTATAAAAATCTAAAAGAAAGAATCTTCTGAAGTCCCTAAAGCTCTCTTGCAAGAATTTCTGGCTGTTTGAGAATTCTTTGCAGCTAAGTGACTCTTGAAGGCATTCTGTCAGGCAGGAAATGTACCACTAATCATGACATAAAATTGAGTTTTACTGCTAAATAACATAAATGGCAATCCTATATTTTAAGAGATATTGTATGGTATGTCTCTCAAAATATGTGACCTTCTGCACATGGACTAATGTCAGAGGTATTTGAAACAGAGCAACTCTACCTTGAATAGGGACTGGGTAAAATAAGGCTATGATCTGCCAGGAGGCATTCCCAGTAAGTTAGGCAATGTAAGTCACAGGATAAGATAGGAGGTCAGCACAAGATATAGGTCATAAAGACCTTGCTGATGAAACAGCCTGCAGTAAAGAAGCCAGATAAAACCCACCAAAACCAAGACAGAGATCAGGGTGACCTCTGGTCATTCTCACTGCTAAGCTCCCACCAGTGCCATGGCAGTTTACAAATGCCATGGCAACGTCAGGAAGTTACCCTGTGTGGTCTAAAGAGCGGAGGCATGAATAATCCATCCCTTCTTTAGCATATAGTTAAGAAATAACCATAACGATGGGCAACCAGCAGCCCTCAGGGGTTGCTTTGCCTATGGAGTAGCCATTCTTTTATTCTTTTACTTTCTTAATAAATTTGCTTTCATTTTATTCTACGGGCTTGCCTCAAATTCTCTCTTGTGAGAAATCAAGAACCCTCTCTTGGGGTCTGAATTGGGATCCCTTTCTGGTAACAGTAACATAATAAAATTAAAAGAGTATATTAGTGTATTCCCTGTCGCTTATTTATTCATACATACATATTTGCACATAAATGAATGGCACCACTTTATTATGAATAGTGTGGTAGTACCAAGTGGTTAAGAAAGAATTAGTAGCTAGCACTAGAATTTCCTTGAAGATATAGACAAGTGCTTAGCGCGTGTGAAATAAGTTTTTATCTCTAATTGCAATGAGAGAAGAAAGAATAACCTGGGTAACATGGAAATAAAAATGCAGATCTGGTCCTTTGGGCTTTCCTTTATTATGTTTTTTGAGTTTCTTTAGCTGCCTGAGGACAAGGGGTTTGGGTAGATGATGTTTAAAAACAGTGTTTTTCAAACTTATCTGCACACTGGATTCAAGAGGGAAACTTCAACAGTTGCTTAGGCCTATATCCTACTCCAAGGGTTATAATTTAATTGGTCTGGGGTGCAACCTAACCTTTGGAATTTTTATGAGACCTCCAGGTGCTCTAATATGCAAACAAGTTTGGGAACCACATTTTAAGATAATTTTCAGTTCTATGTCTGTGATTAGAAAAACTACCCAGAGGGATCCCAAATCTAAAACAGAATCACTATTAGGAATTTAAAAACAAAACAAAATAAAAAACTAGGGAAAATCAAAGGACATATATCATTATAAAACAAGGCAGAGTTTTTTAAATTATGGCAAATTGGGCAATTTGTTAGCAATTATGGCAACACTGAACTTCTCTACTGTCTAGATGTAAAAAAGAGGTATTCTATCATTCATTTGTCTCGGTGGTTTTGGTACAGGAAAGGAGTCCTTATCCAGACCCCAAGAGAGGGTTCCTGGATCTCGCACAAGAAAGAATTCAGGGCAAGTCAGCAGTGCAAAGTGAAAGGAAGTTTTTGAAGTAAAGGAATAAAAGAATGGCTACTCCATAAACAGAGTAGCCCCAAGGGCTGCTGATGCCCATTTTTATGGTTATTTCTTGATGATATGCTAAACTAGAGGTAGATAATTCACGCCTCCCCTTTTCAGACCACGTAGGGTAAATTCTTGATGTTGCCATGGTATTTATAAACTGCCATGGCGCTGGTGCGAGTATAGTAGCAAGGACAACCAAAGGTCTCTCTTGTGGCCATCTTGGTTTTGGTGGGTTTTAGCCAGCTCCTTTACTACAACCTGTTTTATCAGCAAGGTCTTTACGACCTGTGTTTTGTACTAACCTTGTATATCATCCTGTGACTTAGAATGCCTTAACTGTCTGGGAATGCAGCCCAGTAGGTTTCAGCCTCATTTTACCCAGCTCCTATTTAAGACAGAGTTGCTTTGGTTCACATGCCTCTGACAGTTTTACTGATATGTTTCAAGTGCATATATGAATGTATAGCCAGGAGTAAGAGAAGGAAGTATTACAGACTTTTAGTATCCTCCTGTTGCTGTTCACTAGGGTTATGTATCTTAAGACTAGGAAGCTGTAGAGCCATAACTTTAAAGAACTAATTTTTAACCACCATTCAATTAAAGTTAGTACAATGACTTTGCATAATACATACATGAAATAATTAGTGAAGATGGTTCTTAATTTAAAGGATGTTAAACAGCTTGTAGACATCTGGTAACAAGCTGAAATGGGTCATTCAAAATTTATCTAACTAAATTAAGGGGGAAAATTGTTTCTCCTCCCAGGCTGGCATGTCACAAGATAACTAAACCGACTTAGTAGGTCTGCCTGGGAATCCTTAGCTGTCAGTGGTGAATATGCAAAGGACCAGCAAATTAAATCAACCTGCCAAACTGTCAATTTCAAGCCTCATGACTGCATGAAAATAGCATCACTGGAAGAAATCAAGCATTGCCTTCTTTTGGATTTCCTGGCACCTATTCAAATACTCATGCAGTTGTGGCTAATTTTGCATGCAAATTTCAGTCAATAAGCTCAGAACAAGACCTCCCAAGATATTTCAAAGGATCTGACAGTATTTTTTCTGAATACCAAATCGACAGTAGTTGAAATTCAATCTCCATTTGCTAGTGCTTTACATATGCACAGTGTCCCCACCACAGAGCTAAGTTAATGAGAGCCTTACCTGCTTTCACTCACATCCTCCCAGCCGTCCTTGTTGAGGTTCTCAAACACATTGCTCATAACCTTGATGGAGTGATTGAGAACAGTGTGGTGGCGACCCACAGAGCAATTTTTCTTGGCGGCTTTAAATTTAACCTTGGTTGTAGTTGTCTTACAATCATATCGTCCAGATCTCACTTCCGTGGTGGCCATCTCAGATTTAGTTTTGTCTGCTGACTGTTGTGATTTCTCCATTGGGCTCATCAGCTCTTCATTGTCATTTCTCAATGCATTAGCTTCTGTCACTTGTCTCCTCAGGGAAGTGACTTCTCTCTCCAGCTCACTGATTTTTACTTGAAGTTCAGTATTTTCTTTTTCTACATCTTTACTCCCCTTTATTATCTGTTCTACCTCTTTTTCTCTGGTCTCTGTATCTTCTTGTTGCTGTTTTAAGCGGGATTTCAGAAAATCATTTTCTTTCATTAATTTTTTATTCCCTTCTTTTAATTTCCTTGACCTTTTCTCAAAAGATTTTAGCCGATTTTCCAACTCAATGACCTAAACAGAAGAGTTTAATTTATTCTTTTAAGAATCTAAAACCATAATCTACTATATTTTATTATCATTTCTAACTTATGAAATAAAAATTACATTTAGCACAAGGACAATATAAATCTAAAGTACTTAATTTCTAGATAATTCTAAAGTGGTGTAGATGAGTACATTCAAAAATGCAATAATACATCTGTTGAATAAAGAACAGATGGTAAAAGAAGGCAAAATTCTATACAAAATAACAGAACTAAGTATGCTAATAAACTGCAGTGTCTTCTGAGATCATAAGTGCCTTGGCTATACATTCTATTCATTGTGGGAAAAAAATTTCAGAGAAAAATAATTTATACAAAAAGTCTAAAAGTAGATACATAAATTGTATTAATAACATTTTCATTCAATATTCAATAATCATGAAAAAGGAATGACAATACAAAGTAATCTACTGAGGTTGCTTTGTTTCTAAATTAGAAAAATGTAATTTTAGTAGTCATAAGGTCCTCAGTTTATGTAATAAAGGAACAGTTTACCAAACAATAAAGACTAACGATTTTAAATTACAATGATTTCAAGATTGCATATAAATTAAAATTTTCCCTTTTATTTCAATAAACAGTGCTCATGTTGTAGGACACAGCATTGGTAACACACACTTTCCTAATCTTAAGGAATTTCCAAATTATTTGGAAAGACAGACATTTTCATACATAAACCTAATAAAGGATATAATCTAAGTTTCATAAGTCTGGGCAATTAATTCTAACTCATGAGTTCAAATATTTCATGGAGGAGTTGACTTAGATTAGGTCTAATTAATAATGAGCACTATTGTTTGTCAAGTACATTTTACTATTTACAAAATAGTTTCATAAACATGATCTCTTCTGGCCATCTCAAAAACATGAGATATGTAGATAGAACCAACAATTTATCTTTTCAGAATAGGAAAGAGAGGTTCTGAAAACTTAAATTTCACAGAGGTAAACCTTTCCTGGATTGAACTGGGATTTTGTGCCCCTCCCACTATGCAACAAGCCATAGGAGAAAGAATAATTACTCAGACATGTATGAAAAATGAACAAAGATTTGGAGTCAAGAAAAAACTGGAGACAAGCAAAATGGAGACAAAAAATCTAAATGACTGGAAAAGAATATGAACTCATTTTTACTTTTAAAGCAAAATTCTTCAAAGAGAAACATGTTTGATATACTGACAACTCCAGTGGTCTGAATACTTGTGTCCCTCATAAAATTCATATGTTGAAACCTGATCACAGTGTGATGTTACCATAGGGTGGGCCTTTGGAAGGTGACTGGATCATGAGGGTGGGGCCCTCATGAATGGAACTAGTGCTGTTATAAAAATCCCCAGAAAGCTAGTTAGCTCCTTAGACCATGTGAGGACACAGCAAGAAGTCACCATCTATAAACCAGAAAGAGAGTCCTCATAAGACACTGAATCTTAGGCACCTGGATCCTGGACAACAAATTTCTATTATTTATAATCCTCTAAGTTTTAGTATTTTTTATAGCTGACTGAAGAGATGAAGACAACAACCTCTGATTCAAAATAATAATATTCCAGAAGTATACAAAATAAAACACACAAATTCTTTTTGGTGGCAGGCGGGGGATGGAGTCTTCCTCTGTGGTCCAGGTTAAAGTGCAGTGGCACAATCTTGGCTCATTGCAACCTCCACCTCCTGGGTTCAAGTGATTCTTCTGCCTCAGCCTCCCAAGTATCTGGGACTACAGGCACATTCCATCTGGCTAATTTTTGTATTTTTAGTAGAGGCAGGCTTTCACCATGTTGGCCAGGCAGGTCTCAAACTCCTGACCTTGTGATCTGCCTGCCTCGACCTCCCAAAGTGCTGGGATTACAGGCGTGAGCCACCTCGCCCAGCCAAAACACATATATTCTTAACACTTTCCAGTTTACTAAACTTTATTTATAATGGTGAAGAAGTAAGCTGTTTCCTAAACATGAGTTTCAGTCATGTCTGATTTACATATCCTTCTGTATTACCTTTTTGTTTTACACGTTCAACCTCTTTTATTTAAATCAGCATGCATTTCCTAAGTGACTAGGCTATCCTGGGGCTTGGGAATTTCTCAGTACAGTATGAGGAATATCACCTAATTTTAATCACTTCTATTCCATGGTATGATATATTAACCTACTATTGGACTTATGTCCTTATAGGACCTACTCATGACATGGAATAAAAGTATCTGAAAAATTTTGTACCAGACTATTGTAGACTTCTGTATATTTTTGTGAAAGAGATTGTATTTTTCCTTCTCAATGTAAGCTCTTATTGGGGAGCTGATTAATGTGACAAAAAATACAGTGTTCAATAAAAAAAAATATGGCAGAGTATTTTTTATTTTTTCCTAATCACTCTACCTCTAAATTTTATTGAAGGATTTTTAATCACCACCCAAATCAGTATACTTCTCATAAATATATTTTAAAATACTTTTGCATGTTAGATTCCAAAAAGGAGTAAGTAAAATATACTCTATTTTTTAAATACATATTTGGTACAAGTAAGCAAGTACACTTTCTTTAAGTCAGGGTCTCAAATTGCCAAGGCTGAAGTGCAGGAGCCCAATCATGGTTCACTCCAGCCTTGATCTCCCGGGCTCAAGTGATCATCTCACCTCAGCCTCCCAAGTAGCTGGGACCAGAGTCATGCACCAACACACCTGGCTAATTTTTTTATTTTTTGTGGAGACGGAGTCTCACTGTGTTGCCTTGACTGGTCCACACTTTTTTTTTCAAAAAAGTGACTTTGGTGATACAAAAATATTAATAAAAAGCAGTGTGTTTTAGGGGAAACAGAATTTTGAATTAGGTCTATATCTCACTTCCAACTCTACTCGCTTTATCTGGTAAAATATTTAAAGTATTTTACCTTTACTTTCCTCATCTGTGAAATGAGGATAGTAATACCTGCACCTTGCAGTTTTGTTGGGAGTATTAAATGTGATCATAAACCATAATTCCTGAAGAAAACAATTTATTACCATTATCCTTATTACTGTTTCTATTATCATTAATCTTAACACCTACCTAATAAAATTGCTGTAACTAAAATATAATTACTTGTGCTGAATATTCCAAAGTAGCCATTAAATCAACTTTATATTTCAATTAAACTAGAATATGTTATAAACAAATACAACAAATAAACATCTTAAATTTGAGATTCCGATTCTGGAAATTAGCATTATATATATTTTTTTTACTAAAATCCAATTAAGTTTGGGGAAAACTCTTTAAAATTTTACTAGTTTGGTGCTCAGAACACAACACATCAAAGTATGGCACTTTGGTTTGCCAAGTACCTTGAATTGAAGGTCACTGGAAGTGCCTCAGAAGCAAGATCTCCTGCCCTCCTGTCACCCACCCCTTTTTCTCCCCCGAAGTCAGTCAAATCAACATAATTCCTCTTCCCTAAAGCAGGTCATACAAACTAAAACTCCTCTCCCCAAAAGCAAGGCTTAAAACCAAGAAAAGTCATTTTCTCCCTTCTTGGTTCTCCCTTGAAGACTTTCATTCCAGAGGGGTCTGGTCCCATACCCGGGAAGGAAGGAAGTCTACACAGAGGGCAAGAAGAATCTGAGCAGACAGGCCTTGCTGGGCTCACATCTCCTCAGTCCATTACCATAGATCATACCCATTTGTGCAAACACATTTCTACATGGCTATCCTTTATTTATGGGACCTCAGCATATAAACAGACGGTTTTCTCTGGGTCTTTGTTTTTGAAGCCTCCTGTGGCACATAAAACTTTGATTAAATAAATGTTATGTTTTTCTCATATTAACCTGCCTTTTATTATAGGAGTGTCAACTGTGGCCCTTATGATGGGCGAGGAAAGATACCACACCTTTCCACCCCTATATACACACCAATTGAAGATGTCTATGGTTTTAAGGTCTCTTAACTGCCTAATGTGCATCTATGTTTGATAATGAGAAATGGTCAAAATTATTTAAGTTTAAATTGGAGGACAAATAACAAAACAGAGACACTACTTCTAAATATTTTGAAAGGGAAAATCCATAGCACTTATTAAAGTGTTATTCAAGATATACGCTCAAAAACTGTTAAACTGATTTTAATCCTTCAAAAATAGAAAAGTAAATTTTAATACATATTTGAGAATGAAAGTCTGGGGAACTGATAAAGGTGTTCAATTTATGGGTTATAATTCAGCTCAGGCCCATGTTTTCTTACAGTTCTGAACATTTTAAATACTATACCAAATAGATGGCTCTTTTTAGGCCAGGTGCAGTAGCTCACGTCTGTAATCCCAGCACTTTGGGAGGCTGAGGTGGGAGGATCACTTGTACCCAGGAGTTAGAGACCAGCCTTGCCAACATGATGAAACCCCACCTCTACAAAAAACACAAAAATTAGCCAGGCATGGTGGTGCACACCTATAGTCCCAGTTACTCAGGAGGCTGAGGCAAGAGAATAGCTTAAACCCAGCAGGTGGAGGTTGCAGTGAGCCCATCGCACTCCAGACTGGATGACAGAGCAAGATTCTGTCTGGGGGGAAAAAAAGCAGGCTCTTTTCAAAACAGAAATAAAACACCTGGCATTATCAAGCTATGAAGCACGTATATTAACTTGCTAGGGTTGCGATAACAAAGTATAACAGAGTAGGTGACTTAAACAACAGAAATTTATTTTCTCACATTCCTGAAGTCTAGAAGTCCAAGATCAAGGTGTCAGCAGGGTTGGTTTCTTCTGAAGCCTCTCTCCTTGGCTTGTAAATGGCTATCTTTTCCCTGTGTCTTCACATGGACTTCCCTCTGTATTTGTCTGTATTCTAATTTCCTTTTTTTAAGTAAAGACACTGGTCATGTTGCATTAGGGCTCACCCTAATAGCCTTATTTTAACTTAATTACCTCTTTAAGGACCCTGTCTCCAAATATAGTCACATTCTGTGATAATATAGATTAGGACTCTTAATATACATATAAATTTGGGGGCTATAACACAATTCTGCCAATAACAATGTGAAATGTTAATATATTATTTTAAAAATAATCTGTTCATATGTTTCATTTCTACTGTATACAACTACTGTTTTCATCTTAATATTATTTTTAAAATTAATTTTGAGTTTCACATAAAAGTTTTAAAATAAGGAAATTCAACCATGAGGAATTAACTTGTGATTGATAAAATTACATTAGGTAAATATAAAAAATAGTATACAAATTTGACATACGTCCAATGAAAATATATTGGTTGTCAGGTCTTAAAACAGATGTCTGGATCTACTATTGTGGTATTCATTTATGGCAGATGGAATGAAATAATGGCTTACTTTTGGGTTTCTACCCTAAGGCAAGAAATAGTAGTTACTTATCCATAGATACAAAAATTATACAAAACTAGGCAAATAAAAATATTTTTCTGAAAAAAAAGATGCTAGGTTAGTGTGAACTGTATGACATCCTAGCTGGTAGTGCATAGATTAATTCAGTTAGTCATTTACCTAAAAACATATTAATGTAAGCATTTCTAGTTCTGTGTTATTACATTAACTTTATATGTGTCATTCAGTAATAATGAGATGACAGCCTTTGTTACCTGACCGTATGGCAAGTGTTAGAAGTATGAACAATCACATCATCTGCTATAAATCACTAGATTTCCTACAAGTCAATTCAGAGATGCAACAAAATATAAGTAATTATGTTAATATTTTTGTTTATATATTTGCACATTTTCAGCTTTATCTAATTATAAAATCAGTCTAATGTAGCCAACTGACAATCACTTATAAGAACAAGCAATTTAAAGATTATTTTCTGTATAACATAACAAAGTATTACTAATTAGATCCACTTAATTGAACTTGATAACAATGTATTTGTAAAAATATGAATTAAGTATAAAATTATAAAGATAAACGTTAATATTTTAAAATAGTATTTTACTGTTAATGATAGACATGTTATAACATGACTATAGGGTTTACATGGATGGCCTTATTGGAACATAAAATGTTGTACTAAATCATATAGGTATAAATTTTTATCTCAAATGAGATGAGTCACGTATTTTTTCAAGTTTAACATTAAAACTATAAATATATTACCATTTTACTGTGATAAAGTTGTAACTCTCCTCAGTGTTTTAGTTCAAATATTATAAATCTCTGTATTTGTGGAAGTATAGCACAGTCTTATTAAAATATATTTTAAACTTAAACTGCTAAGTTATAACTAACAAGCACATACAGCCTACATTTCCATAGTTTCTATTTTTTTCATTCTCTCCATTTCACCTTTTGAAAATAATTTTAATCTATGTCAATGGAAGCACAAGTGTTTATACATTTATTTCACTAACATTGATTTTTTTTTAACCCCATTTTGGCAAGCCAATGATTTTGAATTATGGATCTGAATTAAGGATTCACACAAGGTTTACATTCATAAGCTGTTGCTTTAAAATATAATCCTTTATGTTAAAATTCAGATTTAACTTGCTCAGCTCAATATCTTAAAGATTAGACTACCTTCTGTAATGTCTGCTCCAACATTTCTTTTCCATTCTTCTCTGGAGTACTTTTCTTGACCTCATCATCTTCACCAGATCTAAAGAGCTGTTCTGGTAGAGAATAAATAATATATTATGGTACCAAGTGTACTGCTAAAATACTGTCCTGTCATTTAAAAAAAAAAAAGGGTTCTATGGTATTTCAATTATGAATAATCTAGGCTATTTTCTTGTCAAGTGTTTGGCCAGTAACTAAACAATGACCCCTTTCAAGATTTTTAGCCACATAATTATGTATCTTTGTAGTGTCACTTTTTTTTTTTTTTAAATGTAAGATTTTTCAAAAGTACAATAGATCTGCGGGTTAACAATGCCACACTTTTATTCCTATTTTCATTCTTTTGTAGACTATTCCCCCTTTGCCTTAAAAGCAGAATTCATTGCTTTTAAGCAATGAATTTTTATCTACACAGTCACTACTAGTTTTGTTCTCTGGATCTTGTTCCCTGCCAGGAGGATCACAGTGATTGCTGAACAAAGCAAACAGTAACAGAATTAGGGTGGATTGAACTCGTAACACCCCCTACCACAACCTTTTTTTCAAGTGAAAGATCATGCACTGGGCAAGGTAAACCATAAAAATCACTCTTCTAGAAACACCGTGACTTCGTAACAAATAGAAAGCTAGGTATATGGGTGAGGTTATATCTACAAATCATTCCTACAATAGCTATACATTTGACTACCAAAACCTTTTCAACCAAGCCAAAAACCTACAAGTAACTTAACAATCTTAAAGAAAAAACAAAATCATAAAACTTCAGTTAATATTAAAAACAAAATATATCAAATCCTATACATAACTTTTTTCTTATCAGATAAATTACTATGACAAATTTTACTAACATTTTCTTATTGAATTACTTTTGGAATATAACTTATCTTAAGGAATAAAAAGGGACAAAAAAGAATACATAAAGCTAAAAAGATACATATCTGTGTTAGCCTGAGATGATTTTGCTTTAAAATATGCTTGGCTGCTGTAGGTCAGTGTAAAACTTTGATTTCTCAACAAAGGAAAAAGAAAACAATATTATTCTCTGTAGAGCAGAAATCCTCCTGGTATAAACAGTGACTAACAAGTTTGTTAGAGTGAATTAGGCATTTCTTTTGTCTTTGAAAAATGACATGCCCAATTAAAACTTCTGTACTTATGAAATAAATAGAACACTATCCTAAGGATAATAAAAGCTAGGATAGGTAGAATTTGCCACCTGGGGAATAAGTACCTTTACCTTGATAATAATCTATCAGTTCCCCAAGTTTCTTCTTCTAGTCCCCTAACACCATGGTGTTGAATTCATTTACAAAAATCTTTCAGCAATATAGAAATAATATGCAAATACAATTCATCTTTTCTCATCATTTAAATATCTACTATACTTCTGAGTGAAATATTTAATCTTAAAAATAAGATAACATTTCTATGTTCAAAAAGTATGGGATGTCAACAATAGCTAAATAATTCCAATAAAGTAAGTGGTGAAGACTGATTTAAAAATGAATTTGTCTGCTGTTTGTTTGCTCCTGGATGTGTGCAAGGTCCACAGGTGGAACGGCTAACCATGTTCAGCTGTGCTTATCTGCTCAAGTTTGTCTCTCCCCTTCACAGGTTTATACAAAATGCTCAAGAAACTAAGCCCATGCCATGAAAAGAAAGGGGGACTCAATTCTCTGCCCTTGATTCTCTTTCTCTTCAAGGATTTCAGGATTTGTGAAATAAACCAAGAAGACCTAGTCAGAATACATACTTCTATTTCTTTCCTATGGTAGATGTGTGAGCATATGCTTCACTTTACTGGAGATTTATTTTTAATATTTTAGTTTTACATGACTTTCTCTTACTAGTATAAACATTCATTCTAATTTACATTCTTTCTCAGGAGTTTCTTCTCTCCATTTTTTCTTTTTCTTATTAACTTTTCATTTTGCTTATTCATAGTACTTAAGCTTATTATATTCTATTTTCTTTCTTTTTGAGATGGAGTTTTGCTCTTATTGCCCAGGCTGGAGTGCAATGGCACGACCTCAGCTCACCACAACCTCCACCTCCTGGGTTCAAGTGATTCTCCTGCCTCAGCCTCCCGAGTAGCGGGGATTACAGGCATGCGCCACCATGCCTGGCTCATTTTTTTTATTTTTAGTAGAGACGGGGTTTCTCCATGTTGGTCAGGCTGGTCTCAAATTCCTGACATTGTGATCCACCGGCCTCGGCCTCCCATAGTGCTGGGATTACAGGCGTGAGCCACCGCACCTGGTATATTCTATTTTCTATAATTTTTCTTTTAATCCTCTTAAATAATATAAATTTTTCTGCAATCTTTTACTTTGTATTCTCCTTTTAGATTTTTTATTTTAATTATTTTAACAAATTATTTTAAAAATCTATTATGAGTATTTTTTTCCTGATCTTAATATGAAGCTTTGCACACAAACTTTCCTAAAAGTCTGTTTGTGATTATATCAATTTAAGAGATTAAGAAAAGTTATCAACTTTTTGTATAGACAATTTCCTAAAGAATATTGCTATTTTTATTTCACTTTTAGGGAAAGAAAATGAGAATCATAGTGGGTACGTTTTATTTCAGAAGGTACTTGTGATACACTAAGAAATATATATAGTCATTCCTGTTCCAGGAACCTTCCTGGGATACCGAAATCCAACCATGCTCAAGTCCCTGAGGTAGCACAGTGTAGTATTTGATATAACCTATGCACATCCTCCTGTATAATCTCTATATTACTTATAATAACTAATACAATGTAAATTCGATGTAAATAGTTGCATACTATATTGTTTACGAAATAATTTAACGATATAAAAGGGCTGTACATGTTCAGTACAGATGCAATTTTTTTTTTAATATTTTTGATCTGCAAATGGTTAAAACCAGGGATGTGGAATCCATGGATACAGTGGGCCCACTGTATTTGGTTTTTGTCCCCAATTCCTGACACACAGTTTCTAAAACCCTTGGAATTTATTGAGTAATAGGAGCATCCTTCGTTATTACAAGCAAAGCATAACAAGCCCCTTTCAACCATACCAGTGTTTATGCTTAATAAGATGATTCTCCGTGAGTCTCTAGATAGGTTCAAGATAAGGACTGGCTGCAAGAGGAGGTAATCATGTGACTAGATGGTTTTTAACATCCAGCCCCACCAACAGGCCTCTGCAGAGGGAAGAGGAAATGGAGATTGAATTCAATCACCAGTGGCCAATGATTGAATCAATGATGCCTACTTAATGAAAGCTCCACAAAAATTACGGAGTTTGGAGACATTCCAAGTTGGTAAAGACTTTGAGATGCTGAAGGTGGCACACTCAGAAAGGACAAGAAAACTTCCTGTTCCTTCCTCCATACCATGAACTACGCAACTCTTCTATTCGGCTGTTTCTGAGTTGTATCCTTTAAAACAAACCTGTAATGGTAAATAGAAAACTTTTCTGAGCCATTCTAGCAAATTACCAAATCTGAGGAAGGGCTCCTGGGAACCCCCAATTTATAGTCAGTTGGTCAGAAATACAGGTGGAAACCTGGGACTTGTGACTGGCATCTATTGTTGCTGAAAAGTTTTTGGCTTTATTGGAGAAAACCTGAATATGCCTCAAAGGATTTCCCTTTTGTTCCCAATATGTTCCCTTGATTTGCCTCTAACTTAAAGTAGGATGACCATTTCCAAATGCTTGATTTTTTGGTCATGTTCTTCTTGGTATGCATCCAACACAATCTATACTAAACAGTAAGTAAACTTGAGACACTTGCCAGAAATCTTGAACTTAAATTGTATGCTGCCCGACTATTATGAAAGTCTGTGTTATTTTTTAAGTAACATTTAATAAGGACAATCTGACACTTGCAATCCATTTACTCCATTCTGGCATCTAAAATGGGGCAGTCTTGCGGAACTGAGTCCTTAATCTGTAGGGTCTGCACTAATTCTAAGTAGTTAGAATTGAACTGAATTGCCCAATTGGAGTTTGGGGAAGCAAAGAGTTGGTTGTTGGGTAGAAGAAAAATATGCATATAATTGGTTTCAGAAGTATTGTGAGTAAAAATAACTCTGAATGCTGTTTCAGACAAGTGAATTGCGGATGAATAGGCAACAATCAGCAAGACACGACATTAAAAAGTTTTTGGTTTTTGTGTTAATTAAACATTGTTGCCTTAGGCGACACAAAGTCAGATCAGCCAACTATAATTAAAACCCATCTCCTCTGAGAAGTAACCATAGGCCAATGAAAACTGAAGTCGCATTTCCGATTAATGAAATGGCAAGAAATAAATCTTGTTTCTGATGTGTAAGACAGAATTTCAATCATTTGATATGACTGTTAGTCTTAGCACTTCTTTCTGGAGACCTAGACCATCCCCTTTGACTTTAACTGGGTAGGAGGCTTAGGAAGAATCTATTAAATCAGTAAAAGTTGAAAGACAAGTAGCCCATTTTTGTTACCAGCCACAGATATTCTAAAAAGGAAGTTGCCAGAACAATGTAAGTACCTTTTTCTAGGAAGAGAGGTAGAAAAACAGAAGGATAAGTAGAGTTTGTTTGTTTCATTTTATTCATTGTAAACTATGCCCAATAAACAGGCTTCCTTGCCTTAAAAATGAAATGTCTTTAAGCTGGGGACTTGATGGACTTAATCCCATTAGCTCACATGAATGAAGTATGGGGATTTGAACATGGTCTCTTTAATTCCTCTAGCTAGCTTGGAAGCCACGTGTAACAACCTTTTATGATTTTACGCTATTCCTTAAGCACATACTTTTTAAATATTTTAGACTGTTTATTTTCTACTTCCAAGTGCTTTATTATATTTTAATTTCTGTTTTTATATTAAATGAATTTGCTTTATTGAGTTTAAGACTGGAATCGTGCTTCTGATTTCATATAAATTTCATGTTACACATTAGTTTTTACAATTAAATTTCGTTTCAATTTACTTTAATATTTCTCTATATTCCTAATATTATTCCTTTGGTTTGTTTAAACAATAATTTTTAATCTTAAAATTTCTATTTTTTTTTTTAGACAACCTGTTCTATCACCCAAGCTGGAGTGCAGTGGCGTGATCTCAGCTCACCATAACCTTCACCTCCAGAGCTCAAGTAATCCTCCAGCCTAATTGCCCCAAGTAGCTGGGACTACAGCTGCATGCTGCCATACCCAAGTTTTTTGTTTGTTTGTTTGTGTTTTCTTGGTAGAGACAGGATTGCCCAGGCTGGTCTTCAATTCCTGTATTCAAACAATTCACCTGCATGTTATATATATATGTATATATACGTATATATATTATATACATTATATGAATATATAATATATATGTATATATACACACATATACATTATACAATATACATATGTGTATATATAAAATATACATTATATATGTGTGTATACATACACACACGCACACACACATACACTAACATACACAGGAAGGTACAAAAAAAGAACAGAAAACGGCTTTAGATAGGAGGTCACATAGATCAGTAGGTCTTTTCTACACGGAACTGACAAGAAAAGAAAGGAATACAGTACTGTGCACACTGGTCCAGAGATATTAAATGCTAAAGCACATTTGGGGTTTTATTTTGCTGATTTTTCAGTTTTGGGGAGGAAAAAATAATGCTAAATGTATGAAAAAATAAGGCTAATGAGGTTGGCAAGGGCTATTTTTCAGTGGGATAAAGAAATTCAGGCTTTATTCTGTTATTAGCAGGAAGTCACTAAATAATTGAGTAATATAAGATCAGAAATATTAACATACCAAGAGTAGGGCTGGAAGGAATATCCTTATGCTAGATTGGATAGCAATTATAATTAGTATAAAACGAAACTGCAGTCTGACCTTCCTTTCTTTATAAAACATATTGCATGGGTTTAGAATAATTTTTGTTTATTCTCCTTAAATGTTTAGGTACTAGGTATATGCTCAATAGATTAATGACTTTGCATTAAATTATGGCCACAAAGAATTAGTTACTATTAATCATTTCAAGAAGTAACTATTTTAACATTTTTATTGTTGTTGAAAAGTTTTTGACTTTATTGGAGAAAACCTGAATATGTCTCAAAGGATTTCCCTTTTGTTCCCAATATGTTCCCTTGATTTGCCTCTAAGTTAAAGTAGGATGACCATTTCCAAATGCTTGATTTTTTGGTCATGTTCTTCTTGGTATGCATCCAACACAATCTATTCTTAATAGTAAGTAAATTTGAGACACTTGCCAGAAATCTTGAACTTAAATTGTATGCTGCCTGACTATTATGAAAGCCTGTGATATTTTTTAAGTAACATTTAATAAGGACAATCTGCAATCCATTTACTCCATTCTAGATGCTTTATTTCTGGATTTGGTCAGACTATCTAGAAAGTCATATAATCATAACATATGCTAACAGCTCCAGCATACTTTTGCTCACTGGCTTATGATTTTATATCATACTGTGGTAGACTATTACTCAGCAAATGGTTAGTCCTCTCATGGATACCTTCATAGATAGAATACAGATCCCCACTCCACTAATATTGAGTTTAGCCATGTGATTTGCTTGGATTAGGGAAACATGAATATAAATGACAGCATACTTGTTATGAGCCTGGAACTTAAGAAATGGTATGCTTATGATCACCCCTTGGAAATTCCAACATCCGCCTCGAAAAGAACATGTTCAGGTAGTCACTGCTCCTTCAGCCTGGCCTGGGATTAAGAAATATGAAGCAGACCTAAATCCAATATTGCCTCAAGGTGAAGCACTCCAGCTAACCAACAGACCTGCAGACTACAGCATAGTTATCACAGCTGATAGACTCATGAGCAAGAAATAAATGTTTATTACTGCATGCTATTGAGATTTTGTGATTTTGTGGTTGATTATTCTGTAGGAAAAACTGATGGGATACAGAAATTGGTAATTATAAGTGGGGTACTGCTATGATAAAAAACTAAATTATGTGGCATTGATTCGGGGACTGGGTGGCGGGTAGCAAAATATGTTACAGGATGCTGAGAAAATAGTGACCCATGTTATGTAGTTACAGAACACTTGGAAAACTGCCACATGGCATAACCTGGAAGGCAAAAAAATGTACCTAATAAATTTTACACTGAGTGAGGAAGCATATAATGCTGATAGTATGACTTTGGTTATTGCTGGCTGCATTTGACTAGCTACTCTAAGAAAGATCCAAGCTCAGAAAGGCAATGACCATTGATACATGGGAAGTGTGTAAGTTCCAGTAGTTTTAGAGTTGGAAAATGGAATTGTCACCATATCAAAGGAGTGGACACTGAATCACTGGCAGCATAAAGGCCAAATCTCAGATGCTGACATTAAAACATGGCTGTCAAATCTGTTGCTAATAATTTCTCAAAGGAATAATGCAAGGCCTAGTAGATTCTGGGTAAAGGCCTAAAAATATTCCCCCAATCCTCCATAGAAACTAATACTGACAATGAATTGTTGTTGGCTTTATTTAATAAGGAGACTTGCTTTAGCCAAAGAAATCTCAGGTGGAAGTTACAATGTGCCAGTTCCAAACATAGACAAAAGAAACTCTCCATGTTTACATTTGTTTCTGCCGTGTTCAAGAATCAGACACATAGAAGAGAAGTGGACTTGACTTGCAGCCTAAAACTGAGCTCGGCCAGAAAACCTGCAGTAGTAAGAGCTCCTTCAGCCAACACACAGACCCATATGCAATAAATAAATATGCTTGCCATTGTTTATAAATTAGTTTTCCCATTTGCTTGTTTCTTGCATTGTCTAATACACAAGCCCTCAACTTTCAATAACAAACACAATAGGAAATGGTTTTGTGAACATACTCATGTACCTGTAACTCAGTAAAGACTGAAGAACGTAGCTCCTGATCAAACCTTACATGTGATTTTTCAGGCTTGATCATAGGTAATTCCAAAGGTTCTACCTGGTACTCCTCACAAGGGAATGCTGCCCTCCCTAACCAGACTTGTTGTACAGTCAATGGACTTCAGTCTCTGAAGGGAGTTACACTCAAGGTTTAGGGTTCCCCTGGTCAAGGACACTAGCTTCCCTGGCCAATCACACTCTTAAGCATATCTGTATCTCTACCATAGATGTCTCAATATGGACGCCTTTTTATAGGGTGCCTTTGGCTGAGGCTTGCTTAGGTGTCTCTGCAGAAACCTCCTTAGGAGACTGGGAGGAGACAGTAAACTTGAAAGATCCTTGTCCTCATTCTGACTTTATACTTTTCCTCTCTCAACCATCCTCCCACAACCGTCCCCCATGCCTCAAGTCTATCAAATGGCAAGAATCTTTTGTTTGAGGATCCACTAGCCATGAGACAACCCTCATTTCTATGTTGATCACTGGACCAATGGGGGAAAATAAAATATGGGGAGCTGGCACTCTCTCCACTTTAGCCTCTTGCTTAAACTATCTCAGTAATTAATTAAAGGTGGCTGTAACTTTCATTTTGGTTTGTTGTCTTAGAGCAGCTATTCCTACACCTGGCATTTCAGCTCTCTGGTTGAGCTAAGCTCTTAACAAAGGTATTGTGGGACTATATTCAAGAGTTATTACACTATGAATTGCAATTTTCAGTAAGGAGAAATTTAGCATGGTAGGGACTTAAGGTATTCATTTGGAAAGCCTAGGGGAGACTGAACTCATTTGAGAAAAAAGGCAATGAGGCTTTTTTTTTTTGGATGACATGCTTAACTTTTAAGATACCTGTAAAAACAGCCAGAAGGAAACAGGTATCAGAAAATAGGAAATATACATTTGGAATATGGAAAGAGGTTACTATTCCTTTAGATTTGAGATTTAATCCAGGGAAAACATGTTCCATTAAAAAAAAAAAAAAAGTAAGTCAGAGGGACCAGATTTTCCCTTCTATATGGAGCAACTGAAAAACAGACAAAATGTATCAAAAATATTTTTTAGATACTAGGCACCAGACAATGTCATCCCTAAGAGAGGGCAACAAATAAAATGAGTTCTATAATTACCCTAGCTTACTGCTTACAGAGAGCTTCCAAGCTACAGCACAGAAACAGGAAACCTAAATGGAGTCCAGTAATATTCCAAAATTAAGGAGACACACCCTGGATTACAGGGAGACCAATGGAGCTAGAGTTTGCAGGGCAAAGTGTCATAGAGGAGAGATCTACCCAGATATAGGGGGAGCTCTGAAGATCTACAGAGCTGAAGACCTCGTGCATGCACATAAGGAAACTACCCAGGTTTAAGAGAAAAAAAAAAAAACCATCCAAACGGATTGGAGAAAACTTGAAGGAAACAATCTGCAAAGCTCATACAGGTGCAATAGTAGTTCAAGCTCTGACTAGCTGAGGGAAAAAAGGGGGATATATTATATAATGATGAACAAACTAAGAATGAGAGCAGAATTCCTATCAGAAACAATCCACACTAGAAGACAGTGGAGTAATTAACTACTAAGGAAAAAAAATCTGTCAAGGTAGCATTCTATATTTATTGAAAATATCTTTCAAAAATGAAGCAAAAATACAGATATTTTTCAGGTGTACAACAGCCAAAAGAATTCACTACCAGCAGATGTGCACTCTAAGAAATATTAAAGGAAGTCCTTCAGGTAAAAAGGGATAATACCAGATGGAAATATGGATCTACAGAAAGGAATGAAGAGCGGCAGAAATGGTTCTCAGCAAAAAAACACTGAGAACTACCAGCTCTGGTTAGATCCAACACTCTCTGCAAAAGCCAGACAACAATTTGAAACCCTGGGTCACCCCTTCTAGAATAGAAAACACTCAGTAGTTGGTGGAGCAAAGTGTACCTTTAACAAAATACAGATTTAGAATCCGAACTGAAAAGAAAAAGCCACAAAGGAAGAAAAGAACTTGCCAAAAACCTGAATTGAATATAATACAAGTTCAGAAAACAGGTAATAAAACACCTCCCCCCCAAAAATAAGAATTTGAAGAACTGAGGCAATAAATTGAGAACAACAACAAAGAACATTACTACAAATTAAACAGAAATGTAAGAAAGGAAAACAAAAGAAGGCCGGGGGCAGTGGCTCATGCATTTAATCCCAGCACTTTGGGAGGCAGGCGGTTCAGGAGTCAGGAGATCGAGCCCATCCTGGCCAGGAGGGTGAAACCCGCCTCTACCAAAAAAATACAAAAACTAGCTGGGTATGGTGGCACATGCCTGTAATCCCAGCTACTAGGAAGGCTGAGGCAGGAGAATTACTTGAACCAGGGAGTTGCAGATTGCAGTGAGCCGAGATTGCACCACTGCACTCCAGCCTGGCAACAGAGTGAAATTCCATCTCAGAAAAAAAAAAAAAAAAAAAAAAAGAGAACAAAAGAAAGATTATACATGGTTAAAAATTGAGTTACTGATGAAGGAAAGTCTTGAGATAAAGTGAATGCAGAAGAAAAAGACAAAAGATTAAAGAATCGTAAAAAAAATAGATATGAAGACCAGACAAAAAACAATCTAGCATAAAGACAACTTCTTTGAATTACAGTATAAAAAGTGGATTAGAAAAGTATGCAAAAATAAATGCAAAAGAGAAATCCTTGGAACAAAGTAGTATTTTAATTGACAAATAATAAATGCACAGATATTTTAGGAAAATGTAATCTAGAACAAATTATACTAAGACACAGTCTACTTAAGTTTTTGAGTATCAAGTTGAAAAAAGTAAATTTTCAGGAATCCACTTAGCAAAGGCAAGTCATATCCACAGCAGGAGGTGATGCAGGGGAGGTTGGAAAAATCTGTAACACATCCTCATAGCAACCATCGATTCTATAAATGAACAACATCTAGAAAGATCTGAGGGAAAAAAGGTATAACCCAATAAAATTATGCCCAGCCCATTTAATCCCTTGAATATAAAGAGAGTTGAATCATATTCTCAAACATCTATGTTCTTACAAATATGGCTATTTTCATTCCTTCTTGAAAAAAAATACTTTTTTTTTTTTCCAGACAGAGTCTTGCTCTTTCACCCAACCTGGAGAAAAGTAGCTCGATCTTGGTGCACTCACTGCAACCTCCACCCCTGGGTTAAAAGAATTCTCCTGCCTCAGCCTCCCAGGTAGCTGGGTTTACAAGTATTCACCACCATGCCCTGTAAACCGTTTTGCATTTTTAGTAGAGACAGGGGTTTTGCCATATTAGCCAGGAAGGTCTCGAACTCCTGACCTCAGGTGATCCACCTGACTTGGCTTCCCCAGCTGAGTTTTGTAAAAATCCCAGGTTTTCCATCTTGGGTAGCAAGGTGTTCATTTCTTTTTATAACTTTTCTGTTAATCTTAAAGAAATTAATTCTTTTGAAGCAGAGAAAACATTTATTTAAAGTTTTACAGCTCATTTACTTTTATTTCAGTTACTCTTCACTTAGTTGACTCCAAATAAATGTAAATCTCTTTTTCAAAAATATGATACTCTTTTTATATAATTAATCTACCCATCTAGTCTTCTCCCTACCTGGCCATTAAGAGATGGTTATATGATAATTAATATTAAAGATTTTCATCTGTAACAGGTTGTTAACTAGCTTTTTCTTTGCTTTCTTCTTGTTATTCTTTCTTACTGCTTGAATATTTGTAAGTATGTGTCATTTTTCAAAAAACAATAAAGTTATTAATTTTGAAAAAGGAAACCAAGGATAAAGTCTCAGTGAACCCTAATTATTAAGAAGTAAATGAAAAGATGTTCCATGGAAAGAGACAGGAAGATAACAGCAAGAGTAAGATGTAAAATGAGACAAAGTAATTCAGAAGCTGATAAAAAAATAAGCTTGAAATACAATGAAAATTAAAGGTATAAAATGAAGAGGTTGAAATATTGGCCTTAACAAGTCAACAGTAACCTGAGTGTGAGCAACTGGAGTAATAAGAGTAAGTGGGACATAAGGCCAAGTGAGGGGCGGATGAAAACTAATTATTAAGTATAAATTGTCAAAACCTAAAAGTATAGTGGTCAGAATGTAGCAGGTTAAATAACAAAAAATCCTGTGATGATCAACGAGACAGAAAATTAACATGGATATCCAGGACTTGAACTAGGATCTGCGATCTTAAGCAGACCTAATAGACATCTATAGAACTCTCCACCCCAAATCAACAGAACATGCATTCTTCTCAGCACCACATCACACTTACTATAAAACTGGAAGTAAATCACTCCTCAGCAAATGCAAAAGAATGGAAATCAAAACAAACAGTCTCACAGACCACAGTGCAATCAAATTAGATCTTGGGATTAAGAAACTCACTCAAAACTGCACAATTACATGGAAACTGAACAAACTGCTCCTAAATGACTACTGGATAAACAATGAAATGAAGGCAGAAATAAAGACGTGCTTCAAAACAAATGAGAACAAAGACACAAAGTACCAGAATCTCTGGGACACATTTGAAGCACTGTCTAGAGGAAAATTTATAGCACTAAATGCCCACATGAGAAGTGAGGAAAGAATGAAAATCAACAACCTAATGTCACAATTAAAAGAACTAGAAGAGCAAGATCAAACAAATTCAACAGCTAGCAGACAAGAAATAACTAAGATCAGAGCAGAACTGAAAGAGAGAGACACACAAAGAAAACCTTCAAAAAATTAACAAATCTGGGAGCTGTTTTTTTGAAAAGATCAACAAAATAGACCACTAGCCAGATTAATAAGAAAGAAAATAGAGAAGAATTGAATAGGTGTAATAAAAAATGATAAAGGGGATATCACCACCAATTTCACAGAAATACAAACTACCATCAGAGATTACTACAAACACCTCTATGCACATAAACTAGTAAATCTAGAAGAAATGGATAAATTTCTGGACACTTAACACCCTCCCAAGAATAAACTAGGAGGAAGTTGAATCCCTGAATAGACCAATAACAAGATCTAAGGTTCTAAAATTTAGGCAGCAATTAATAGCCTACCAACCAAAAAAAATATAGGACCAGACGGGTTCACAGCTGAATTCTACCAGAGGTACAAACAGGAGCTGTTATCTTTCCTTCTGAAATTATTTCAAACAATACAAAAAGAGGGAATCCTCCCTAACTCATTTTATGAGACCAATATCTTCCTGATACCAAAACCTGGCAGAGACACAACTAAAACAGAAAATTTCAGGCTAACATCCATGATGAACATTGATACAAAAATCCTTAATAAAATACTGGCAAACCGAATCCAACAGTACATCAAAAAGCTTATCCATGATGATCAAGTGAGCTTCATCTGGTTTAATATACGCAAATCTATAAATATGATCCATCATGTAAAAAGAACCAAAGACAAAAACCACGTGATTATCTCAATAGATGCAGAGAAGGCCCTCCACAAAATTCAAAAGCCCTTTATGCTAAAAACTCCCAATGAACTAGGTATCGATGGAATGTATCTCAAAATAATAAAAGCTACTTATCACAAACCCACAGCCAATATCATACTGAACAGGCAAAAACTGGAAGCATTCCCTTTGAAAACTGGCACAAGATAAGGGTGTCCTCTCTCACCACTCCTATTCAACATAGTATTAGAAGTTCTGGCCAGAGCAATCAGGCAAGAAAAAGAAATAAAGCATATTCAATTAGGAAAAGAGGAAGTTAAATTTTCTATATTTGCAGACAACATGATTGTATATTTAGAAGACTCCATCATCTCAGCCCAAAATCTCAAGCTGATAAGCAACTTCAGCAAAGTCTCAGGATGCAAAATCAATTTGCAAAAATCACAATCATTCCTATAAACCAATAACACACAATCAGAGAGCCAAATCATGAGCAAACTCCCAACCGCAACTGCTACCAAGGGAATAAAGTATCTAGGAATACAACTAACAAGGGATGCGAAGGACCTCTTCAAGGACAACTACAAGCCTCTGTTCAAGAAAATAAAAGAGGATACAAACAGATAGAGAAACATTCCATGCTTATGGTTAGGTAGAATCAATATTGTAAAAACGGCCATACTGCCCAAAGTAATTTATATATTCAATGCTATCCCCAGCAAGCTACCATTGACTTTCTTCACAGAACTGGAAAAAAACCACCTTAAACTTCATATGACCAAAAGAGAGCCCACATAGTCAAAACAATCCTAAGCAAAAAGAACAAAGTTGGAGGCATCATGCTACCTGACTTCAAACTATACTACAAGGCTACATTAATTAAAACAGCATGATACTGGTACCAAAACAGAGATGAACACCAACAGAACAGAATAGAAGCCTCGGAAGTAATGTCACATACCTACAACCATCTGATCTTTGGCAAACCTTACAAAAACAAACAATGGGGAAAGGATCCTCTATTTAATAAATGGTATTGGGAAAACTGGCTAGCCATATGCAGAAGGCTTAAACTGGACCCCTTCCTTATTCCTTATACAAAAATTAACTGCAGATGGATTAAAGATTTAAACCTAAGACCTAATACCATAAAAACCCTAGAAGAAAACCTAGGCAATACCATTCAGGACATAGGCATGGGCAAGGACTTCACGACTAAAACACCAAAAGCAATGGCAACAAAAGCCAAAATAGACAAATGGGATCTAATTAAACTAAAAGCTTCTGCACAACAAAAGAAGCTATCATCAGAGTGAACAGGCAACCAACAGAATGGGAAAAAATTTTTGCAATCTACCCATCTGACAAAGGGCTAATATCCAGAATTTACAAAGAACTTAAACAAATTTACAAGAAGAAAAACAAACAACCCCATCAAAAAATGGGCAAAGGATATGACCAGACACTTCTCAAAGGAAGACATTTATGCAGCCAACAAACACATGAAAAAAAGCTCATCATCACTGGTCATTTAGAGAAATGCAAATCAAAACTACATTGAGATACTATCTCACGCCAGTTGGAATGGCAATCATTAAAAAATCAGGAGACAACAGATGCTGGAGAAGATGTGGAGAAACAGGAACGCTTTCACACTGTTGGTGGGAGTGTCAATTAGTTTAACCATTGTGGAAGACAGTGTGGCTATTCCTGAAGGATCTAGAACAAGAAATATAATTTGACCCAGCAATCCCATTACTGAGTATATACCCAAAGGATTAGAAATAGTTCTATTATTATTATGACACATGTGCACATATGTTCATTGTGGCACTGCTTACAATAGCAAAGAATTGGAACCAACCCAAATGCCCATCAATGACAGACTGGATAAAGAAAATGTGGCACATATACACTATGAAATACTATGCAGCCAAAAAAAAAAAAAAGGATGAGTTCACGTCCTTTGCAAGGACAAGGATAAAGCTGGAAACCATCATTCTCAGCAAACTGATGCAAGAACAGAAAACCAGACACGGCATGTTCTCACTCATAAGTGGGTGGTGAATAATGAGAACACATGGACAAAGGGAGGGAAACATCACATACCAGGGCCCACTGAGGGGAAGCAAGGGGTGGGGGATAGCAGTGGTGGGTGATTGGGGAGGGATAGCATTAGGAGAAATACCCGATGTAGATGACGGGGGAATGGATGCAGCAAACCACCATGGCACATGGATACCTATGTAACAATCCTGCACAAGCTGCACATGTACCCCAGAACTTAAAGTATAAAAAAAAATCCTGTCATATCAACCTTCTTTATTTTTTCAAATTAGTTACTGAAGCTATATACGAAATATAGTTATCTTGAGTTTATTAAAGAAATAACCCTCTTGCAATTTGAGCAGTGAGACATTCCCTATTGCTGGCCATTTTTAGGTTAGTTGTCAAGGAGGTTGCAGATCTGAAGCTCTCCAAGTTTCCTTCTAATGGTAAGATTTTGATTCTAAGAAAACAATGAGAACTAAATTATTTCCCAAAAATTATAATGCCAAACCAAAATACTAATGGATTATTAATATTGAGCACTATAGTACCTATAAAACTGTAAACAAAAAATACTAGGAAAACTTTATCAATAAATAATAAAATTGAGTATCATTTATGCTTATAAAATATCTGTAGAATTTTTGTGTGTGGGTACATAGTAGATTTATCTATAGGGTACATGACATATGATACAGACACACAATGTACAATAATCATATCAGGGTAAATGGGGCATCCATCACCTCAAACACTTTTACATTACAAACACTCCAACAACTAAACTATTTTTTAATGTAGTCACCCTGTCATGCTGGCAATTACCAGGTCTTATTTCTTCTTTCCAACTATTTTTTTTGTAATCCATTAATAATTACCACTTCCTCCAACTACCCTTCACAGACTCTGGTGACCATACTTCTACTCTCTAGCTCCATGAGTTCAATTGTCTTAATTTTTAGCTCCCATCAATAAGTAAGAACATAAAAGGTTTGTCTTTCTGTACCTGGCTTATTTCACTTAACACAATGACCAAATTCATCCATCTTGTCACAAATTACAGGATTTCAATTCTTTTATGGCTGAATAGTGCTCCGTGCTGTGTATGTATCACATTTGTTTTATCTATTCATCTGTTGAACATTTGGGTTGCATCCAAATTTTGGCTATCATGAATAACGCTGCAATAAACATGTGAATTCGGGTATCTCTGCAATATACTGTTTCCTTTCTTTTGGGTACGTACCTAGCAGTGTGACAGCTAGTTCACATTACAGCTCTATTTCTTTTTTTTTTTTTTTTTCCTGAGACAGAGTCTTACTCTGTCACCCGGGCTGGAACACAATAGCACAATCTCAGCTCACTGCAACCTCCGCCTCCTGAGTTCAAGCAACTCTCCTGTCTCAGCCTGCCAAGTAACTGGAATTACAGATGTTGTGCCACCACACCTCTCTAATTTTGTATTTTTAGGAGAGATGGAGTTTCAGCATGTTGGCCAGGCTAGTCTTGAACTCCTGACCACAAGTGATCCACCCGCCCTCAGCCTCCACAAGTGCTGGAATTATAGGTGTGAGCCACTGCACCCAGCCTAATTCTAATTTTTTGAGTCACTTCCAAACTATTCTCCATAGTAGTTATACTAATTTACATTCCTACCAACAATGTAGAAGAGTTCCCTTTTTACCCACATCTTCTTATTGCCTGTCTTACGGATAAGAGCCATTTAGGCTGGGATGAGATAATATCTCATTTTAGTGTTGATTTGTATTATCTGATGATCAATAATGTTGAACACATTTTCATATATCTATTTGCAAATGGTATGTCTTCTTTTGAGAAATGCCTAGTCATAGCTTTGGCTAATTTTTTAATTGGATTATTAAATTTTTTCCCATGGAGTAGTTTTAACTGCTTATATATTCTGGTTATTAATCCCTTGTTAGGTGAGTAGTTTGCAAATATTGTCTACCACTGTGTGCATTGTCTCTTTGATTTGTTGATTGTTTCCTTGCTGTGCAGAAGCTTTTCAGCTTGCTATAATCCCATGTGTTCATCTTTGCTTTGTTTGCCTGTGCTTGTAGGATATTACTCAAAAGATCCTTCCTCAGTCCAACGTCCCGGAGAGTTTTCCCAATGTTTTCTTTTAGTAATTTCACAGTTGAAGCCTGAGATTTAAGTGTGATTTGATTTTTGTATATGGCAAGAGATAGGGGACTAGATTCATTCTTATGCATATGGATATCTAGTTTTCCCAGCTGTGTTTATTGAAGAGACTATCCTTTTCCCAATGTATGTTCTTGGCAACTCTGTAAATAATTAGTTCATATGGACATATGGACATATTTCTGGGTTGTCTATTAGGTTCCATTGGCCCACGTATCAATTTTCATGCTGTTTTAGTTACTATAGCTTTATAGTACAATTTAAGAAATGTGATTCCCCTAGTTTTTGTTCTTTTTGCTTACAATAGCTTTGGCTATTCTGGGTCTTTTTTATTCTACATAAATTTCAGGATTGTTTTTCTATTTCTGTAAAGAATGTCATTGGTATTTTTATAGGGCTTGCAATGAATCTGTAGATTGCTTTAGGTAATATGGACATTTTTAACAATATTGATTTTCACAATCCATGAAGAGGGGATGGGATGTCTTTCCATTTTTTTGTGTGTGTCTTCTTCAATTTCTTTCATCAATGTTCTATAGTTTTCGATGTAGGAAGATTTTTCACTTCTCTGGTTAAATCCTAGTTACTGAATTTTATGTGTAGCTACTGTAAATAGAATTATCTTTCTTGATTTCTTTTACAGATTGTTTGCTAATGGCATATAGAAATGATACTGATTTTTGTATGCTGATTTTGTATCCTCCAACTTTACTGAATTTGTTCATCCTTTCTAATAATTTTTTCATGGAAAATTAAGTTTTTTTTAATGTAAGATCATACCATCAGCAAATAAAGATAAGTTGACTTCTTCCTTTCTAATTTGAATGCCATTTCTTTCTTTTCTTTTCTCTCTCTCTCCCTCTCCCTTTCCTTCCTTCCTTCTTTCCTTCCTTCCTTTTCATTCATTCATTCATTCATTCATTCATTCATTTTGTAACTACTCTATCTAGGACATCCAGTACTATGTTGAATCACAGTGGTGAAAGTAGACATTGTGGTCATGTTCCAAATCTTAAAGAAAAAGCTTTCAGTTTTTCCTGATTCAGTATGATGCCAGCTATAGCTGTGTCGTATATGCTTTTTACTATGATGATGTATGTTTGTTCCAATAAAACCAGTTTTTTAAGAGATTCTGTCATGAAAGAATGTTGAATTTTACTGAATGCTTTTTCAGGATCAATTGAAATGATCATATGGTTTTTGTCCCACATTCTGTTGATATGATGTATTACACTAATTAATGTGCAAATGTTGAACCATCCTTGCAATCTGTGGATAAATCCCACTTGGTCATAATGATTTTTTAATGTGTTGCTGAATTCAGTTTGCTAGTATTTTGCAGAGATTTTCTGCATGAATCTTCATCAAGAATATTGAACTGTAGTTTCCTTTTTTTGATGTGTCTTTGCCTAGTTTTGGTATCAAGGTAATATTGGCCATGTAGAATGAGTTTGAAAGTATTCCCTCCTCTTCTACCTTTTGGAATAGTTTGAGTAAGGCTGGAATTAGTTCTTCTTTAAATGTTTGGTAGAACTCAGCAGTGAAGTCACTGGGTCCCAGTTTTTTCTTAGCTGTGAGGCTAAGTATTATGGCATCAATCTCATTACTTATTATTGTTCCATTCAGGTTTTGGATTTCTTCATGGTTCAATAATCTTGGAAGGCTGTATAAGGATTTATCTATTTCTTCTAGATTTTCCAGCTCATTGGTATATAGCTGATATGTAGTTGGCAAATAGTTGATGATGGTAACAACCAACAATGCTTTAAATTTCTGCAGTATCTGTTAACAACGTCTACTTTTTCACCCCGATATTATTTATTTATTTTCTCTTTTTCTTTGTCTGGTTAAAGGTTTGTAAATTTTGTTTAGCTTTTTGAAAAACCAACTTTTTGTTTTAATGATTTTTTCATATTGTTTTATTCATTTTAATTCCATTTATTTCTGCTCTAATCTTTATTATTTCTTTTCTTCTACTAATTTTGTCTTTGGTTTGCGCTAGTTTTTCTAGTTCTTCAAGATGCATCAAGTTATTTGAAATTTTTCTTCTTCTTTGATGTAGACATTGATAGCTATAAACTTTTCTCTTAGTATTGGCTTTTGCTGTATCCCATAGGTTTCAGTATGTCGGGCTTCCATTATCATTTGTTTAGAGAAATGATTGAATTTCCTCCTTAATTTCTTCATTGACCCACTGGTCATTCAGGAGCACACTGTTTAATTTCCATTTGTCTGTAGAGCTTCCAAAATTTTTCATGTTATTGTTTACTAGTGCTATTCCATTGTTGTTGGGGAAGATGCTTGATATTATTTCAATTTTTTTTTTAATGTTTTCAAACTTGTTTTGTGGCCTAACACATAGTCTATCCTTGGGAATGATCCATGTGCTGGGGGAAGAATGTGTATTCTGCAGACATTGGATGAAATGTTCTGTAAATATCTATTAGCTCTATTTGGTCTACAGTACAAATTAATTCCAATTCTTTGTTGATTTTCTGTCTGGAAGCCTGTCCAATGCTGAAACTGGGATACTGAAGCATTCAGCTATTTTTGAATTAGGGTCTATATTTCTCTTTAGCTCTAATAATATTTGCTTTATATATCTGGGTACTCCAGTGTTGGGTGAATATATAATTACAACTATGATATCATTATATAATGACCTTTGTCTCTTCTTACAGTTTTTGCTTGAAATCTATTTGGTCTGATATTAGCATAGCTAATCCTGCTCTTCTTTGGCTTGCACTGGCATGGAATATCTTTTTCCATTTGTTTATTTTCAGCCTACTGTATATGTCTTTTTACATATGAACTGTTTCTTGGACACAACAAAGAGTGGCTCTGATTTTTACATGTTTCAGCTGCCCTATGTATTTCAATTAAAGAGTTTAGTCCACTTACATTCAATATTATTACTCATAAGTAAGGACTTACTCCTGCCATTTTGTTACTGGTTTCCTGGTTATTTTGTAGTTTTCTTTTCCTTCACTAATTCCTCTTGTTTTCCTCGTAGTGAAGGTAATTTTCTCTTACCTTCTTCTCCTAAAATAGAAAGAAGATTTTATTTCTTCCTTTTTATTTTTTGTGTGGCCATTGTATGGTTTTTCATTTGAGGTTACAATAAGTGTTGCAAATACTATCTTATAACCCATTATTTTAACCAGATTGATAACTTAATGTTGTTTGCATAAACAAACAAGCAAAAGAAAAACTGATAAAAATTATATTACTTTGTCCAGCCTCTTTTTAACTTTTTGTTGTGTATATCTTATTGTACTATGTCTTGAAAACTCTTTACACTTATTTTTTTATTGGCTCATCTTTAAGTCTTTCTACTTTAGATATAAGTAGTTTCTATACCACTGTTACAGTGCTATAATACTATATGTCATTCTGTGTACTTACTATTGCCAGTGAGTTTTGTACTTTCAGATTATTTATTACTCATTAATATCCTTTTTTCTGATTGAAGTATTCCATTTATGACTTCTTATAAGATAGGTCTGGTGTTGATGAAATCTGCAGCTTTTATCTGTCGGTGAAAGTATTTCTCCTTCATGTTTGAAGGATATTTCTGAAGGACATATTATTCCAGGGCAAAAGTTTGTTGTTGTTGTTTTTTACTTCAGCACTGTAAATTGTCATGCCACTATTTCCTAGCCTGTAAAGTTTCCACATAAAAGTCTGCTGCAAGTGCACTGAAGCTCCATTGCACATTATTTGCTTCTTTTCTCTTGCTGCTTTTAGGATCCTTTCTTTATCCTTGACCCTTGGGAGTTTAACTGTTAAATGCCTTCAGGTTATCTTTTTTGGGTTAAATCTGCTTGGTGTTCTACAACTTTCTCACAGTTAAATATTGTAATCTTTTGCTAAGTTTGAAAAGTTCTGTTATTTTTCCTTTGAATAAACTTTGTACCCATCTCTTTCTCATCCTCCTCTTTAAGACCAATAACTCCTGGATTTTCTCTTTTGAGGCTACTTTATAAATCATATAGGCATGCTTCATTGTTTTTTATTCTTTGTTCTTTTGTATCCTCTGTGTATTTTTTTTTTGAGATGGAGTCTCATTCTGTTGCCCATGCTGGAGTGCATTGGCATGATCTTGGCTCACAGCAACATTTGCCTCCCAGGTTCAAGTGACTCCTCTGCCTCAGCCTCCTGAGTAGCTCAGATCACAGGCATGTGCCATCGCACCAGCTAATTTTTGTATTTTTAGTAGAGAAGGTGTTCTGCCATGTTGGCCAGGCTTGTCTCGAATTCTTGACCTCAGGTGATCCTCCCAACTCAGCCTCCCAAAGTGCTGGGATTACAGGCATGAGCCAACATGGCCCCCCTGACTGTGTATTTTCAAATAGCCTGTCTTCAAGCTCACTAATTCCTTCTTCTGCTTGATCAATTCTGCTATGAGGAGACTCCAATGCAATTTTTATTCCAGAGTTTCTGACTGATTCTTTTTTTATTTTTTCAATCACTTTGTTAAATTTCTCTGATAGAATTCTGAAATCCTTCTCCATGTTATCTTGAATTTCTTTTAGTTTCCTCAGAACAGTCATTTGGAATTCTGTCTGAAAGGCTACATATCTCTCTGTCTGCAAGATTGGTCCCAGGTACCTTATTTAATTTCTTTGATGAAGTCATGTTTTGTTAGTATATTAGTCTGTTTTCATACTGCTATAAAGAACTGCTCAAGACTGGGTAATAAAGGAAAGAGGTTTAATTGACTCACAGCTCAGCATGGCTGGGGAGGCCTCCGGAAACTTACAATATGGTAGAAGGCAAAGGGGAAGCAAGGTATCTTCTTCACAAGGTGGCAAGAAGAAGAAATGCCAAGCAAATGGGGAAAGAGCCCCTTATAAAACCATCAGATCTCATGAGAATTCACTTACTATCATGAGAATGGAAGGGGGAATCACCCCTATGATTCAATTACTTCCACCTGATCTCTCCCTTGAGATGTGGGGATTATGGGCATTATAATTCAAGATGGTTTTGGGTGGGGACACAAAGCATAACCATATCACTTGGATAGTCTTGATGCTTGTGGATGTTTGCTGGTGTCTGGGAATTTAAAACTTAGATACTTATTTTAGTCTTTGCAGTCTGGGCTTGTTTGTACCCATCCTTCTTGAGAAGGTTTTCCAGGTATTTGAAAGAACTTGGGTGTTGTGATCTAAGCCATATCTGCACTAGTGGGCACCCCAAGCCCAGTAACACTGTGGTTCTTGCAGACTTCTAGAACGAATGCCTGGGAAGTCTAAGATAACATCCTGAAGAATTCTCCGGATTACCAGGCAGAGACTCTTGTTCTCTTTCCTTTCTCCCAAACAGAGTCTATTTCTCTTTGCTGAGCCTTCTGGAGCTGGAGATGGGTGACAAATGCACCCCTGTGGCCACCATCACTAGGACTATGCTGGGTCAGACCTGACACCAGTATATCCCTGAGTCTCACCCAAGGCTCAATGTAGCTGCTATCTGGCTACCACCTATGTTTGCTCAAGGCCCTAGGGCTCTGCAAAGAGCAGATTGTGAAGCCAGCCAGACTTGTGTCATTCCCTCCAGGGTAGCAAGATCCCTCAGGCCCTGGATGGGACCAAAGATGCCATCTAAGAGCTGGGGAGTAGACTAAAAAACCTTAGAAATCCACCTGGTGTTCTAGTCTACTGCAGCTGAGCTGGCACTCAAACCACCAGACACAGTCCTTCCCACTCTTTCCTTCCCTTTCCAAAGGCAAAGGAGTCTCTCTCTGTGGTCACCACCACTGCAGTCCTACAGGGAATACTACCAGGCCACTGCCAATGTTCCTTAAGGCCCAACGTCTCTTCAGTCAGCTTGTCGCAAATGCTGCTAGACCTGGAACTACCCTTCAGGGCAATGGGCTCCCCTCTGGCCCAACGCAGGTCTAGAAATGCCAACTAAGAGCCAAGACCTGGTATCAGTGACCCCACAAGCAGCTTGGTGCTCTAACGCATTGTGGATGAGCTGGTACCTAAAGTGCAAGACAAATTACCCTCTACTTTTCCCTCTGCTTTTCTCAAGCAGGAGTCTCTCACCACAGCCACCCCAGCTGGGATACACTGGGTTTCACCTGAAGCCACCACATCTCATAGTCTCAGCAAAGACCCACAGTGTACCATCGGGGTATCACTGCTGGTTATTTAGGGCCCAAAGACTCCTTAGTCAGTAGGTGATAGATCCTGCCAGGGCTGCATCCTTGCCTTCAAAGCACCAGGTTCCCTTCTAGCCCAGGATGTATCCAGAAATGTCATTCAGGAGCTAGGGCCTAGAATAAGGGTCTCATAAATCTAACTACTGCCCTATCCTACTGTGGCTGAGCTGGTGTCCGAGCTGCAAGACAAAGACCTCTTTACTCCTTCTCTCCTCCTCAAGCAGAAAGAAGGGGTTCCTTTTAGAGGCATGAGCCATGCTGCCTAGGAATGGGAGAGCAGTAGCACAAATACCCCATCAGCTGCCCTGGCTGGTAACTCAGTAAACCACATGCCATCCAAGTCCACTGGCTCTGAACCCAGCTCAGCACTAGGGCTTGCCTAGGAGTTGAAATCATTGTAGCCTAGACTGTCTTTTAAGTTTACATAGAGCCGTAGAGCCCTGTGGTGATGAGGCTTGCCAGAACCCAGGTTCCAAGCGCTAGGATGGGAGATTCTCCTCTGGACAGGTCTGGTCTAAATGCTCTTTCTGCGGGCAGGCATCACATGCATTCAGCCCAGTTTTGCTCTCTGCTATGACAGGGAAGGACTGAGTTCAAGGCAAAGTCCAACAGTCACTGCATTCTCCCTCCCCCAAGTGTACAGTTCTCTCTCTATGTCATGTGGCCACTGCCGGGAAATCAGGGAAGGCTGGCCTTAGTAATTTAAGACAGTCTTTCCTGCCCTCTTGTAGCCATTTGAAGTTAAAACCCTGTACTGTGAGTTCTCACCTGATTTGGGGTTCTTATGTAGGTGTTTTTTTGTTTGTAGATACTTGTTAAATTTGGAGTTCCCACAGAATAAAGCCTTCTATTTGGCCATCTTGTGGCACCTTCTCCCATAGATTTTTTAAATAAATTATAAATCTGACTTTTAGATGTTCTATTTATTTAATTTTCTCATGATGAAAATGTTACTGAGTTATCAATGAATGAAGATTGAAAAAAGGCATAAAAAGAGTAAGAATCTTAAAATAAATTGAAACTAAAATACCAAGAATTAGATCATTTTAAATTTCCTTAGTTAAACATTTATTTTCTGAAAATTTACCTTCTCTTCTCTCTGCCATACATCTATTCAATTCTTGTATTGCTGCCTTATCAATAGATATATGTACTTTAAGTTCATCTAATTCTTCTTCAAGATTCATCCTATGAAAAAGCAATAAACGTTTATTTAAAACCATATTGTTTTATTAAAAAAATACATCAAATCTATATATTTAAATATATTTTTAATATATTAAAGTCAGTAAAGATATTTTAAAATATATAAAATGGAGAATAGTAAAATAAAAGCAAAAATATATCAATGATATTCACAGGCTGGGTGCAGTGGCTCATGCCTGTAATCCCAGCATTTTAGAAAGCCGAGGCAAGAGGGTCACTTGAGACTAGAAATTCAAGACCAGCCTGGGCAACACAGACAGATGCTGTCTTTACATTAATAATAATAATAATAGCAACAACCAGACCATCATAGTTATGTGCACCTGCAGTCCTAGCTACTGGGGATGCTGAGGCAGTAGGACTGCCTCAGCCCAAGGCTTCAAGGTTACAGTAAGCTATAATTTCACTGCTGCACTATAGCCTGAGCAAAAGAGTAAGCCCTTGTGTCCAAAAAATAATAATAATAATAATAATAATATGCATAAATCCTAAAAATTACAGTTGAATTTACTGAGGATCTGGAAAATCAAATGTTTTAAGTAAGTAATTCCTGTTAACTTTATCTCAATAAACATGCTAAACACTTAAAATACGGACTACATAATTTTAAAAATTATGTATTTGGTTGCTCAATCACTTTCTGGTTGTATTTAGACAACATGTCTCACTCTGTCACCCAGGCTGAAGTACAGTGGCACAATCATGGCTTACTGAAGCCCCTACCTCCCAGGCTCAGATGATCCTACCACTCAGCCTCCCAAGTAGCTGGGACTACAGGCATGTGCCACCAAGCACAGCTAATTTTTTGTACAGTTGGGATTTTACCAAGTTGCATAGGCTGAACTCCTAGACTCAAGTGACCTGTTCATCTTGGCCTCCCAAAATGCTGGGATCACAGGCATGAGCCACCACACCCGGCCTATTCAACCACCTCCTAACACACAGATATTCTAGGCAAACCAGTAATGAAAAATGTTAATACATAAAGCTCAAAACAAGAATGGTAAATTCCTAGATGCCAAATAAAGGCAAAAAGACTTCCCAGTAAAACAGAACTGAGCTACCATGGTGAGTATTTGACCAAGATCATATACTTTGCTATAAAAAAAACCTCCTGGCACTAGGTAATTTATAAAGAAAAGAGTTTCAATTGACTCACAGTCCCACAGGCTGTACAGGAAGCATGGCTGAGGAAGCCTCATGAAACTTACATACATGGCAGAAGGTGAAGGGGAAGCAGGCAGGTCTTACATGACTGGAGCAGGAGGAAGAGCGCACAGCGGGAGGTGCTACACATTTTTAAACAACCAGATCTTGTGAGAACTCACTCACTATCATGAGAAAAACTAGGGGAGAAGTCCACCCACATAATCCAGTCACCTCTCACCAGACCCCTCTTTCACCATTGGGGATTATAATGCGACATGAAATTTGGCCCACATCCAAACCATATCAGATGGACTTTTAGACCCATGGCCCTACCTTGCTGACAGACAAAAATGAGCTAACTATAGGAAACTGGGAGATAACAATTTGCTGAAGGAAAACATGAATATCTGAGCTATCCACTGACTCTGACTTGCTAACCACTTACAATGGTGTTTCCTATACTCTGGTATGAGGACCACAATTTAAAATCTATTTCTCACTGGACAAATGATATAAAACAACTGTATTCAAACACTGGACAACAGGCAGCGCAGAACTATAATCCCTGAGAAAAAGCAAATAAACAGAGAGCCCCTAATGATAGCTCGACATCTGCCTGGAAGCACTTTCCAGACCCTGATGCAGGGAGAGGGGTACCAAGAAGAATATAACAGTATCACTGAGTTGAAACAAGAGACTGGAGTTTGGGAACTCTGAACAGCCAGAATTGCTGAGGCACACTACCCAATGAGGGGGAATCCACAGTGGAAAATAGCTAAAGAAATCTGTATAAGAAGTCCTTTGAGTATGGGGCTAATCTTTTTTTTTTTTTTTTTTTTTTTTTTGGCATATGCATAGTATTAAACACAACAAGGGCAGGCAAAGAACAACAGCAGCATTAAACATAATATTCCCAGAATATTTCTCACACAGGATTGGGATACATTTGAGTTGTGACCAGTCAGAGAGGAGAGAATCTTAGCTGAACATCAGCGACATTCAATAGAGAACACAGAAGGTTAATTCTAATGAGTAGAGATAAACAAGCCTCTAGTAAATGAAACTTGTGTTAAAAAAGTGTTTTTAAAAACTGAAAATATTTAAACTGAGATTTTAACACACCTTTCTCAGCAACTGATAGAAAATGTGGACAGATACAAGAATAAAGAATATTTGAAAAACACTATCAAAAACCTAACTGCATGTTTATAAAACACTTTATACCCAAGAACAGCAAAACAAACATTCTTTTCAAGTGCCATGGAACATTCACGAAGATAAGACCACATGCTGGACATAAAACAATTCTCAATAAAGCTGAAAGCATTTTAAAATCATGCAAAGCATCTTCTATGCCCATAGTAAAATAATAAAATTAAGAATATCAGAAGGATGTCTGCAAAATCTGAAAATATTTGAAAGTAAAGAACCTATTTCTGACAAAGAGGCTCTGCTTAACCTTCTCCTAAGCCCATCTGTGCACTTCCTTGTAAAATCCAGTTTTAGCAAGAAACTCCACTAAGTCAGTTTAGCAAGAACCCTACCCCAATATCTAAATCAAGGTCAATATCTAATTGGGTTCCTCATCCTCGACCATCTCGTAGGTGGTATCTGATCACCCTGGCCTGTCTTCAGTCAAAGCCCTGATAAGGTCAGGTTAGCCAGAATCTCCCTTACCCTTGATGCTTCCTCTTAGTAATTTTCCAATCCACTGGCCTCCTCTACCTTAGCTATAAATTCCCACTTGCCCATGCTGTATTAGGAATTGAGTCCAATCTTTCTCCCCAACTGCAAAATCCGATTGCAGTGGTCCCTACCTATCATGATTGTCATGAATGAAGTCCTCTTTACCAAACTTTAACAAGTTTCATTGAATGATGTTTTTCTATAACACTTCTAAATAGTTCTACTTTCACTGAAAAATCCAAGAAGAATTAGGAAATATTTTGAACTTAGAAAAATTTAAAACACATTTCAAAATTTGTAAGCCACAGCAAAAGCAATGCTTAGATGAGTATCTATAGTGCAACATATAACACCTAAATTACAAAAAAAGAAATATCCATAATGATGTAAGCTTCCAATTTAAAAATCTAGGAAAATAAGACAAATCAAGATGAACACTTTTCATATGTTTATTGGCCACTGGGATGTCCTCTTATGTGAAATATCTGTTGAAGTGTTTTGGTCATATTTCTATTGGGTTGACTGTCCTATTCTTATTTAGTCATAGGAATTCTTCTTATATTCTGAGTACTATTTCTTTCATGGACATATATACTAAAAATATCTTTTTATACTCTAAAAGTTGCCTTTTAATTTGTTTAATGGTATCTTTTAATGAATATAAATTCTTAGTTTTAATACAGGTCAATTTATCAATTTTTCATATCTATGTAATGCTTTTTATGTCTGGTTTAAGAAAATGGCCAGGTGCAGTAGCTCATACTTATAATCCTAGCACATTAGGAGGCCAAGGCAAGTGGATTGCTTGAGCTCAGGAGTTTGAGACCAGTCTGGGCAACGTGGCAAAACTCCATTTCTACAAAAATAAAAAAAAATCAGCCAGGCGTGGTGACATGTGCCAGTAGTCCCAGCTCCTCGGGGAGCTAAGGTGAGAGAATTGCTTGAATTCAGGAAGTTGAGGCTTCCGTGAACTGAGACTGTACTACTGCATTCCACGGGGGTGACAAAGTAAGACCTTTTGTCAAAAAAAAAAAAAAGAAAGAAAGAAAGAAAGAAAAGAAAAGAAAAGAGAGAGAGAGAGAGAGAGATATTTCGGCCTACTATAAAATCACAAAGATGTTCTCCTATGTTTTCTTCTAAAAGTTTTACTGCTTAACCCTTCGCATTTAGTTTATAATCAATCTATCATTGACTTTTAAGCTTGGTGTTGGGTAAATATTTTATTAAATACGTTTTCTTTTTTTGGATTTTTAGCTATGTAGTTATATCATCTGTTATTTTGGTTGTTTTCAAATTTTCATAATTACAAACAATGCTGTAGTGAGCATTTTTGTATATATGCTCATTTAAAAGATTCCTTTTGAGCAACAAGTACCAGCTCAACTAAAGGGCAAAACAGCCAGCTAGCACCAAAATGGCAGTATCAAATTCGCACATAACAATATTAACCCTAAATGTAAATGGACTAAATGCCCCAATCAAAAGACACAGACTGGCAAATTGGATAAAAAGTCAAAACCCATCGGTGTGCTGTATCCAGGAAACCCATCTCACATGCAAGGATACACAAAGGCTCAAAATAAAGGGATGGAGGAAGATTTACCAAGCAAATGGAGAGCAAAAAAAAGCAGGAGTTGCAATTCTCATCTCTGATAAATTAGACTTTAAAGCAACAAAGATCATAAGAGACAAAGAGGGACATTACATAATGGTAAAAGGATCAATGCAACAAGAAGAGCTAACGATCCTAAATATATACGCACCCAATACAGGAGCACCCAGATACATAAGGCAAGTTCTTAATGACTTACAAAGAGACTTAGACTCCCACACAATAATAGTGGGAGACTTTAACACCCCATTGTCAACATTAGACAGATCAACCAGACAGAAAATTAACAAGGATATCCAGGACTTAAACTCAGACCTGGACCAAGCAAACCTAATAGACATTTACAGAACTCTCCACCCCAAATCCACAGAATATACATTCTTCTCAGCACCACATCACACCTACTCTAAAATTGACCACATAATTGGGAGTAAATCACTCCTCAGCAAATGCAAAAGAATGGAAATCATAACAAACAGTATCTCAGACCACAGTGCAATCAAGTTAGAACTCAGAACTCAAAAACTAACTCAGAACCGCACAGCTTCATGGAAACTGAACAACTTGCTCTTGAATGTTGACTGGATAAACAATGAAATGAAGGCAGAAATAAAGATGTTCTTCGAAACCAACGAGAATGAAGACACAACATACCAGAATCTCTGGGACACATTTAAAGCAGTCTCTAGAGGAAAATATATAGCAATAAGTGCCCACATGAGAAACAAGGAGAGATCAAAACTTGACACCCTATCGTCAAAACTGAAAGAGTTAGAGGAGCAAGATCAAAAAAACTCAAAAGTCTAGCAGAAGACAAGAAATAACTAAGATCAGAGCAGAACTGAAGGAGATAGAGACACAAAAAACCCTTCAAAAAATCAATAAATCCAGGAGCTGGTTTTTTAAAAAGATCAACAAAATAGACAGACCAATAGCCAGATTAATAAAAAAGAAAAGAGAGAATAACCAAATTGATGCAATAAAAAACGATAAAGGGGATATCACCACAGATTCCACAGAAATTCAAACCATCATCAGAGATTATTATAAACAACTCTATGCACATAAGCTAATAAACCTGGAAGAAATGGATAAATTCCTGGACACTTACCTCCTGCCAAGCCTAAACCAGGAAGAAGCTGAAACCCTGAACAGACCCATAACAAGGTCTGAAGTTGAGGCAGAAATTAAGAGCTTACCACCCAAAAAAAGCCCAGGTCCAGATGGGTTCACAGCTGAATTCTACCAGACATACAAAGAGGAGCTGGTGCCATTTCTTCTGAAACTATTCCAAACAATACAAAAAGAGGGAATTCTTCCCAAATCATTTTATGACACCAACATCATCCTGATTCCAAAACCTGGCAGAGACTCAACAAGAAAAGAAAACTACAGGCCAATATCCATGATGAACATAGATGCAAAAATCTTCAATAAAATACTGACAAGCCAATTGCAACAGCACATCAAAAAGCTTATCCACCATGATCAAGTAGGCTTCATCCCGGGGATGCAAGGCTGGTTCAACATACGCAAGTCTATAAATGTAATTCACCACATAAACAGAACCAAAGACAAAAACCACATGATTATCTCAATTGATGCAGAGAAGGCCTTTGACAAAATTCAACAGCCCTTTATGCTAAAAACACTCAATAAGCTAGGTATCGATGGAACGTATCTCAAAACAATAAAAGCTATTTATGACAAACCAACAGCCAATATCATACTGAATGGGCAAAAACTGGAAGCATTCCCCTTGAAATGTGGCACCAGACAAGGATGCCCGCTCTCACCACTGCTATTCAATATAGTATTAGAAGTTCCAGCCAGAGCAATCGGGCAAGAAAATGAAATAAAGGGCATTCAAATAGGAAAGGAGGAAGTCAAATTGTCTCTATTTGCAGACGACATGATTGTATATCTAGAAGACTCCATCGTCTCAGCCCCAAACCTCCTGAAACTGATAAGCAAGTTCAGCAAAGTTTCAGGATACAAAATCAATGTGCAAAAATCACATGCATTCCTATACACCAATAACAGACTTAAAGAGAGCCAAATCAAGAACAAACTTCCATTCACAATTGCCACAAAGAGAATAAAATACCTAGGAATACAACTAACAAGGAATGTAAAGGACCTCTTCAAGGAGAACTACAAGCCACTGCTCAATGAAATAAGACAGGACAAAAACAGATGGAGAAACATTCCATGTTCATGGTTAGGAAGAATCAATATCATGAAAATGGCCATACTGCCCAAAGTAATTTACAGATTCAATGCTATCCCCATCAAGCTACCAATGACCTTCTTCGCAGAACTGGAAAAAACCACCTTAAACTTCATATGGAACCAAAAGAGAGCCCGCATAGCCAAGTCAATTCTAAGCAAAAAGAACAAAGCGGGAGGCATCACACTACCAGACTTCAAACTATACTACAAGGCTACAGCAATCAAAACAGCATGGTACTGGTACCAAAACAGAGATATAGACCAATGGAACAGAACAGAGGTCTCAGAGGCAACACAACATATCTACAACCATCTGATCTTTGACAAACCAGACAAAAACAAGCAATGGGGAAAGGATTCCCTGTTCAATAAATGGTGTTGGGAAAGCTGGCTAGCCATGTGCAGAAAGCAGAAACTGGACCCCTTCCTGACACCTTACACTAAAATTAACTCC
>NW_022436982.1:16328696-16329625 GCF_009761245.1 Sapajus apella
ACCAAAAGCATTGACAACAAAAGCCAAAATAGACAAATGGGACCTCAGCAAACTCCACAGCTTCTGCACAGCAAAAGAAACAGTCATTAGAGTGAATCGGCAACCAACAGATTGGGAAAAAATTTTTGCAGTTTACCCATCTGACAAAGGGCTGATATCCAAAATTTACAAAGAACTAAAGCAGATCTACAAGAAAAAAACTAACAAGCCCATTCAAAAGTGGGCAAAGGATATGAACAGACACTTTACTAAAGAAGACATACGTGAGGCCAACAAACATATGAAAAAATGCTCATCATCACTGGTCATCAGAGAAATGCAAATCAAAACTACATTGAGATGCCATCTCACGCCGGTTAGAATGGCGATCATTAAAAAATCTGGAGACAACAGATGCTGGAGAGGATGTGGAGAAATAGGAACACTTTTGCATTGTTGGTGGGAGTGTAAATTAGTTCAACCATTGTGGAAGACAGTGTGGCGACTCCTCAAGGACCTAGAAATAGAAATTCCATTTGACCCAGCAATCCCATTACTGAGTATATATCCAAAGGATTACAAATCGTTCTACTATAAGAACACGTGTACACGAATGTTCATTGCAGCACTGTTTACAATAGCAAAGGCCTGGAACCAACCCAAATGCCCATCGACGACAGACTGGATAGGGAAAATGTGGCACATATACACCATGGAATATTATGCAGCCATCAAAAACGATGAGTTTGGGTCCTTTGTAGGGACATGGATGAACCTGGAAACCATCATTCTCAGCAATCTGACAGAAGAGCAGAAAATCAAACACCGCATGTTCTCACTCATAGGCGGGTGTTGAACAATGAGAACACATAGACACAGGGAGGGGAGCACTACACACTGGGGTCAGTTGGGGGGCAATAGGGGAGGGACGGTGGGGGGTGGGAAGCTGG
>NW_022436982.1:16330025-16331718 GCF_009761245.1 Sapajus apella
AGAGATATTTCGGCCTACTATAAAATCACAAAGATGTTCTCCTATGTTTTCTTCTAAAAGTTTTACTGCTTAACCCTTCGCATTTAGTTTATAATCAATCTATCATTGACTTTTAAGCTTGGTGTTGGGTAAATATTTTATTAAATACGTTTTCTTTTTTTGGATTTTTAGCTATGTAGTTATATCATCTGTTATTTTGGTTGTTTTCAAATTTTCATAATTACAAACAATGCTGTAGTGAGCATTTTTGTATATATGCTCATTTAAAAGATTCCTTTTGAGCAACAAGTACCAGCTCAACTAAAGGGCAAAACAGCCAGCTAGCACCAAAATGGCAGTATCAAATTCGCACATAACAATATTAACCCTAAATGTAAATGGACTAAATGCCCCAATCAAAAGACACAGACTGGCAAATTGGATAAAAAGTCAAAACCCATCGGTGTGCTGTATCCAGGAAACCCATCTCACATGCAAGGATACACAAAGGCTCAAAATAAAGGGATGGAGGAAGATTTACCAAGCAAATGGAGAGCAAAGAAAAGCAGGAGTTGCAATTCTCATCTCTGATAAATTAGACTTTAAAGCAACAAAGATCATAAGAGACAAAGAGGGACATTACATAATGGTAAAAGGATCAATGCAACAAGAAGAGCTAACGATCCTAAATATATATGCACCCAATACAGGAGCACCCAGATACATAAGGCAAGTTCCTAATGACTTACAAAGAGACTTAGACTCCCACACAATAATAGTGGGAGACTTTAACACCCCATTGTCAACATTAGACAGATCAACCAGACAGAAAATTAACAAGGATATCCAGGACTTAAACTCAGACCTGGACCAAGCAAACCTAATAGACATTTACAGAACTCTCCACCCGAAATCCACAGAATATACATTCTTCTCAGCACCACATCACACCTACTCTAAAATTGACCACATAATTGGGAGTAAATCACTCCTCAGCAAATGCAAAAGAATGGAAATCATAACAAACAGTATCTCAGACCACAGTGCAATCAAGTTAGAACTCAGAACTCAAAAACTAACTCAGAACCGCACAGCTTCATGGAAACTGAACAACTTGCTCTTGAATGTTGACTGGATAAACAATGAAATGAAGGCAGAAATAAAGATGTTCTTCGAAACCAACGAGAATGAAGACACAACATACCAGAATCTCTGGGACACATTTAAAGCAGTCTCTAGAGGAAAATATATAGCAATAAGTGCCCACATGAGAAACAAGGAGAGATCAAAACTTGACACCCTATCGTCAAAACTGAAAGAGTTAGAGGAGCAAGATCAAAAAAACTCAAAAGTCTAGCAGAAGACAAGAAATAACTAAGATCAGAGCAGAACTGAAGGAGATAGAGACACAAAAAACCCTTCAAAAAATCAATAAATCCAGGAGCTGGTTTTTTAAAAAGATCAACAAAATAGACAGACCAATAGCCAGATTAATAAAAAAGAAAAGAGAGAATAACCAAATTGATGCAATAAAAAACGATAAAGGGGATATCACCACAGATTCCACAGAAATTCAAACCATCATCAGAGATTATTACAAACAACTCTATGCACACAAACTAATAAACCTGGAAGAAATGGATAAATTCCTGGACACTTGCCTCCTGCCAAGCCTAAACCAGGAAGAAGCTGAAACCCTGAACAGACCCATAAC
>NW_022436982.1:16331818-16363059 GCF_009761245.1 Sapajus apella
GATGGGTTCACAGCTGAATTCTACCAGACATACAAAGAGGAGCTGGTGCCATTTCTTCTGAAACTATTCCAAACAATACAAAAAGAGGGAATTCTTCCCAAATCATTTTATGACACCAACATCATCCTGATTCCAAAACCTGGCAGAGACTCAACAAGAAAAGAAAACTACAGGCCAATATCCATGATGAACATAGATGCAAAAATCTTCAATAAAATACTGACAAGCCAATTGCAACAGCACATCAAAAAGCTTATCCACCATGATCAAGTAGGCTTCATCCCGGGGATGCAAGGCTGGTTCAACATACGCAAGTCTATAAATGTAATTCACCACATAAACAGAACCAAAGACAAAAACCACATGATTATCTCAATTGATGCAGAGAAGGCCTTTGACAAAATTCAACAGCCCTTTATGCTAAAAACACTCAATAAGCTAGGTATCGATGGAACGTATCTCAAAACAATAAAAGCTATTTATGACAAACCAACAGCCAATATCATACTGAATGGGCAAAAACTGGAAGCATTCTCCTTGAAATGTGGCACCAGACAAGGATGCCCGCTCTCACCACTGCTATTCAATATAGTATTAGAAGTTCCAGCCAGAGCAATCGGGCAAGAAAATGAAATAAAGGGCATTCAAATAGGAAAGGAGGAAGTCAAATTGTCTCTATTTGCAGACGACATGATTGTATATCTAGAAGACTCCATCGTCTCAGCCCCAAACCTCCTGAAACTGATAAGCAAGTTCAGCAAAGTTTCAGGATACAAAATCAATGTGCAAAAATCACATGCATTCCTATACACCAATAACAGACTTAAAAAGAGCCAAATCAAGAACAAACTTCCATTCACAATTGCCACAAAGAGAATAAAATACCTAGGAATACAACTAACAAGGAATGTAAAGGACCTCTTCAAGGAGAACTACAAGCCACTGCTCAATGAAATAAGACAGGACAAAAACAGATGGAGAAACATTCCATGTTCATGGTTAGGAAGAATCAATATCATGAAAATGGCCATACTGCCCAAAGTAATTTACAGATTCAATGCTATCCCCATCAAGCTACCAATGACCTTCTTCGCAGAACTGGAAAAAACCACCTTAAACTTCATATGGAACCAAAAGAGAGCCCGCATAGCCAAGTCAATTCTAAGCAAAAAGAACAAAGCGGGAGGCATCACACTACCAGACTTCAAACTATACTACAAGGCTACAGCAATCAAAACAGCATGGTACTGGTACCAAAACAGAGATATAGACCAATGGAACAGAACAGAGGTCTCAGAGGCAACACAACATATCTACAACCATCTGATCTTTGACAAACCAGACAAAAACAAGCAATGGGGAAAGGATTCCCTGTTCAATAAATGGTGTTGGGAAAGCTGGCTAGCCATGTGCAGAAAGCAGAAACTGGACCCCTTCCTGACACCTTACACTAAAATTAACTCCCGATGGATTGAAGACTTAAACATAAGACCTAACACCATAAAAACCCTAGAAGAAAATCTAGGCAAAACCATTCAGGACGTAGGTGTAGGCAAGGACTTCATGGCCAAAACACCAAAAGCATTGACAACAAAAGCCAAAATAGACAAATGGGACCTCAGCAAACTCCACAGCTTCTGCACAGCAAAAGAAACAGTCATTAGAGTGAATCGGCAACCAACAGATTGGGAAAAAATTTTTGCAGTTTACCCATCTGACAAAGGGCTGATATCCAAAATTTACAAAGAACTAAAGCAGATCTACAAGAAAAAAACTAACAAGCCCATTCAAAAGTGGGCAAAGGATATGAACAGACACTTTACTAAAGAAGACATACGTGAGGCCAACAAACATATGAAAAAATGCTCATCATCACTGGTCATCAGAGAAATGCAAATCAAAACTACATTGAGATGCCATCTCACGCCGGTTAGAATGGCGATCATTAAAAAATCTGGAGACAACAGATGCTGGAGAGGATGTGGAGAAATAGGAACACTTTTGCATTGTTGGTGGGAGTGTAAATTAGTTCAACCATTGTGGAAGACAGTGTGGCGACTCCTCAAGGACCTAGAAATAGAAATTCCATTTGACCCAGCAATCCCATTACTGAGTATATATCCAAAGGATTACAAATCGTTCTACTATAAGAACACGTGTACACGAATGTTCATTGCAGCACTGTTTACAATAGCAAAGGCCTGGAACCAACCCAAATGCCCATCGACGACAGACTGGATAGGGAAAATGTGGCACATATACACCATGGAATATTATGCAGCCATCAAAAACGATGAGTTTGGGTCCTTTGTAGGGACATGGATGAACCTGGAAACCATCATTCTCAGCAATCTGACAGAAGAGCAGAAAATCAAACACCGCATGTTCTCACTCATAGGCGGGTGTTGAACAATGAGAACACATAGACACAGGGAGGGGAGCACTACACACTGGGGTCAGTTGGGGGGCAATAGGGGAGGGACGGTGGGGGGTGGGAAGCTGGAGAGAGATAGCAAGGGGAGAAATGCCAGATGTAGGTGATGGAGAGGAAGGCAGCAAATCACACTGCCACGTGTGTTCCTATGCAACAATTTTGCATGTTCTTCACATGTACCCCAAAACCTAAAATGCAATAAAATAAATAAATGGGAAAAAAAAAATAAAGATTCCTTTTAGTGTTTCTAACTGAAAGTTTTAAAAAAAAAGTTTAATTACTATGTTATTTAGTACATACTATAAAAATAGCATATTTGAAACATTAAAAAAAGTATGGAGAATAATATAAACAACATTAACGTAACAACCGACTAGGTTTAAAAAAACACTCACATTAAGCCGTATTTAATTCATTTTTATTTTTCAAAAAAAATGAATTTGTAACTAGTATTGCCCCATACAATAATCTACCTTTGTTATTCCCTGAAAATAATCAGTATATACAATTTGGTGTTTATCTTTCTGGTCCATGTTTTAATACTGTATATGTATGTAGTATATAAATATACAATGTACATATATGTGTATACTGTATATGTAGTACATATACACATGTATTTGTCTATGTATGTGTGTAGTTATGTGTAACAATGTTTTTATGAATGTGTATGTCCACATATACATCTGCAAAACATATAGTATCATTTTATGATTTCTAAAAATTTTAAACTTTTAGAAATTATATCATAGTATAGATACTATTATTCAACTTCTTTTAAATCAACTTTTGCTTTTTAAGTATTTCCATTTTGATAAGTTTAGATCTTGTTTATGCATGTTAAATGTAGTAGCATATCACATTATATTAATATATCACAATGTATTTTTATTAATTGCTAATAGACGTTTAGATTGCTTCTAATTGTTTACTATTAACAAACTGCATATATCCTGTTTCAATACCTTACAAAAATTAACTCAAGATGGATTAAAGACTTAAACGTAAGACCTAAAACCATAAAAACCCTAGAAGAAAACCTAGGTAATACCATTCAGGACATAGGCATGGGCAAAGACTTCATGACTAAAATATCAAAAGCAATGGCAATGAAAGCCAAAATTGACAAATGTGATCTAATTAAACTAAAGAGCTTCTGTACAACAAAAGAAGCTTTCATCAGAGTGAACAGGCAACCTACAGAATGGGAGAAATTTTTGCAATCTACCCATCTGATAAAAGGCTAACATCCTGAATCTACAAAGAATTTAAACAAATTTACAAGAAAAAAAGCAAACAGCCCCCTCAAAAAGTGGGCAAAGGATATGAACAGACACTTCTCAAAAGAAGACATTTACGCAGCCAACAAACACATGTAAAAAAAGCTTGTCATCACTGGTCATTAGAGAAATGCGGATCAAAACCACATTGAGATACCATCTCATGCCAGTTAGAATGACAATCATTAAAAAATCAGGAGACAACAGATACTGGAAAGGATGGGGAAAAATAGGAATGCTTTTACACTGCTGGTGGGAGTATAAATTAGTTCAACCATTGTGGAAGACAGTGTGGTGATTCCTTAAGGATCTAGAACCAGAAATACCATTTGACCCAGCAATCCCACGGCCGGGTATATAGCCAAAGGATTGCAAATCATTCTACTATAAAGACACATGCACATGTATGTTTATTGAGGCACTGTTCACAATAGCAAATACTTGGAACCAATCCAAATGCCCATCAACGATAGACTGGATAAAGAAAATGTGGCACATATACACTATGGAATTCTACGCAGCCACAAAAAAGGATGAGTTCGTGTCCTTTGCAGGGGCATAGATGAAGCTGGAAACCATCATTCTCATCAAACTAACACAAGAACAGGATACCAAAGACCACATGTTCTCACTCATAAGTGGGAACTGAACAATGAGAACACATGGACAGAAGAGGGGAACATCACACACCGGGGCCTGTCAGGGGGTTGGGGTTTTGGGGAGGGACAGCATTAGGAGAAATACCTAATGGATATGATGTTTGATGGGTGCAGCAAACCACCATGGCACGTGTATAACCTATGTTACAAACCTGCACATTCTGCACATGTACCCCAGAGCTTAAAGTGTACTGTAAAAAAAAATTTTAATTATAAGAATCTCTTTAAGAGTAAAATTTTTCTCTCATGAGTTTTTATGTTTCTTAGATAAAATTACAAATATTGGAAAATGTATTACCAAATTTAAAAACTTTTTATATCTGAAGATAACTTTACCTGTAACATTCCTACATTTGATTATGTATCATTCCTTTCTTCAGAACAAAGTTACTTAAGAAGTAACTAATCTACACTGAAAAATAACTGTTCTAAAGAGTGAAATACTTTCCAGACTAAGCAAACCCTTTGTATCAGTTTCCTGTCACTCAAAATACATTTTATTATTTAGTCATTAGCATTCAATTCAAATGTTCAAACTCAACATTGTTAAGATTATTTTCCCTAAAGAAATAGCGTTATAAAATAGAATGAGTTTGTGTGACAAAACTGACTTAAGAAAGTAACTTTGATATCTTTTAACAGAGAAGTCAAATGATTACAACACTCAAGATTTTTCTATATAATTCTTTAAGAAAAATTTAAAATAACATATATATAGTACCTAAAGTATGTGGAAACAAGTTATAGTAGTAAATAAATTTAGAATAATATATGCATGGTCTCAAAAAATAAATATCTATGTATATGGACTCATGCCTGAAAACAACCTAAGGGATAAACATTGAAAGTTAATCTCAAGAGCTACAAAATAAAATTCCAAAATATACTTGCCATTTATTCAAGTGAAATATTTGCCTATGGAGGATACAAAGAATCTTGTTGACTTTATAGCAAAATACAAATTAGATTACAAATAAAAAAATATAAAAGCTGGAATGCAGATAAAACCCAGATGTCCATCAATGGCTGAATAAACAAAATGTGTTCTATACATAAGATGGAATATTATTCAGCCTTAAAAAGGAAGGAACTTCTGGCACATGGTTCAATGCTGATAAATCTTAAAGAAATAGTAAATGAGCTCTCGGCCTTAGCGCCATTTTTCTTGGAAACCTCTGCGCCATGAGAGCCAAGTGGAGGAAGAAACAAATGTGCAGGCTGAAGCGCAAAAGAAGAAAGATGAGGTAGAGGTCCAAGTAAACCACTAGCTTGTTGCACCGTGGAGGCCACAGGAGCAGAAACATGGAATGCCAAACGCTGGGGATGCGGGTACAAGTTGTGGGACTGCATGTTACTGTCTAGAGCTTGTCTCAATGGATCTAGAACTTCATCGCCATCTGATCGCCGATAACCTCTGAGACCCACCTTGCTCATAACCAAAACTGCCCATGTTGGTCCTTTGCCCTGGACCTGTGACATTCTGTAAATGAAATAATCCAGATACAAAAAGACAAATAGTATGTGATTCCAATTAAATGAGGCTCCTAGAATAGGCAAATCCACAGAGACAAAAAACAGAAAGAGACAGGGGCTATGGGAAGTAGCAAACGAGAAATTAACAATTAAGGGGTACTGGGTATCAATATGAGAAGATGAAAAGGTTTTGAAGATAGTGGTGGCAAAGGTAGTAACAATGTGAATATAGTTAATGCTACTGAGCTATTTATCTAAAAATGATCAAAATTGTAAATTTTATGTCAAGTCTACTTTCTACCTCTATATAGATAGATAGATAGATAGATAGATATATACATAGATATTGAAAACAGTTATTCAGACAATCCCTTCTATATAAATGTTCATAGCAGCACTATTTAGAATAGCTAAAATGTGGAAGGAATCCAAATGTCCACCAAGGGATTAATGGAGAAACAAACTGTGGTATACATATACAAAAGGATAGTATTCAGCCATAAAAAAGTAATGAATTTCTGATACATGCTTCAACATAGATGAATCTTGAACACATTAAACACATTATGCTAAGTAAAAGCAGCCAGATGCAAAGGTCACATATTGTATGATTCTACTTATATGAAATATTCAAAATAGGTAAATCCATAGAAACATAAAGCAGATTAGCAGCTGCCAGCAATTTTAAGAAGGGACAAATGGGGAGATAGTGACTGGCTGCTTAATGGGTATGGGGTCTCCTTCAGTGCTGATGAAAATGCTTTTGAATTAAAGGTCACTGCTATACAACATTGTGAAGGCATTAAATGCCACTGAATTGTATTCTTTAAAATACAACTAGTATGAAATTTATATATAATTAATGGTTACCTTAAAATACATTTGTTTTCAAAATATGTCATCATTGGCATATTTTTTTGCTAAGCATTTTATTTCTACTTCAGAGAAATACAGTTTCTAAAATCTTCATTTCTACATACCAAAAAAATTACATTCTAGCTCGAGAAGACTGGGAGTCTTACTTTGCAGAAGAAAAAAAAATTCCTGAACTTTCCGAGGATAATATTTTGGTTTTAGCTACTTGAGTAATTATTGTTGATTTTTATAGGATATTCTTTAAAACTATGGCCTACATATATTTAATATTTAACCCAAAAGAGAAGAAGAACTCTAATCTGAGCTATGCCACTGATCTGTAGCTTATAATTTATCATTAAGGAAAAAGGATAAAAAAATCATTGAAATAAAGAAGATATATCTACTTATAATATATGGGGTAAAATTTACTACTTCTATAAAATAAAATTGAAGTTTTTGGATTATGAATTCAAAACCCCTTTACTACTGACTCCAGCTCAACTGCCTTCATTGACAAATGTATTAACCAGAATTCTCGGTATCAATTAAGAAAACATTAGTGATTCTGTGCAATTACTTTTTATGCTCATGCTTATTTTTAGATATGAAAAGGAAAAGCAGAAATTCTAAAAAAAAGAAAAAGGGGGGGGTGCCTAATATTCAAGTGTGTTATATAATAAATTTAGATTTGTTCAAAAAGCAATGGAAAGATACTAAAAGTTTTTAAACAAATGAGGGACATTCTCAAAACTATATTTTAAAAGATAATTTAAAAGCACTGCTGAAAAGAGATTTGAAGGGAGAAGAGTGGATGCAGATATTTATGAATTTACCCTAGTTGACTAGGGAAGGAATGGTGGTGGTATGGATAAGGGCATTAATACTGAGGATGGAAAGAAATAAGATATATCCTAGCAATGTTTGTGATGCGAAATATTAAGACTTAGTATGGAATTCAATGAGGAGGTCAGAAAAAAATAATAAGTAAACTTATAACACCCTAGCTTTCCGATTTGAATAAACTGATAGATTATAATATCATTTATTAAGATTTAGAATAATAAGAGTAAATCTGGAGATCCTAAATTTGGCTTCAAACATGTTGAATCTCAGTGAGACATCCAAAAGGAGATGTTGTGTAGACATTTGGATATGCTTAGTTGCAGTTCAGAAAGAGGTCTATGCTAGAAATACAGGTTTGAAAGTCAACTGGCAGGAAATGACTGAAATCATAGGATAATAGATGAGATTGTCATAGGCCAATATATAAATGAAGTACAGAGAATGCCTATCACAAAGTCCAAAAATACAGCAACAGTAAACATCTGATTTCAGGGGGAAAACATGGCAAAGGAGAACGTGGCCAGAGGTACAGAAATAAAATCAGAAGAAACGGTGCCAGAATGTTGAAGAAAAAAATTGTTTCAAAGAGAGTGTGACCAGCTTTTTCAAATACTGGTGAGAATTTGAACAAGATAAGTATCCATTAGTTACCTCCTGGTTATTGAACAACTCACCTAGATTTTTCTGTCCTTGATTTAATTATCCTTAACAAATCCGAGTCTAAAATATTGATTGCTATGAACTTAATTATGTTATCTCAAAATCCATATGTGACATATCTGACATGTATCACATATATCAATCAGCTATAACTGAGTTCATACATCAGATTTGAACTCAGCTGAAACTCTAACCCCTAATGTGATGACAGTTGGAGATGTGGACTTTGAGAAGCAATTAGGGATAGAAAGGGGTCCTCATGATGGGCTGAATGGCTTTTAAGATAAGAAAGAGAAAGACCTCTTCTGAAATGTGATAATACACTGAGAAGGCAGCCATCTACAAGCCAGAGAAGACAGCTCCTCATCAGGATCCTAATCCATCATCACCATGATCCTGAATTTCTCAGCCTCCAACTACAAGAAGTACATGTCTGTTAAGTCACCCAGTCTATGGAATTTTGTAACATCATCAAGAGATTTGCTTTAGCGCTTTTCCCACTCACAAGCAGAATAGAGCTTTCCCTGCTTTATGTCCCTACTATTCTCTTATTGCTTTTAATCATGCTTTTGCTTGTCTTATCTGCTAAGGTACGATGACTTGATAAAAGGGCCAGCGTATTATTTCTCTTTGTTTACCTGTGCCTAGAAAAGTACCCAGCTAAAGCATTTCACATAGGCTACAGATTAGGAGAGAATGACCTACTACTAAACCACTATACATTCTGATTTATTTAGCCAAGGACACAGAAAACACACGATGAATGTCAGCACACCCAGGATTCCTAGCGAGAATATGCCGCTGTGGTTGACAATGTGTAATATATAATTTGCTGGATTAGAAAAGCTTAATTTTCTGCTGCAGTTGAGCACCTTATTATAGTTTTATATCACCATTCTGAAAGAATATACACAAATATTTTTTACTAATACTTTCACTTGGGAGAATGTTAACATATGTTAGACTTTGTTGGCTACTCCATCTAATTTAGCATTGGTAATTACCAACTTCAACTGAGTGAGAAAGCTGAGTAAGCCTGCTGGCATTTCTGAAAGCTAGCTGCTTACTAACTAGCTTCCAAAGAGTAGTTTCACCTTACTAGCAAATAGTAGATACTCCTCTTTAAATTAAGCCTTCCTAGAACTTGAAACTATTAATCTTTACTGTATGTTCAGCCCCTAGTTAGTGCCTGGCTCTGAATTATATTGTTTAAATATTGAATGAATACATGAACATATGAATACTCATTAAATACTGAAGGAACCAATTTATCAGTTCATAGATTACTAAGTTATTGGCCTTTTTATTAAAATATGGTTATAATAAATATATATGATATTATAGATATAAATATAAATGAAATATTATAGGAACTATATTCCATGTAAGTTGTTTCAAGTTCTCAGGTTTTTATACCATAGCAGCAACTAATATTTCTTACCATATTCAATGGTAGAAACACTATAATCTCAGTCAGTGATAGCATTATATTTTTAACCGTATTTTATAAATTGATATAGAGTTGCCATACAATGTTTTATTAAAGTCTTAAAAAGTTAACTTTTAAGATTGGATTTGAAAGTACTATTTAAATTCAGTTTAAAAGTAGTATTATGAGTATATCTTTTTTGTAGATTCTAAACTTACAATTAAAATCTTACGTTGCTACAGAAAAAGGGATAAATCTTATTACTTTAATAGTTAAGACTGAGTATGAAACTAGATATTAATGAATGAATCAAAAATAAGACTTCCTGGCCCATAGTAAAATAAGCTGAAACTTGTTTCCCAACAAGGAGTACATGTATTTATCTCTATTCCTACCGCTAATTAAATATAAAAACCCAGAAAATAATAATAAAACAAACATGAGACTTTGAAAGGCAGGGAAAAGAAGAAGGATAGAATAGGGAGCTCAGGAGTAGAGGAACGACATTAGAGAAGTGACTCACAAGGGTGAGTTCCTTGAGTTTTCTTCTTTTTTCCTACATACCCCAAACTAGATACTAGAGAAACTCACAACCTAGAGGTGCCAATGAATACAAACAAAAAATGCTTCAAGGAAAGCATACTCTCTCTAGCCAAAAGACCAGGAAAGGGGAGGACCAATAAAACAAAAACCCTGCTCACCATGCCCACCCTACTCCAGCCATAATCACTGGGGGGTGAAAAACAAAACAAAATCAGCCATGCTCTGTCAATGAAAGCAGACTGAGAGCTGGGTGCAGTGGGTCACGCATGTAATCCGAGCACTTTGGGAGGGCAAGGCAGGTGGATCACTTGAGGTCAGGAGTTTGAGACCAGCCTGGCCCACATGGTGAAACCCCATCTTTACTGAAAATACAAAAATTAGCCAGGCGTGGTGGCAGGCACTTGTAATTCCAGCTACTCAGCAGCCTGAGGCAGGAGAATCACTTGAACTCAGGAGGCAGAGGCTGCAGTGAGCCAAAATCACCAGAGCGAGAATCCATCTCAAAAAAAATAGGAAAAAAAAAAAAAAAAAAAAAGCAGAGTGAGAAGCCTATACTTTCACCAACACTAAGCAGTAATACCTTCACACTCCCTCAATGCAATATTAGCAGAGGAAAACTTAGGAGGTAAAAGGGAGGAGTAAGATTCCCGCCTTTTCCTAGTAGTAATGAGGTGACCTTCTCCCTCAGGCATGATATCATCAGAGGCCTGTTAAAAGAAAAGATTTAAAGAAGATCCAGAGTCTCAAAATATAATACAGATAGTCACTGACTTACAATGGTTCTCCTTATGATTTTTCAACTTTATGATGGTGTAAAACTGTTGCAATTTTAATGTACTTCAAATTTTGAATTCCGATCTTTTCCCATGCTGGTAATATCTGATGTATGAGATACTCAGTACGTTATTATAAAATTGGTTTTGTATTAGATAATTTTGTCCAATTGTAAACTAATGTAAGTGTTCTTAGTATTTTAAGGTAGTCTAGAGTAAGCTATGATACACATTGAATGTAGTTTACATGCATTCAATGCATTTTCTTTTTCTTTTTTTTTTCTTTTTTCTGTTTTTTTGGTGACAGAGCCTCACTCTGTCACCCATGCCCAGGATGAATTGCAACAGCATAATATCTGCTCACTACAGCCTCCGCCTTCTGGGTTCAAGTGATTCTCCTGTCTCAGCCTCCAGGGTAGCTGGGATTACAGGTATGTGCCACCACACCTGCTAATCTTTGTATTTATAGTAGAGACAAGGTTTCACCATGTTTTCTGGGCTGGTCTCAAACCCCTGACCTCAAGTGATCCACTTGCCTCAGCCTCCCAAAGTGATGAAATTATAGGCATGAGCCACTGCGTCTGGCCACAGTTTCAACCTATGACATTTTCAACTTATGATGGATTTATCAGGACATAACCCTATGGTATGTTGAGAAGTATCTGTAGTCCAAATGACCAGGAGACAATTTAAAAAAATCATTCATCATACCAAGTACAAGGAAAATCTATAATCAAAGGTAGAAATTATACTCAAAGGATGCCACTACCATGATATAACACGTATGTCAAAATTACTTGACAAGAACTTTAAAGCAGCCATGATTAAAATGCTCCAGTGAACCATTAAATAACACTCTTAAAATAAATAGAAACTCTAAGCAAATAAAGAAGAATTTTACATAAAGAGCCCAATAGAAATTTTGGAACTAAAAAATTATAAAGCCAAAATAAAAAACTTGCTGCATAAGCTCATGAGAGAAGAGACAATCAGTAAACTTAAAGACACAATAGAAATTACTAAATCTGAATAACAGAGATAAAATAGGCTGAAAGGCTGAAAAATAAATTGAAGAAACCCTCAGTGACTTGTAGGGCAATAATAAAAGATCTAGCATTCATGTCTTTAGAGTCATCGAAGGAAAACAAATGTAGGGTTTAAAAAGGATTTAAAGAACTGATGACAAAAATTTCCCAAATTTGACCAAAGTCACAAACCTAGGGATTCAAGAAACAGAAACCCAAATAGCATAAAGCCAAATAAAGCTATGCCAAGACATGTTATGATCAGACTTCTGACAAGTAAAGAAAAAGGAAAAATGATTGAAAGCAAGTAAACAGAATGATGCATTACCTATGGTGAAACAATGATTCAACAGTGCATTTTGCATCAGAAACAAGAGTCCAAAAACAGGCAGAAAATTTTTCAAGTGCTGAAGAAAAAAATTGCTAAGCTATAATTCTACATACAATGAAAATATCATTTAGTAGTCATATGGTTTTTCTGTGTCCCCACCCAAATCTCATCTTGAATTGTAATCCCCATAATCCCTGTGTGTTCAGGGAGAGACCTGGTGGGAGGTGATTGGATCATGGGGGCAGTTTCCCCCACACTGTTCTAGTGCTAATGACATCTGATGGTTTTATGTGGGGCTCTTCTCCCTTCACTCCTCACTCTTCTCTCTCCTGCCCCTGTGTGAAGAAGGTCCTTGCTTCCCCTTCACCTTCCACCATGATTGTAAGTTTCCTGAGGCCTCCCCAGCCATGTGGAACTATGAGTCAATTAAATCTCTTTCCTTTATAAATTATCCAGTCTTAAGTATTTCTTTATAGTAGTCTGAAAACAGAATAATACAGGTAATGAAGGAGAAATCAAGACATTTTAAAAGAAAACAGAGAATTGTTTGCCAGCTAACCTATTCTAGTAATTATAAAGGAAGTTTTTTAAAATGAAAGAAAATTATAAAAGAAACTTGGAAGGTTACCAATAAGGACAGTAGAAAAAGGATAAATAATATCTCTACTATATTTACCCATACATAAATTATTTATCTCTCATGGATAAACTTATGGGTAAACATAATAGACTACCCATGTTTTGTGGTTTAAAATTATGTTTGAGAGTCGAGGCAAAACCTATCACATCATGTGATGAGGTTCTCATTGTAATTAGAGAAAATATTGAGATAACTGTATTACAAGGGGGAAGGGTAAAGGTATGTAAATGAAACGAAGGTTTATAGATTCCTCTTAAACTAATAAAATGTTCATACCAGTAGATTGTAATAAGGTATGTATTATAATACCAAGAGCAAACAATAAAAAAAAAACTATTCAAAGAGATACAGTCAAAAACTCTATAGAAAAATTAAAATGAAATTCTAAAAAAAAGCGTAAGTAACCCATATGAAGGAAGTAAATGGGAAACAGAGGAAACAAACAGAAAATAATAAATAACAAAAAATAAATAATAACGGCAGACTTAGCTCTAACTATCAATAATGCAAGATATAACATCAGCATGCAAAATATTCATACACTAGCAATGTAAAATTTTAAAAGGATACGGTTTGAAACTGGATTTCATAAAAATTAAAAACTTTGCCATTCAAAAGACATAGGTAGGAGAATGAAAGGGCAATTTACGGAATTCAATGCAACTCTTGGGCATTTCTCATAAAGAATAAAAGCGTTACGTTCACACAAAAATCTCTGAATAGCAGCTCTATTCATAATTGCAAAAAGTAGAAAAAAAATGTTCTTCAGTAGATGGATAAAGTAGTTCATCCATAATATGGAGTATCATTTAGCAATAAAAAGGAACACATTAGATTAACCAATCCAAATGAATCTCAAAGACATTATGCTGAAAGAAGCCAGTCTCAGAAAGTTACAGCCTATATGATTCTATGCATATGACAGTCTGAAAAAGGCAAAGCTACAGGGAAGGAGAACAAATCAGATGTTATGGTAGTGGGAGGATTTGACTACAAAAGGGCAGGATGAGGACATTTTTTGAGATGATAGACCTATTTTATTTTGTATACTAACTGTGGTGGTAGCTACTCAAATTTATATATATGTTATAAACTCATGAAACTGCACATTAAAAATTCAATGTACTACATACAACTTTAAAAATTTTTTCTCCTTAGAACAAATTTCAATGACTGTACCAGTGATATTTAATGTCTTATTGTTTTATCATGACACTTTTTAACATTAGTTTTTAACATTTTTGACATTTATTTTTAACATCACATTTCATTAAGAATGTTTAATACTAAATATGTTTCCAAGCAAGTTCCCTGAGAGTAGAAAGTCTGCCTGGTGTTCTCATTTCATTCATCCAGCAGAGTGACTGTCACTGAGCAGAGTGACTGTCACACAGCACTCAAACACATTTGTTACCTAAATAAATGTTTCACAAAATAATGCAACCTTTCTCTGAAAATTTCACATTAAAATTTATTCAGTTCTTTTAAAAAAATTTCATTACTGTTACTAAATTAAGACTTAACTGAAAAATGACTATTTCACAAATTGCTATCACATTAATGAATATCAACATATTTCAGGGAAAAGTTCCACACTTTAATAATGACTCAGCATTTAATTCAAAGAGCTATTTGTAAAGTGCAAATACTGCTGAGTGTACAGATCAGGATTCTGAGTTCTCTAATTTTAAAAAGTCCTCATTACTTTTTCTTTAGTTCTATTTCACTAGTGAATAAAATAAACTCCAAATGAACCACTTACAGGTAATCCTTCCCAAATTTTCTTGAATAGTTGATTCAGTCTCTCAACTAATTTACTTTGTTCAAAATTATTTTCTTTTTTGGAGACAGAAACGTCATTAAAGATCATCAGATAAAGCACTGATACATTTACAACATGGATGAACTTTGAAAATGTTACGCTAAGTGAAAGAAGGTAGTCTAGGACCACATATTAAATGATTCCATTTATATGAAATGTCTAGAATAGGCAAATCTATAAACACAAGAAGAAGACTGGTAGTTTCCTAGGGCTAGGCAGAATGGATGGGAGAGTTGGGGAATGATAGCAAAGTTGTGTGGGCTTTTGTTGGAGAGAGTAGGGGGATGATAAAAATGTTCTAAAATTGATTGTGATAATGAATAGTGCAACTCTGAATATACCACTGAATTATATACTTTATATGAGTGAATTGTATGACTTGTGAGTTACATTTCAATAAAGCTACTGAAATTATCAGAAAATGCCTCTGGGACAGATCTGAGTCCATAAAACAGTTTTCAAGATAAGAGACTTCATTGTAGAATCAAATATTTAGAACTAATAGAGTATACTGCACTTTAAGAGGTAAATGGGAGTATATAAGATTTAAATCTCATATGGTCTGGATATTTCCTTAAAAGTTTATCATTACATAGAAAAGGCTGTAAACAAAAGTTATACATGTTATCATATAGTATACAAAACAAGCTTCTCATTTACAGCTAAGAAAATTTAGTGACATTTAATTACATTATGTCATACAAGGTTAAATTCTAACAATCTAAAAGACATCTAGGCTTTTAAAAACTCTATGCCTGAGTGTCAGAAATTAACTCTAAATGAAGTAATAGTTAAGTAGTAGAAGAGGTTAATCATATTGGTCTAACCCCTTTTAGTCTTAAAAAAAAAAAAAAAAGTGTTCTTTCTTTGCCAGGCTGAATATAATAGCCTGTGAATTATAAGATCAAGTGACCAACTGTATGTTTTCTAAAATATGAGTATCCTTCATCAAGTTTTATACTTAGGGCAGCTAAAAGACCTACGTGGAAAAATCAGCAGTAAGCCCAAAGGACAGGCAGTGCACAGCAAGAAAGAAGGCAATTCCCTCGTGTCTTTTGCAGGTCACTACCAAGGACCATGTTAGCAGATCCACACCAGACCCTTAACAGGCAGTTCTGCTGCTACCAGTAATTAGCTTGGACAGCTCCGGCTCCAAGAGTAGCAGCAAGGCTACACCATAATGAGCTCAGCTGGGATTAGCAGGACAGGGCAGGGAACCAAGAGAGCTCAGGCATTCTGCATTGCGTATGTATCTAGGAGATCAAACAAGGATGGCTGGCTAGGTTATCCCCTCTCCACCTCATTCCAAAAATGAAGCACGGCAGTGTCTAAAACACAGGCTAATGAAGAGCGACACCTCCAACAGATGAGAGCCACACTAATTAACACAATCCCTAGATCATATTATACAGTTTCTGTTAGAGCTAGCAACTGTGCAACTTGTTATTGTATAATACATATATATTTTTAAAAGCTAGTCTTTTTTTCTTTACTTTCATTGGCAAAAATCAGATTATTTCATTTTCAAATTTTATAAAGTGTTTCTTTAATGGCCTTTAATCCACAAAAAATTTCTCCCAAATATTTTATCTAAGTCCATATTGTTAAAAATGAAACTCACTTTTGAATCATTAGCTCCTGGTTTTCCCTTTTGAAATATGCCAGTTCATTCCACACAGCATCAGAGTCTTCTTGTCTAAGTTGCTGGGGATCTGCTCTCTTTATTTTTCTGATTTCAGTCCTATTTTTAAAACAAAGTTGCTTTTCCATTAACATGTCCGAATTGCAATAAAAATTACTTTATACATTTCTTAACATTTAAAACTATCTATTGACCAAATTTCTACTCGAGTTGACCAATTATTGGATGAATTTCCTGAAACTTAAACACGTAGAAATCAAAACCCTCTATCATAATTTTTGAAGCTTATTTGCTACTATGGAGAGGAAACTTTTAAGCAGATGCATGATAGCCTAAGGTCTATTGCTCTTGTTCAGTCTTGTGGTAATAAAAATAGACAATGTAGAATTTCAGTGGTTCCCCCCAACCCAAAAAATCTATAAGCAAACAACTCATCTAGAATTTGCTGCTAACCAATATGAATGTGGTATACATGCCTTTATCTTTAAAAAAATCTATTACCAGTGAATATGTCAGAAAGTAGATTTCACTCTTCTAGTGATTAGTTAAAAGTTAGATGAACAGAGAATAAATGTAAGACAAACTGCTTTATCACTGCTTTACTGACAAGGGATATGAAACACTTCCACTCATCAAACAAAAAAATCAGATGTGACAATTATCTATAAGTGATGCCAAATGCCCTTTACATTTTCATTTTCTGAACATAAAACAAACTCTTCATTTTTATTTTGCAAAAGTGCTTTACTGGCCAATTTAGAAACAGGATTTCTCTACAGAACAGACCAGTGTGTATCATCAACATTGCCCTAAAGGATCCATCTCAAAAGATGAGACGGTAGTAGATTTTCTGTACTCATTCAGTCCTTTGCCCTCTGTTGATACTGTTAACAGGGGAGCCACTTACGACTAACCAAGATATGAACACCTGTTCAAAGCAATTGAACTGAGACCGCCAATTCATTCGGATAAGCTGGAGAACAAACTGATGGATAGTAAAGATCTTCAAATTGCATACTAGGTTGAAATAGTTTTAAAATAGTTAACTATATATGTGAATTTCATATTTCTCTAGTCTTTCCATTAAAATTTAAATACTGTTGGGGTTATAAACATTTTAACAGCTGTATTTTATTAATTTAAAAGCAATTTTTTCAATCACATGGATATTAACCATTTTTGCTTTAAACTACATACTTTTACTAAGTTATTCCATTGATATTACAAATGTGTACAATAATTCATAATTATTGACTGCTAATATCTGCAAATGTAAGGAAAGTCTATAGTTATTACCAACACATTTCTGTTTTCATTTGTTATAGTCTCCATTTAAAATTTCACAATAAAGATTTCACTACCAAATAATTTCTTTAAAACCAAACAAAAGCCATTAAGACACCTATATAATGCTACTCCATTCCATTTAATATTTAGGGAAATGCCTTTATGAGCTATGTAACTCACATGCCACTGCCTTCTTCCCACTGTTTTAATTGCTCTTTTACTGCTCTGTAGTTGGTCTGTAACATCTGTAGCCTTTCCTTGCGTTTTTCATGGGCATCTCTTAGCTCATCATTTTCTTGGTTCTGTAGAACACAAAAAAGCAAGTATATATAAGTTTGAAGAAAATATTAATATAATGTTTCAAATAAAAGGTTACCCATCTAAATATGAAATTTGAAAGAAAACAGTGTGTAAACATGAAAAAATCTGTAATATGTATTTAAGCAGAAAAAAGAATTCTTCTAGTCAGAGAATACATTTGCTTCATAAATTCAACTCAATGTATTTTTTAAGCTGATCACATAATTTGAAAATTTTACCATTAAGATAGTTTCATTCATTTACCTGTTAATTAATATATGTTCATAAGCCTATCTTACATATTTTTAATTGTTTTCTTTTTCAGCATAAAGTTTTTTCTATACATAAACCACGATTATTTTGTTAAAGTGCAAATATAATTAGTATAAGAACATTAATCAGAGTAAGAACAATTCTTTAGCACAAGAATTAATAATTAAAATGTAGTAAGGCACAAAGATTACATATAAGAAAGACAATGAGACTGAACCTATGTTAGAAGGAGCATAGTTTAACCTTCTGGGATTGTACCATGAAGAACTGGAATGAGAAAGCTAGGCTTACTACTCTTAAAGAGATTATAAAACAAGCCATCCAAACATTACTTTGTTGTGTCAACACCTAACTTAAACAATTGTAATCAACTACTTCTTTTTTACTTTTATTTTTTTGAAAACAGGGCTTCCCTGTGTGGCCTAGGCTAGGCTAGAGTTCTTATCTCACTGCAGTCTTAAACTCCTGTCTCAGGCAATCTTTCCATGTCAGCCTTCCAAGTAGTTAGCACTACAGGCGTGCAGCACCACACCCAGCTAAGTTTTTAATTTTATTTTTGTGGAGACAGTCTCACTATGTTGCCCAGGCTGGTCTCAAACTCCTGGTATCAAATGATCCTCTGTCTCAGCCTCCCAAAATGCTGCAATTACAGGTATATACCACCATGTGTGGCATGGTTGACTACTTCTAAATGTATATAGCACATGAGATCAACTATCATTTTAAGATAAACATAAAATGAACTTATAAAGACAAAATTCTTAGTCCTCAGAAAACACGCACATGACTATAAATGGTGTTTCTCAAAGTAAAATAAGTAACTTCTTGAGTTTCTTTCCTCATGAGAATTTCAAATATTTTAATATGAACAGACACTCAAAAGAAGACATTTATGTGGCCAAAAAATACATGAAAAAAAGCTTATCATCACTGGTCATTGGAGAAACGCAAATCAAAACCACAATGAGATACCATCTCATGCTAGTTAGAATGCCGATCATAATAAACTCAGAAAACAACGGATACTGGAGAGGTTGTGGAGAAATAAGAACGCTTTTACACTGTTGTTGGGAGTGTAAATTAGTTCAACCATTGTGGAAGACAGTGTGGTGATTCCTCAAGGATCTAGAACCAGAAATACCATTTGACCCAATAATCCCATTACTGAGTATATATCCAAAGGATTATAAATCATTCTACTATAAAGACACATGCATATGTATGTTTATTGAGGCACTGTTCCCAATAGCAAAAACTTGGAACCAACCCAAATGCCCATCAATGACAGAATGGATAAAGAAAATGTGGTACATATATACCATGGAATACTATGCAGCCATAAAGAGGAATGAGTTCATGTCCTTTGCAGGGACATGGATGAAGCTAGAAACCATCATTCTCACCCAACTAACATAAGAACAGAAAACCAAACACCACATGTTCTCACTCATAAGTGGGAGTTGAACAATGAGAACATATGGACACAGGGAGGAGAACATCACACACCAGGCCTGTCAAGGGGCGGGGAGGTAAGGGAAAGATAACATTTTGGGAGAAATACCTAATGTAGGTGATAGGTTGATGCATGCAGCAAAACACCACGGCACGTGTAAACCTATGTAACAAACCTGCATGTTCTGCACGTGTATCCCAGAACTTAAAGTATAATTTACAAAAATGGTTTTACAGATGAGCTTCCTGCTTTAAGTTTACTTGCTTCTTAATTTATTATATGTAACAATAGGGTATTTACATAATTCTTATAAAATTATTAAAATCTAAACAATTAAAAATAAAACTCAACTAGATATCATTTGCAAATCATTGGATAGACATACTTTATAAGAATAATTCTTTTAAAACACAGTTTTATCCAAAGATTCATGCTTTGGGAATGCTGTTGTCAAAGTGTAAATCATGCATTAAATTAGTTCTAGAGACTATTGTTCTTTTATCCTACTTCAGCAATAGACAGTACAATTTTATAAAAATATAAATCTAAGATAGATAGATGTAGTTCAAAGAAAAACATTTCTTCATTTTAAAACTGCCAGAATACATCCAGCTGAAGCCATCCATCAAAAGTTGGATATCTTAAAGGAAATATTTTTCAAAATATCTAAATGCTTTCTTTATAACCTTCTAACAAACACAGGTTAACTGTAGTTTGGATTATGATCCAAATTTTGACATATAATAGGCAAAGGCAAAATAATAGTACTTTATTTGGGAAATATTACCACCAAAGATCTTATAACAAATCAAGTGTATGGATTGAAAAATGTATTTTATACCACTAATTAATACATTTTCCTACAGGATACACACAAAAATATTCCACTGGCAGCTACTCAATGAAATCAAATCATAAAACATTTACTAAGTACTTTCTTTGGAGTTTGCATTTAAACTAGCTAAACTAGAGGCTCTAACTTCTTTTTTTTTTTTTTTTTTTTTTTTTGAGACAGAGACTCACTGGAGGACAGTGGCGGCATCTCAGCTTACTGCAACCTCTGCCTCCTGGGTTCAAGTGATTCTCACACCTCAGCCTTCTGAGTAGCTGGGATTACAGGCGTGCAGCACTACACCTGGCTAATTTTCTTGTGTATTTTCAGTGGAGACAGGGTTTTGCCATGTTGACCAGTCTAGTCTCTAACTCATGGCCTCAAGTTATCCACCTATGTTGGCCTCCCAATTTCCTAGGATTATAGGCCTGAGTCATCGTGCCTAGCAAGGCTCTTTCTGTGTATAAACAAGTATGAATGAATGAAACATTAGGAAATAGAAAAAAGGAAAAATTGTATCAACTGACTTTTTCCTCAAAGATCTTTGCAATTCTAATTCTAAATTCATAAAAACATAATTAATTTTTTATCTAATCTTCTGGTTTGGACAAAGGCTTCTTAATGAGAATAAGGCAAACCAAAAGCATAAACACTGTTCATAAAGCAGTGGCTGAATCTTCAGAAAATAAAAGCAAGGTTTCAAAGAAGTCAAAAAAAAAAAAAAGCCAAAAACCTTTTATAAAATACCAAGGATTCCATTACAGATGTTTAATTTCAGCAGAATGTATAAAGTTGATGTGTACCAGGCCATTGAAAAATAAAAGACATATAGCTTGTATTCAAAAGACATACTAATATTATTAAACAACATTGAAAAGTACTAATAGAATCAAGTTGCCAAATGCATGAAAGTCAATAAAACAGAAATTCACCACATTAGTCAAGATTATTGTGGATTTCATAAAGCTCTGATGCACTGGTTTCCAAATTATACTTTATAAGTTGTTAGAGCACTACATTAATCAAGTCAGGATCAAGGGTGGGATTTTTATACAAATAGCTTCCATTTCTTCCATTTCTACTGGCTGTTTGTTATAGCACTGGTCACCTATCTTGAAAACACAAAAAACTAACCATAAATGTAAGCTCAGCAAGATACTGTGTTAATATTTATACACAATTCATAACAAGAATCCTTTAATGTGCATAACTTAACTGTTGATAGAACAAAAAGCATCATTTCAAAGTATCAAAGTGTATGTTCCATGGGCTACTCCTGAAACTTACTTGTCCCTCTCATTCTTCAATACACCTTGGTAATCAACTTGGGACCCTAAAGCTACCTACTGTGCCGTGGAGCATGTCTTTTGTCTTTATTTCAGCATTTCCAACAGTATTTTTCATGCAAAAAGTCTTTTGGTTAATATTAACAGGTATAACATAACCAACCAAATCAGGGAAAAGATGTGTCTATGCCTTTCTATAGATTCACAACTCATGAGTCTGTTAAAGGCTCACAAAAAAAGAGAAACTTTTAATCCACTGTTTAAAATAATCATTTGAGCATGGAATATTTTTATCTATCACACTCCCATGCTTCTGCCAGAGCAGTGTTCCATATAACACCAAAGGCCATGACAAAAATTCAACATGCAGTAAGTAATGGTCTACAAAAGGAGCACTAAGATCAACAAACGTATCTTAAAAACTATAAGACACATTTTATGGGTTAAATTGTGCCCCACCACCCCCATCTAAAAGTATCTTGAAGTCCTAGTCCCCAATATCTCACAATGTGATTTTATTTGGAGATAGGATCTTTGCAGAAGTAATCATGTTAAAATGAGGTCATTAGACAGGCCCTCATCCAACAGGACTGATACACTTATAAAAACAGAAATATAGACAAAGGAAGAGAGATGCACAGAGGGAAGACAATGTGAAGACACAAGGACAATGCTATCTATAAGGCAAGGAATACCTGAGGCTCCCAGAAACTAAGAGAGGAATGGAACAGATTCTCCCTCACAGTCCTCAGGACCCAACTCTGCTGACACCTTCATCTTGAACTTCACTATCCTCCATCACTTTGAGACAATAAATGTGTACTGTTCTAAGCCACCTAGCTATGGACCTTTGTTACAGCAGCCCTAGGAAATATTACTAACTACTACTTTATACCCACCTGTGCTTTAGTAATAGCAATAAGTATAACCATAGCATAAAAAGGAGAGTTGGAATGAAGTCTTCGGTCTTCACTAAATGGGATATTTATTCTTACTAGAGTAAAGTCAATTACTCTGGGGTCCATTATTCTCTTTGGAATTGCTTTACTCTACAGGTTCTGTTTACCTACTTCTTTTGCTAAATGTTCTTGATTATGGCACCTTTTTATAGCTCCTTTAAAATAAATAATCCTTTCCTACTAAATGATATAATACAAGAAAAGTATTTGCTCCCATTTTTTTCCTCATCTTGAAAATCTGCTAAAAGACATATATTTGAAATTCATGATTATCATCAATTGACTTAAACTATGAATATAAAAAATAAAAAAAGAAATTTTGTGGAAAAAAAGAACTTTACTCTGAACATAAACTTGGGATCACATCACAGAAAGCTGCTGTCATAAAAAAAGAATGAGGAAATAAATTAATATAATCCTTCTGAGACATTTTCTGAAACAAGGAATTCAAGAAGTGGATGGAAAGATAACAGATCTAAAAATATCTTTGAATTGTTCTTCTTCCTGCCAAAAATAACAAACTGTCAGTCTTACAGATTTCTTGAGGTAAACAGGTAGAGATCTGCTACTACTGAATGACATATGTGACAGTTAATTTTATGTGTCAACTTGACTGCCCAAATACATATTTGGTTAACTATATTTCTAGGTGTGTCTGTGAGGATGTTTCTGGATGAGATTAATATTTTAATCAGTAAACTAAATAAAGTAGATTGCTTACTCCAATGTGGATGGAAGTCATTTAATCTGTTGAAAGCCTGAATAGAATAAAAGCTGAATAAGAAACATTCCTTCCTCTCTGCCTGCCTTCGAGCTGGGACATCCATCTTCTCTTGTCTTCTGATTTCAACTTACCTTATACCATCAGTTTTCCTGGTTCTAGAGTCTTTGGGCTCAAACCGGAACTATACCATCAGCTCTCCTGGATCTCTAGCTCACAGACTGAGGATCTTTTTATTTTTTAATTTTAGAATCAGGGAGGATATGTGCAGGTTTGTTACAAGGGTATATTGCAGGATGCTGAGGTTTGGGCTTCTATTGATCCCATCATCCAGATGGTGAACACAGTACTCAATAAGAAGGTTATAGCCCTTGCTCCCCTCCTTTTGTAGTTTCTAAGTGTCTACTGTTCCCCTCTTTATGTCCATGTGCACTCAGGATTTAGCCCCCAATTATAAATGAGAACACATGATATTTAGTTTTCTGTTTCTACATTAGTTCACATAGGACAATGGCGTCCAGCTGCACTCTTGTTGCTGCAAAGTACAGGATGTCATTCTTTCTTATGCTGCATAGCATTCCCTGAGCAACTGTAGAGCTTATTCTTCTGAGCCTCCAAAATAATGTAAACCAATTCCTTATACAAAATCTCATAACGTAATGTAATTTACTATAAGGAATCATACAAATATAGTAAAGAATTGTTCCATGTGCATGTACATGTATGTGTTTCTGTGTGTGTGTGTATTCTACTGGTTCTGTTTCTATGGAGAATCCAGGAAACAAATTTCAAGAATGATGAAAAAAGCCTGGGTGCAGTGGCTCACGCCTGTAATCCCAGCACTTTGGGAGGCTGAGGCAGGAGAATCACTGGAGGTCAGGAGTTCAAGACCAGCTTGGCCAACATGGTGAAACCCCATCTCTACTAAAAATACAAAAATTAGCTGCAAATGGTAGCACACGCCTGTAATCCCAGCTACTCAGGGGGCTGAAGCAGGAGAATCACTTGAACCTGGGAGGCAGAGGTTGCAGTGAGCTGAGATGGTGCCTGTACTCTAGCCTTGGTGACAGAGTAAGACTGGTCTCAAGAAAAAATATATATATGCAAAAGGAGGAAGATGACAGACTGGCTCCCTAAAAATGCTCATAATATCCTGTGCTTAACCACATATTTACACTTAACACAAGATTCTAACTACTTACTTACCATATCATCTTAACTAGAGAAAGAGTCTTGAAGGATAGCAACTCAACATGTCTCCTGTTATACAAGTGACTACTAAGATGCTTGGCTAATTGCAATGCTCAGTAATTGCTACTGAGGAAACGAATGAGAGAATGACTTAGGTGTTTATCTAAGTTCCACATAAATTTCAAGTAGGCTAAAAGCTAGGTGGGGTCATCTGGACATTTTATTTTTGGTAGAAACAGTAGATTTTCTTGTTTTAGAATAGTTTCATTTAGAAATGTTTCATGTTTTAGAATAGTTTAACTCTGCATAAACATAAATTAAAGCAATGTTTAATGGAAAGGTAGACTAAAATTATTAATCATAGCTTATTGGTAACTGTACTCCTAAACCCTATTTTGTTTTAGAACACACATAATCTAAACCAAACCTTTTTCTCCTTAAGAGTAATCTGTATTATACGACAAAGTATCCGAGCTTTAAATGTACTAAATTCTAATAACGTGTAAAGCACTGGACTTACAAAATGTCATAAAACTATTCAAGAATTATATGATTAACCTTCAAATAGGACACAGCTTCAGGTAATAGTAAATGAAGAATGAAAGAGAAAAAAATTAAAGCCCTCAATATAGTCACACAAAATGGGTTCAATATGCATGAACAACTTCTTGGAGAAAGATAATTCACAAAGTATGAATTAGGAAGTACTAATATAAGCTCTCAAAGACAGACCAATAACATATATGTTTCTTAAACATGGGTAGAATGTTCATTTAAATGTCATATGTTCTGAGACAAATTCAGCTGAAATGAAAAATATATATGTATTTCTTATTTTGCCTAAATGTAATTTTTCTATAAAGGATAATTGTAAGTGATCTGAGCTAGGTTAATATGCTTTTAAACTCACCTTTATTTTTATATGTTTACTATATATAAAGAACAAGAAATTCTCTTTCCACTGGCAGCAGTTCTATTTTTTGTCTTTGAGAAAGTATATGAAATTTTTTCCCAATTTTTAGACAAAATATTACAAAATAACTTGAAAGTAGTAAATAAATATTTAGTTTTCAAGTAGCAAATATTTTATATTATTTTATAATCCTCAGAAAAAGATGAACTGATTATACACTTTTATACGGGCAACTACATTCAGGAAAGAAAAATGACAACTAGTAATTTGTGAACTCTATGTTTACTTTGATATATTTTTATCTTTGCAAGGTTACTACTAAAGAAACGATTTAATGTTCACCTTTAGTTGTAGTGCCTTCTCTAAGTTTTCAATCTTTCTTTCAGCTTTTCTCAGCTTCTGTAGCTCCTCTGAGTCTGTGAAAGAGCTCTTTGGGGACAAAGACCTTGAACGTTTCACAGGTGGTTCCTGGAGAATAAAACAAGGACATGGTTGAACTAGTTGGAACACTGGATTATGAAAGACATGCAAAATTAAAGAACAAGTAATTTTGAATACTAATAATGAATTATAAAAAAAAAAAAAATCCTGCATGGAATACCAGAGAAATAACAAGCGGAATTACCACAGTGCTACCGCTAAAGGTTTCTCTGTGACTCGTTAATGAGAATATTCATTTACATTTACATTGTTTCTTTCAGAATAATGATGTCCCATTAGGGAAGACTAAAGGGTTATAGACTCAGAAATGCAAGAAACCTCATTACAAAGGAGGGGATAGAGGCTGGTCTAATTGCTCTATAAGGGTCCAAGGTTACACTTGATAGGACAACCAGAAACAAGAGGGAAAGGATTTTTTTCCCTTTGAAATAGTTTAACACACTGTGAAGTTGAAGGAACAATATGCTTGAGGAATATAAATACAACAGACAGTAGATCTTATACCATAATGACCATATGGTCATTAACTATAATGTGGCTAACTAGAGACAAGAATATGTTTATATTATGTACAGCTTCATATACCAATCTGGAGAAAGAATATGTGAAAGCAACTATTAAGCTGGGTAACACAGTGTTCATCTTACTGCACGGCCTTACAAAAAGAAAGAAAATTTTGGTCAAGATACCCCTCTTTTTCTTGGCTTTTATTAAAAGCAGACAAAAATCATAACATATTTTTAAACTTTGGCAACTGAGTAAGCAATCAAATTAGGCCTGGTAATGCTGCATTTCAATTTTAGGAATGTTTTCTTTCATTTAAATAAAGCTAAGTGCTTGTGAAACTACTTCAAAATGGCAAGAAATATATAAGGCAGTTATGTTTTAATAAATAAATCTCATTTTCTTAAAATTACTAATAATTTTAGAGAACTTGAATAACTGTACCACAGAAACATGGTTCAAATTTTAAAAACTTCCTTTATTAAGATAGTTTGTTCTACTCACAGGAAAAAATGGAAAGAAACAAAAACTATTACTTTAACAGCATGGTTTCCTATTATAAAAAAAATTATTCCTCTATTGCTGAAGTAACAAGTGTATGAAAAATATGCTGAAGCTCTTAATTTGAAGAAAATGTTATTTCGATTTATCTAGAAATAACATATGTACTACATGATATTAAGGAATTTTTATAATAGTCAACGTTCCATAGAATCTTTTACAGCATAACACAAATATGTAATAAATACTAAAAAAAAAAAAATTGAGACATTAATAAATGAGAAACATGCTTTGTAAAATTTGCTTTTTTCTCCTGCTATGCCTTGAAATCTATAAAAATATATAAGAAGTTAGTGTTAAAATTCATTTAACATTTTATTTTCCAAAGAGATAGTATTTTAAACATCATATCTGAAAGACATATTAGATATATTTTTATTTTCATTCAAATTAGAAAAGTGAGTAAATACCATTTAAAAATAAAATTTTAATCAGATTCATACATCAGAGAGATAAGGAAAACATCAAAAGTTTTAATATAAGAATGTTAATTTACTGACAAAATGGCTATAGTACTAATAATATATTAAATTAACTAATTTGGGAATATAATTCAGTCTTTAAAAAGGGAAAACTCCTTATTCCTAAGAGATATTTTATCAAGAGTTTGGTACATAATATTTTTCAAAAGCTTCCCAAAATGTAAGCAGAGAAGTATATGCTGCCATTTGTTTTTTAACTTCATCTCTTGTCTTTTCAGCCTCACCTTGGCAAATTCACAAAATGACAGAATGTCTATACCTTATGTTTTCCTTCAGTACTTGTCCTGATGCTCTTTTCTGAGAAAGCTTTGTTGGCAGATAAGTTTTCTGACAGTTTTTTATTTGCTATCTTTAGTTTCTCCTGTAAATACTCGATTTCAGACTTCTGTGAAACCATTAATGTTTCTAAGCTTGATAAAGATGGGTGACGAGGTACCTGATTTAAAAAGTATATGTGTAAATATATATGTATGATTGTATCTTACATTATTTATAAATATATGCGAATAGTTATGTAACATTACATTATAGAAATTATAAATACTCAGTAGGAAAATTTCATTTTAACTATAAACTAGCATAAGCTGAACCTTTTCATTCCATAGAATAGGATTTTTCAATAAAATAACCAAGAGTCTATATGCAAGTATTTTCATAAATAATGCTGTCATGTAGATTTTCAAGAGACAAAATTTAAAGCATGGCTGCATGATACACACCACTCAACTATCAATTGGTCATTTCGAATTTATGATTATACACACATGTAGTCCCTCACAAAATATTCAGTCCACCATCTGGTCATCAAGTGTCATACAATACCATAGAATATAAACCTGGGAAAATGAAACCAACAGCACTATAAGTACAATTAGCTTTTACTGTGTCCAAATTTAATAACAACTCCTCAAAGAACACTGACAATTTTAAGTCAATATAGTTTACAGCATTCTCCTTTAAAATTTATTCATGTTTCAGATAAACTGCTAATGGTAAGCTCCACATTTTAACAATATAAGTCAAAAGAAAACTAATCTTTCAGGAAAACTGTTCATGAAAACTAGACTTCTGCAAAATTTGACTACTATCTCCACTGAATGTACTTGAGGCCATTAAAACCCATGAAAATATGCTATTGCAAATCAACAATTACATTTACAAAAATGAAAACACAGAATCACATGAAAACAGTTTTTGATGACTTACAGGCAAACAAATGTCAAATCTTATGATGCTTAACATTATCAGTAAGGATTTAGTAGCCCTGAAAATATTTGCACATAAACTTATGAAGAGCTTCATCCTTCCTAAATGATATTCCTAAGTACTAAGAGAAAAATATACATGGGTTAACTTTTTTGAACCAAGAATGGGAAATGTCCCTTCCAATTGTACCTGCTTTTTTCTGAGAGGATATGCAAAATTTTCCTAATTCTAACTTGCAATTTTTATAATCAGAAGGGCCATATTTGATTTATACTATTACACTTTCCTTATATTTAAATCACCTCATTTGTTTCCAACCTTTATTCTACTATATGACTATCTTCCTCAAAGTATTATTTATATTGTATTGTTAGCATACTTACCACATATTACTGACTTCCTTATCATGCTTTGAACATCAAACTAAAATATTTTAAACATTTATCTTCCAGTAAGTCCAAATGATTTTGTCCTATTGTTTTATCACCATTTTAATCATTGTATAACTTATATTTATTTTTTTCTCCTGTGTTATGATCAAATTTATGATGTTTGGAAATGCTTCCTTTAATTGGGCTGCCAAGCTTACATTTCAAAAGGCTACCTGCCCTTGCCTAGGTTTCCTTTAATAAAATTATAAATGATACATAACGCCTATCATATACAAAATAAATTTTAAAAAAATAATTTAAGGTCAAACAAAAACTTAAAACAAGAAAAACATAATTTTAGTTTATTGGTATATCCAATAAACAAACCTGTGTTCTTCAATAAATGAACTTCCTAAGTCATCAATGGATTATAACGCTATAGCTAGGAATATTATAAAATTAATATTCAGTCAAGAAGCTACAATGATAACCCAAATATCCAAGAAGACATTAACAATGCTCCAACAGTGGATACTGTCAGTATAATAATAATGAATTAATTCTAATATTTCTATTGATATTAATATTAATATTTTTGCTAATAATAAAGGATATTTAGGCAGTATTCCTTCAAAATTCCTCAATAAACAATAACAGAACATCAAAATACTATGAAAGTAGTAAATAGAAGCCAGGAAGATAATGCAAATAAAAATGTGTTTGGTTTGTTTTTAAATATAGCTATAGAATTCATCCAACAGAGGCACTTTGCATACCTATTAACGATGCAGATACGTCCTTCCCCTCCACAAAGTAACTTATTCATGTTCCTATTTTATTTAAGTGTAGTTTTCTCTCTCTTGCCTTTTATCACTTTGTTAGAGACATGTTTACAAGAAGTGTTTTACATTTCTCCTAATAAAACCATTTTTTAAAGTATTAAATATGAGCAAAATGAAGTGTCAACACTCAGCCTCACTGCTGAGGAGTAAGGAGGGATTTTAGGGCAGTTCCTGCTGAATTCCAGCCAATTGTTTTTAGGGAAGAATGTGCCCAATGTTGCTAGATTTACTGATTTTTCAAGAAAAGCAATGGATTTCTAACAAGAGTGTCCATATTTTCAAATGTTGGTTGGATCCAGTTTATGGGTTACTTTGAGAATGTGGTAGTGGAAGTATAATCTGCTATAAATTATCTAGAGAAATTCTGAAATATGTATCAAAACCCATAAAAATATACCAAATATTTAATTTACTTCTAATTATGCTGAAGGCTAATATGGAAAGATATCCATGACAAATTCAGTGAGAAAAGTAGGGCACAAAAGGGTACATTATAAAATCTATATAAAAATAGATTTCACCAAACATGCATAAGGTAAAAAAACAACCCTGAAATGTTAGTGTGATTTCTAAACAGAGAGACTGTAAGGTGACTTATTTTCTTTGTACTTACTTGAATTCCTTAAAGATTTTACAATGAACATGTCACTAAATGCTTCTCTTTTCCTTTTTTTTTTTTTTTTTTTTGAGAGTTTTACTCTTGTTGCCCAGGCTGGAGTGCAATGGTGCGATCTCAGCTGACTGCAAACTCCACCTCCTAGGTTCAAGCAATTCTCCTGCCTCAGACTCCTGAGTAGCTAGGATTACAGGCATGAGCCGCCATGTCCAGCTAATTTTGTATTTTTAGCAGAGACAGGGTTTCACCAGGTTGGTCAGGCTGATCTCAAACTCCTGGCCTCAGATGATCCGCCTGCCTTGGCCTCCCAAAGTGCTGGGATTACAGGCGTGAGCCACCGCACCCGGCCTAAATGCTTTTCAAAATAAAAATATTTATTTTTTTTGCAAATACAATGACTAAAAGTTCAATATAAATTTTTCATAGGTAGGGGAAATATAAATAAATCTCACAATCTCATCCTTCAAAGTTCGTACTAGTAAGATTGTGATATATCTCCCAGACTTTAATAAAAAACGAAAACTATTATATTTTTGTCATTTAACATACTTTTTCAAAATTAACAGACTTTTTTTTTTTTTTTTTTTTTTT